>NW_006913056.1:1326961-1671062 GCF_000271625.1 Coniophora puteana RWD-64-598 SS2 | reverse complement strand
TAGCGTTCATTCCGAACGCGCCAGCCAAGGCTAGCAGTTCAGACTGAGGCCAAAACCTCAACGCGTCATCACGGCGTGAGGCCCCTCGGGTTTCAGCAAACTCTATAAGAGGTGAGGCAAGGCGCGCAGAGTTTCGATATCTGCTCATCCTCGCGCCTTGCCTCGGTAAGTCTCTCGTCTCTATTCTTTACTACCTGAGCATTTGCTCATCTTCGCGCCTTGCTAGTTAGCATCTTCATTTTTTGCTACCCACCCTCCTTCCCCCGAGCCTCGCCTCACAGCTACGTCACACATCCCTTGCATTCTCCATGAACATTTCTATTGCCTTACTGTACCTGGTTTACCCATAGTCCTACGATACGATAGCCTATGCATTCAATATACTCGGGCCCCCGGATTGACCGGTGGGCCGCGTTGGCTCTACACGTTTCGGACACCCCAGGACCGTAGACTCCGACCTGATTAGTAGTATTTTATATGATTAGAAGCACATTGCAACTGACACGGGCGATTGCAATCCACTTTCAGGAGCGTTGCAACCGCTTGCAGCTTAGACGTAATAAAATCTCAACCATAGTCGCTAAAAATACTCTAAAATCCGCGAGACCTCCGCTGCGTTCCCGCTTCAATTAAATTGCAGGCTGGTTGCAAGGCACCAAAATCGGAAATGGCTGCAATCGAACTATTAAATTTGCGACACACCTGCGCACGCGTCGCGTCAATCCCAGTCCTTGGCTATCATCCAATCTTTAATGCAAACCAATGGCGAACGGACCGCCTCAACCGCAAGGTGCCTCATCAAATCCTCAGCTGAAGAACCCAGATGCCCCCTCTCCACAAACAGCCACTTGTTCACAGGCCTTTACGACCCCAGACACAAACGCGATAGCTAGCACTCAGAACCTCACTGCGTCTCCGCGAATTGAACAGGAAGTTCATTGCCAACCTCAAGTTAACCCGACCAGCCAACCGCCTACATCCTCTGCCTCTCGCCCAATCGCGCCCAAGGCTGTACCACCAATCACCACTTCTATCCCTCCCCAATCATCTTCAGCCTCAAGCACAGCAGGCAGCACACAGACTCAGGGCTACTATGCTGTCAGTTATCCTCCCTCAGCTTGGCAGAATGCGTGGCAAGTCGCCTCGTATCCATACACCTCCTCCCCATCGTCGTCATCCTACACAACTCAAGTGCACTCGGCCGGCGGCGGGCAGCCCCCACACTATTCCCAGCTTCCTTATGCGCAGTATTACGCTCCACCACCTACGGGGACACGTTCAAAACAGAAGAAAGTGCGGACACCAAGCCCTTCCCCACCGCCACCTACACTTCACCGTCACTGGGACGGCGTTCTCCGTGCATTCTTGGAAAGAGTGGGGTTTGGTAGAGCGCTTAGGGGTTTTGACGAGGACATGTTGGTAATGAGCACAGACTGGGAGAGGCAGCGTGTACCAGGTGCGATTGGAGAACTCATGAAGGACCTGATGGTAGCTCTTTGCTCCTTGACTTTCATTCTCGAGTCGTTGCTTACGTACAGACAGACTTTGGGAAAGTTCAAGGAAGATGAAGAACCTTCGGAACGCTCTCTGGAAGATCGCAAGCTGAACTATGTGCATACCATCGATGGCGTTGAACCACGTTCTCAGACCTCAGTACGTTTCCATCTTTGGTGCGCCAGTTTTGTCTTACGCGATTGTACAGGTCATCAAAGAGGTTTCGGGCTTTCTTGCCCGAAGTCGAGCGCGAAACGATACATCAAATCGCGCAGAGTTTATTGAAAGTCTGACACAGAAACGAAGACGTTTGAACCCTCCGAATCTACCTCCCGGTCCTGCACTCCCGCAACCCGCTGGCCAACACGATGCCGAAATAGAAGTCACTTCTGGACCCAGTCATGCCTCAAATATTTCTGGCGGCCCTCCTCGGCATCCTTCAGCTATGCCTGATCAAGACGCTCCTGACAATAACACTGACGCCGACGCGACGGATCATCGCCCCCCTACTTGTGCACGTACAGACGCCAAAACGCAGGATCGCGACCGTCATATGACCTACGACATCATGAAGAACGAAGGGGGTCCACTTCAACGCACTGTCAAGGGTCTCCCAGCATTGGCGGAAGAGGAGCAGGGAGGAGCAGGGAAGACCGCTCAGATAAAACCCGTAACAGATGACAGCCTGAGCGAGGAACAACCTGCTATGGATGAGAGGGTACGAAACGTGGAAGTTCATCTGGGCATACGTTATGGTGAGTTTTCCTTGGTATAGCTTATAGTGCAATGTGCCTGGGATGATTTGGAAGGGCGTCTCAAAGTCACATCGCTCATTTGAACTGGACAGTGCCTGGCAGACCGCGAAAGTTGCTTGATCGTCTCAAGCACCTGGAAGACTACCTTGCCAAGCTAGAGCGTGAATATCCGCCATGGGCGGCCCTGCACTTTAACCAACCGAACCGAGGTGTTCGTAGTAATTTGATTGGACAACATAGTCTTTCATTTACTAAACCTTTTGCTTTCAGTGGCCGCCTCCCCCACGTGCAACGCCAATTATCGTCCCTTCGCACCTCGCTTCCTTCACGCCCACAAGTAGTGTCGTACCATCGCCTGCACCTGGCGGATCCCTCTCTGGCAGTGGCGCAGGTGGCGCAGGTGACGGTGCTCCGGCGGCGTTTATTGAAGGCCGTAAGTTGAAGAATACGGGCTCCAGTCTACATCGTGCCGTCATGGAGAAGCTGGAGGTCCAGAGAGCTATTGATGAGATGAAACGTGGCGGATGAAGTGTATGTTTGAAGCTGATGAACTACGTGGCGATGTGCAGTACAGTTTACATGTGCCAGGCTAGGTGACTGTTGATACGTGTTCAAGGTGCGTCATACCTATCAAGTGCTACAATGGCTTAATGAACATGAAGATAGGTGATATAACACACTATGACCGGATTATTCTTGTGCATCATCGGGTGAATGCATACATCATGATTGGAGCTAATGAAGTGAAGGTAAGATCACGCACGCACGTTTAAGTACACGCCTTTCCGCGTACTGGCGGTGGAGTCTCTTTAGAGATTCACCTTAGCTGGACCCCTTACAGCCAACGAAATCATTCCGATTCCCAATGACGCGCTGTGGCCATCCGTTTTCTTTTGCTCGCTACACCACGGTGAATACTCTTCCAGATAGCCGCTAATCTGAAGAAAGACAGCCGTTCCTTTGTTATGTACTACGGTAAGCTACGTATGTCATCATAACGGTCTTTCTCAGAACAGGCACAAGGCACTTCGACTAAGCGAACAGCAGATATGAGTACTAATGCAAAGTTCCTGGAAGTTTCAGAACGTACACGTCGGCCTGCCGTTGGGTTCTATTTTAGTAAGTGAATGTGTTATCCCACAGGACTCAGGGTGCTGCCCATTAAACACGTAATAGTCATTTTCACTCAATACACCGACTTACCTTGGTGGCTGGAACTAGCGGTTGCGCACTAACACAATCTGTGTTCTCTTCATTCTGAAGGCACAAGCAATATGGGCGTTCTCTGGCCTTACTCATGGAACACCGAAACAGTTTGCCTGCTTCTCCGGAAAAGAGATGGCCCTCGGTGTGCGGTGGCATCGCAGTGCTGATTGTCTCTCCATTACAAACAGGAACACTGCATTCCTTCATCTGATCACTTGCCGTCTGGTCAAGGTGGCGATCAGAAAGGACAAGACCACCACCTCCAGACCTCTCCATCGCAGAAGAGCCTTTTTGACAGTCAAATGTGGCTATTGAATAGGTGGAGTCGGTGTACCACCAGGCCACATTTACTATAGTCGTAAGTTAGAGGCTGCATTCCTTGCAATCCACAGACGTCGGCTGATAAACCACGGCCGATGAGAAGGCGCTAGTGTTCCCACTTCTATGATGGGGCGCATATGCCATTCCTTCCACGTTATATGAACAGCCTGAGCCATACATAAACAGCCTATCTGCTCGTATCCTCTGTCTCTACCAACTCCCGTGAACCACCAACCCCACCATGACTAGCGTCGAAATTACTCAAGACATTGGATTTTTGACTCAAGCCAATAATCCCAAAGAGCGCGTCTATCATGTCGTTGCCGACTCAGCCTACGTTCTCCCTGCAGACGAGGAGGAAGGAAACAGGTAGGTGGCGCAGGGCTGCTGAACGGTGCGACATCCTCATCAAATATTGTAGACTTGACCTGCAACATCTGCTCGTGAAGAACGTTTTCGGCGGCCGTGTAATATTCGCGCCCATAGCGTTCACAGATGAAGACAATGTCCTAGATAACGGTACCGGCACTGGTATGTTCCTGTCAATGAAACTGCGCATTATAGACTAACGACAACGCCAGGGGCGTGGATTATGGACGTCTTCCAGAGCATCCCGCCCACAGTATCTTTTTACGGCGTCGACCTCCACATCCGTCTCGTTCCAGCAGATCCACCGGAGAACACGCAGTTCATAGCGTGCTCGTTCCTTGACCTTCCAGCTGATTGGACTGACAAATTTGCTCTGGTCAATCAGCGCCTGATGCTGGCCGCGCTTACGCGGGAGAACTGGACAAAGTGCATCAGCGAAATCTATCGCGTTCTGAAGCCTGGCGCCTGGGTCCAGTTGGTAGAGATTGATGGATACCTATTCTCCGACGATCATGATGAGAGCGCAGAGTGGTTCTCGAGCCTTCTGGGCGCGCTTTTTGGGCATAAAGGGCTCATCCAAGATTGTCATAAGGTCATCCCGAGCCTGTTGTGCGAAAAAGGCTTTGAGAACGTGGTAGTTGAAGAGCGCAAGGTCCGGTTGGGGCACAAGCACGGCGAGGATGGCATCAAAATGTTGGAGAACATGGTTCGTGTCTACCAGGGCATGAAAGCTCCCATTTTCGAGGCCGGTGGATGTGGGATCGTAAACTCCGAGGGAGACTTCGATTCCCACCTTGAAACCTTGGCAAAGAGCTGCAATGACAAGGGGAGCATCGAGACTAGATGGTACGCAATACACGGACAGAAGCCTTATTAGTGCCAGCTTATTACATGTCCTGAATCGTACTACGCTATTGTATGGCAAACAGACAAGATTTATTCTATGTGAAACCAGAAATCGTCATTGACTGGCAACACACATATGTAACGTTGGATAGCTATCAGACGTGGAAGCCTTGCCAAATTACCCAGCTTCGGGAAATGCGTTGTCTAGTTTGTCTGAGCTCGAAGACTGCTGGGATGGTACTTGGATGGTACTTTCGTGTAGGACTGATAAAACAAAAAGGTTAACACAGAGGCGCTACCAGGGCTCGAACCTGGGTTACAGGAATCTTCATATCAGAATCCTGAGTGATAACCACTACACTATAGCGCCAGCTGGGAGCAGTAGTACAAATTTTGAATACAATCTCCTGTACGAAGACGCCAATGCTGCCACACTTCCCCCCTATCGAGCGCTCGTCGGTTAAGCTGGGTTTGTGATGACGACGAACCCGTCCCACATCTTGATTGCGCGTAATTCGCGGGGGCCCAATAATCCATCCGCTGCTCTCAGTTCACCAACAGAAACACACGCAGCAGCAGCCGGCATTTTTCGTTCAACAGCTGCATCTGGTCCGTCTAGCTCGGGCTCTCCTCCTTGGTTGCTCGAGGAATGCGAGACAGATGAGCTCGTTGAGGAGCTCTCCCTTTATGAGGAAGAGCCCATCGAGCTCAATCCTACATTTACTCGCGAAGGTCGCTTTCCAGGGACAGTCAAGATAGTCGTCGAGAGCACCACGTTCTGGTGAGTTAGTCTGGCACTTACCCACTGTTGCAAGCCCGGAGAGCGGGTATACCGATGGCTAGCTTCCAGGGCACACAAGGAAATTCTTTACTTTGCTTCTCCATTCTTCGAGGCCGCCTTGAGTGGCTGTTGGCTCGAAACCGGTCGCCCGCCCAGCATGTCCTCCGTTATCACCATATCCCAGCCGCCTTCCGTGCCCGAACGATCGACGCGTCCTTCTTCCGCTGTCTTCACCTCCGATGACGCCGAGAATGACACTTCGCCTGACGCAGACAATGCCGATGACTCTGACCTGTCCGACGTGCCAGAAGATCAACCCAAAATGGCCAATGACGCTCCGGGACCCAACCGGTCACAAGATAGCAGCGATGCAAGCGCGAGCGGTACGAGTGAAGACGAAGTTCAAACGCGCGATGCACGCTCTGATAGTCTTGCCAAGCTTCAGGGTGCTAGTGGCTCTTTAGACTCCCGCTCGACCTCAACCTCAACTCCCGTAACTCTCGCTCGTCCCAATTCACCTGAATCGTCCAATGAAGGAGTAAAGTCCACGAAAATATCAAAGGGTACCCAGGCACAAGGAAAGTTCAAATCGCGCGAAGACGATCAAGTGTCTGCTCGTAGGGCAGCACAGCCTGCTCGAGCTGCTGTCCGCAAGCGACACAGGGCCGACAAAGAAGGACAGGACGCGATCATTGTCCTCAAAGAAGAGCGAGTACGAATTACAGTTTCTCAATGAAATTTGGGGCTGACGCCCAGATAGGCAGTGACTTTTCATGACTTCCTCAAGTTTGTGTATCCCCAGTACGTTCCTTGCTCCTTATTGTCAGGACATACGCTGACCGTGGTTGCAGTCTTGAATGTACTATCACCTGGAACAATGTGGAGGGCCTGATGAACATCTCACACAAGCTTCTCGTTCCTGCACTGCAGAGCGCCTGTCTCAATTTCCTGCTTACTCATGCCGCAGGCCGTCCCATCAAGGCCATGCGTATAGCAGAGCTTTTTGAAGAGGAGGAGCTTTATCGCGAAGCCAGCCGCTTCGTGCTCGACAATCCAGGAGGCTGGTCGGAGGAGGAGCTCAGTACCTTGTCCTGCGAAACGCTACTGAAGCTTGAGAAGCGACGTAACTGGTTTTTGGAGAGAGTGCTCAAACTAGGCATGGTTCCGCTGGCAAAGGAATACCAGTGTGTGCGTTGCATCATCCACTGAACCCAAGTATCCAGCTCATGGGTGTTTCCACTTTCTAGTGCAGCACATGTCCAGATACAGCGAATTGCGCACGACTACTTGAAGAAAAATGGCGCCAGGCTTATAACGCCGTCTTTCGCTTTGGTGAGTGGTGACTAGCTAATGTAGGCGTTTCAAAACATATTCCGTTCATCTATGTACTAGGTCCGTGTCAGCCGTCAATGGTCTACCGCTATCTGCGTAACCTTGAAGGTGTTAGTCCACCGCTGTCCCTCACGCACCTCGCCTGTCAGACCACAGCGAAGGCTTTCATAGCAACGCGTCAGTGAGAATCCCTTTGCAAAACAAAACATAAAAACTTATTGTCCATCAGTCTTCGATCGCATGTTCTCCCTAGGCGTCCGTGGCGAGCCAAACGTGACGGCCACAGCACTCGGTGCGCGGGCTGCCGCGGTAGCGGCGGCAGCGTCCGGCCCAAGACGTCACTTCCTCTTCTGTGCCCTCAAACCAGAGAAGCCCGTTACACGCCCTCGACGCTCCCGCGAGCAAACGGCCTGAGCATGCTTTGTTGTCCTTGTTCAATATTCGCACTGCTATATCGGGGGAGTTTTATCCCAGTCAATGATAATGAATCCTGCCCAGACAATAAATCGAATTCATATGTGCATTGCGAGGAGAGATAGGAAATCAAGCAGCACACACTAGTCAGCCGTGTAAGATGTATAGTGTTAATCTAAACCCGTATCCACAATCCTAGTCAACCAACCCTGACTCCAGAACACAACAGGGAAATTTGAAGACAATGATAGCTACGAAAAGAGCAAAGGATGAAGAAACCGAAGTGAAACTACTACAAGGGGAGAAATCAATGAGGGCCGTGCAAAGAGTCCGTTCCGTAGGAGTGAGTGCAGCAAGCATGTACAGTACAATAGACAATGAGGAATACATAAGATACTGGCCATTCACTTCTGCCGGAGGAGGGGTAGGCGAGCTAGAATATTGAGGGTGCTTTTTCAACGAGCCATTCTACAAGGAGGGCTTTGCCAGCCATGTCACTGAACTCGGAGCCAGGATCGCGTGCACGCATGAGGGTCGCTGGGAACAGTTAAGTTGAGCGCTAGGCTTGAAATGGCTGAAGAGAAACTGCTCACGTCCGAACACAACGCCCAAGTTCCTGGCGTTCATTAAATTGACTTCACTATGGTTGCATACCCTGAAGGCATCAAGTCAGCAATCGGATTTAATCGGTCGTTTCAATGACATACTTGTGCAGGTGCAGCATGAGTGCCCTCAACGTGGCATGATGCTCAGCGGGAAGTTTGCTGATCAAGTCAGTGAGAGCTTCTGACTTGACCTCAGCATCCTTCAAACTCGCTGAAGAGATGAAGGCATCGTGGAAGTCATAGGTCATGAGCGGAGTCGGGAGCGTGCGGAAGTACGTCTTAAAGACAGATGTCACGCTACAGATGTCATTGAAACGGTCTGTGTCGCGGAGGTCGAAAGCGTAGTCGCCACGCTCGAACAGCTGCTGGATCATCTTTGTCTGCCCAGAGCCTCCTGTCTTGCGGTAGATACCTTCGTAGTCCAGTGCGATCTCTTCGACAGCCTCGATGCACTTCTCAACAATAATTGGAATTTGGCGCTCGCCAAATCTGCAGTCTGACTGAACCTGTTCAATGAGCTCGCGGCCGAACATGGATGGAACTTTGAGCAGCGGAGTCAACATAAACAGAAGTGTTCAACCCGAACGTAAAAAAAATCGTACCATTAGATGTCAGCTGAGCGGATGGATCGTATCGGGTGGCATATTGCTGCGAACAAGCGCTCTGGACAGCATTGAGGCACCGAGGGTGAACTGAAACATGGCATCCTGATATGTCGTAATTAAAGCATGGTCAGTGTTGATATAGGTTTAACTGCTTACCCGAGCACTTGAACTGTGAGCCCCACAGCTTCTCGCCGCAATGATCACATTTTGAGAACCGCAGGACGCTCGTCTGGTGGAATGAGTGTTCCCGCCTGCCCTTGCCCTTATCACCACCTGAGGTTGCATCCTTAGTCCGAGACACAGCCCATTTGATGACCTTGCCCGCCTTCGACATCGGCGTGCTATCAGCAGTCTCGGGACGGATGAGTTTGACGATCTTGGGCTCCGACTCTTCCACCAGGGTAACAGAGCTTGGTGCAGATATATTGAGCGTTGAAGCCATGGGTGAGAGCTCAGCACGGCTGCGGTCAAATGATGTGCTCTTCTTCCCCTGTAGCGATTCGTCTCTCGTGGGAGGAGGCCGAGTAACCTCAACCGAAGGAGAACCAAGACGAGCGGCCTCGATGTGACGGTCGTATTGCGCGCTAATTTGAGCAAGCTGTTCGTTACGAGCATTCAAAGCCGCCGTCTCCTCCAGGAACTGCTCTTTAGCCGCCTTCAGGTCAGCAACCTCCCGCAGAAGTGCCTCACGTTGTTGCGTGAGCGGGACAAGGTCTTGCTGGTACTTGGTCTTAATGTTCTCTAGACGCATGGTAAGCGAGCGACTCATTTGACCTGTCGGGACTTCGCCAGCGCCGACAGCTGTGCTTGAGCTGCAAACGGTGTTGAGATGAGAGCTAATGATGGGGACACAGGCCACGTACCTCTTAGACGAGACCAGCTCCTCTACCTCGGCCATGGCGATGTCGCGCTGGACTTTGAGCTTCGACAAATCCGTCTCCAATATGCCCAAGTTGGTCTCGAGCTCCTGCGAGAGCTGTATTCGAGTCTCTCGCTTCCTTGCTTCCCCGTTCATGACAGACATTTTGGCAACCTGGCCAGAAAGCAAGACGCGCAAGCGAGCATTCTGAGCTTGCACGTCCTGCCGGAGCTGTACTTCGTTTTCGTACTCCTTCTGAGCAACAGACAATCCCTCAATGTAATGCTGACTCGCACGCTGGCCAAAAGGGTTAGCATCGTTGCCAGTGGCCAAGTATAGGCGGCTTACCTTGGTCTTATCGTATTTTCCTCGCAATTCTATCAGATCACTCTCATATTGGTCGAGAACGTTCATGATGGTTTCCACGAAACGCTTGTCTAGCTTCAGGTGCGGTGCTCCGCGGTTTGTTGCATCAGTCAGTGCTTCTTTCAGTCTCCGGGATACTAGCTGTGCTGAAGTATTCACAGGGCTTGGCGTTGTTGAGGGTGGCTGCCCCGGTGTGATAGTCACCTTGGAACCATTGGACAGATTCATCAAGGAAGCGTTAGACTCCAGTCGAGGACGCTGTTGAGTTGCAGATGCGGATTGTGACTCTGAGGAAGCACGCCCACGGCTTGCAAGGTCCTTCGACATCCTAGCAGCTTCATCAAAAGTTTCTGAGTTGATGAACGCCAACGTTGCGTCGATAGACGAACTCGTTGAAGGCCTAGATTGCTGCTGTGACTTGGGAGGAGTTGATGTAACTGACTGCTTCCCATTCTCGGCGATCTGAGAACGAGCGGGGATATCCTGTCTCGATAAACTGTCATGTTCACCTCGCCCAAGTTCACTCAACGGCTTCAGAGTCGGGGTGCCATGCATCGACTTGAGGAAGTCCGAGAAATCCGAGTTTGACAGGGAGAAGCGAATGGGGGGCAAAGCAGGGGCGATATAGGTCGATATAGACTGGCGCTCCACGGTAGGCGACGACTCGCCATCTTCCAACTCGTTCAACGTTGATGACTTCGGATCGGGCCTCAAATCGAGTACGGATGGCAACTTCTCAGCATTTTGTGCCTGTTTAGGCGGTAACGTTGGTGGTTCGGATGCACTTGGCTTGTCTCCTTCGGAATTTCGCCCACTGTCATCAGTATCACTCTCGACACCGTGCGGAACGTCTGTTGGATGAGACGGGGACACAGGGCTTACTAGGCCTGGCCGGTCGTTCACGTGGCGAGGAGGAAGGGTAATACCTGTAGATTGCATACCGTTGATTCGTGCAGCGCGGTCATTGCGGTACTCGTTGGGTGACAGTCTGTCCTCGGACGGCTGCATGACCTTTGCAGCTTCTGTAGCATTGCCGAGACTATCCGAACGCATGGGGACTCGCTCAAGGGTGTTGTTCGCGCGAATCTTGGGTCGTAGAGGAGAGCCAGAGCGAACATGAGCTGGTGAGGATTGAGTATCTTCTGACAGCGCACGCGCGCGAGTCCCTTCTGGAGGGAATTTGCTTGACTCCGTAGGTCCAGGTGAAGCCGCAGGTGAGTGGTAAACTGATGAGCTTTGAGAACCCCGTCTTGACTCCGAGAAGTATGATCTCAGCGGCGAAGATACCGACGAGTTGTCGCTTCCAGTAGATAATGTCTGCGAGCGGACGACTGACTCCGGGTTGACGGGGCCAGGTGCGGTCACGGGTCGTGAAATCTTGCCATAGTCGAGAGCAAGTCCGGGTTTGACAGGACGCCGTTCGGGAGTGTTGCCATTGGGTACTGTTAAGGCACCCGTCGCATCTGCGGTAGATGGCCGTTCGGAGGGTGATCGTTTATCCGGACTCTTCAAGAGAACGTCTAGCGGCCTCACACCATCATCGTAGCTTTTTCTACGCGGCAAAAGGCCATTGGGGCCAGCTGCGCTTGATGGGTCAAGAGAACCACCCATTCCAGCCTTTGGTGACGTTGAGTTGGGTGGAGGCCGCAAAGGTTCTGGACGAAGAGTGCCTACAGAGTTGAGAGTCGTTGCGAGCTTAGGCGCACTTGTAACAACGTTGCCATCTCGACCAAGTTCGGGAGGTGCAACGGTGACCGTCAACGGTGACCGCGAAACATCAGCATTCGACGACGGCGACGATCTCAGCGGCTGGGGGGTGGACAGGCCGGAGGATGAGCCCTGCTTGGTCAGTCCAGCCCCTCCACTCGGTCCCGGTCTATCATCCCCCTGCTGCAGCGACTTCCGCTTCCGCGCCGGGGTTGATGGACCCTCCATGGGTGAACTACTGGAGCTCAACATGGATGGTGCTTCGCGGAAGCTGGTCGATCCTGAGCCTCTGAGTGTCTGGGGTTGTGGAGAGTTACTAGAGAGATGATTCGAGACCTGCTACGCGCATGTTAGTTTGTACACAGGATCAAGTCTCGTAGATTGCTGAATCGCACCGAGTTTTCCTTGAAATAGTCTTTGCCTTCTGGTTCACGCGTCGGAGTGACGGCACCCGCAACGGCATTCTTTTCCTTCTCTCTCTTGCGTTGAGCATGGCGTCTGATCTTGGCCATACGTTCATTGTGACAGTTCATACAGTAGATGCCATGACTTGTCTTTGCGAATATGAGTTCATCTATGCGTCCGTTGCAAACTTTGCATTTGAAACAGTGTGCGTGATACGAGTCGTCTCCGGTCATGATAGCCTCGTCGAGAATTGGCTGATGGCAAACATTGCAGTTGTAGGAACAGTCCGCACATATAGGAGATCCATCCGAGAGAAGCAAGAGGTTGGTATCCGCGGTGACCTGATTGCTGCACTTGGCGCATCTGAAGCAATCTACGTGGAAGAAGGATTGACTGGGGAACGCGTGAGTGGTAGTCAGTTGCACGCACAGAGGCAGGAGGGATGAGACGTTACCCGAATGCGACGACATAACCTCCGCCCTCGCTAACGGCCGAGAGTTTGCATCCCGGACAGATCCTGTCCTCCATATCGTTTGGGAGGGAATTCATTGCCACAGCTTCTGCCATTAGGGTATCTCGCGTTGAAGCCGACTATTTTGGCGGTATAGGTGGCAAGGAGTGTGTCACAGGGGAGAAGAGCTTGCTATGGTGAAGAAGAGAAGGGGCGCGAATTAGGAGTGTCGGGGTGCGCGTCGAGACGTGTCTGAGATCGCGGGCCGCCAGCTGGCGGAAGAGGAGGTGAGTGGTGTCGGGGAGAAGGTGGTGGTAGGAAAGGAACAATGAACGCGTCCGAGTGAGAGAGAGATGGGGAAGGGAACAGATGGCGAGTCGACCGTGCCAACTGTGCCAGCGACGGTGTCGGCGTCGCTAGGCGGCACTCTAACCAAGATATCGGCAATATTATCAATTATTTCATTTTCGTTTTTCCGTCACGCCTATCCAGTCTCGTTGCTCTCGCCCCTGTCAAGACCCCATGGGCCTCGTCCCTCATTTAGCTGCTTCCAGCCAATACCTGGTGGGCATCTACCCTTAGCTTGATCAGTCCCTTGCCAACGTAGCTGAATATTCCTGCTCTGTCCAAGTCCCCGTCCTTACGAGTACTTACGCTGTTGGCAGTCGTTGAGTTTCCCTGTCTACCACCATCGAACACCCACATATGTTACAGTAGTCATGGCCTGGTTCTCACATCTGACCCGCTTACAGCGACTAGGTCCAGGACGGTAGGTGCACTTTTTGATCGAACTCTCGTATATTCACACGGCACTGAATAGTGTTCTGTTGCAGACCTCATGTCTTCGCCTAGACTTTCGCCTAGATCTCGATCATAATTCCCGCTACCTTAGGTAGTGGGTCTCAGTGCAACTCTTGTGCTAGGGATCTCTGCCAAAACTCAGCTCCTACGTGATCACGTGATTTTTCGGTCCCCGCTTCATTTTCCGCGCACGCATTTTCCTCTTTAGGCAATCTATTGAGCTTCCGACACAACGTCAGCGTGAGGTCCCCTGTTCTCGTTTCGCCCCCACAGCGTTCTTTTCTTGTTGATACATACCCCAAGATCTCCCTTTTCTTCAAGCGTTCCCGGTCCCAGAACCTTTGTTCGTGAGTTGGCAGAAAACGCATACTGTCTGTGATTCCCATAGTCCATGCATGCTTGTTCAAGCGAACGTGCATACAGACAACTCCCAGTCCATGATGCAAGCTGCCAGTGGTAATCTGTCCTCGACTTCTCGCGTAGAACTGAACCATCACCACTCTCATGGATGCCGCTGTTAATTTCTGTGATTAAAAGCTTGACTTCGACAATCATTTGTTGGCCCTCGTCCTATATTCGATGTTGACGTCAGAAACCCTTGCCTCTCTTCATCAGGTATCAAATGAGACTGAATGGCCCACACTGTACATGCGGTTTTGCGCTTGGTTTTGGGCCATTGAAGCTGTTCTGGATACATACTCAATCACGTATTTTCATGTCAGACTCTGTCAACTAGGTGCATGCGATGTTTCAAGCGTTTGCTTGAAATTTAGCAGGTTTCTGGCCTGCAGCTTCGACAAAGAAAGGTGGGGACCTCAGAGTTTTTAATGGGCTCATGGGCACGGGTTCATCATTACACAAAGGGGAGGACAAGGTTGAAGTGGTGTCTCCGCCATCTCCTTCATCGGCAGGTGCAGGCAGGTGCGAACAACAGGGGACGTAGTAGGCAACCGGGTTGACGGATTCTAAGTCATACCGCCCTTGCACCCCTATTGAATGCAACATGGCACCCTCAATGTAACAGGGTGTCTGCTCTTTTATTCACGATAGAGTTTTTTTGTGGGCTGGTGAAATACATCTATCCAAGTCTATAGGTAAATATGCTCTATATATTACTATAGGATTATTATCATATGACACAGACTTTTAAGAAAAATGCCAGGGAGAGCGCACTCAGCGCATGTTACACTGCAGACAAGCTGTGATTTTTCTGTTACAAAAAGTGATTGGAGAAGGCGGACAGATGAAAGCCTTTTTCACCCATCTTTTGCTGTGCGAAAAGTTACTGAAAAGTTGAACTTTTGCCTCGGAGTTTGCATTTCTGTGCGGAGATTAGATAAAAACACGTCCAAATCGGGAAGATGGAGTCCGAATTCGATAACCCATCCATTTTACCAGCGCAAAATTGACGCAAATGTCGGCCAAAAGAATACCTTTTCCTGTGCAAAAAGGCGTTCCAAAACTCGGAGGAAAAGGCTTTCATCTCGCCGCCTCTTTCTCTCGGTTTAATCCCGGGTAAAATCGCCGTTTGTCTGCAGTGTTAGATTATGGGTGCCATGTTCATTGGGGGGAAAGGGCGGTATCTTTTAGCTTTAGAGTAACTTATTGTCATACACATTTCAAGGGTTGCAAGGTGTGGCTCAAACGATCTACGGTAGCGGGCTCTTGCTGCGCATGCGTGGCCCTACGTTATTGGGTGAGCAGGGCGTCCGTGATGAAGATTACATGTCTCTCAGTGACACGGTGACGCGCGAGATATTTGCGATAGGTATCGGAAGGCCATCACGCGCACGACGTGAGTTTACATAATTCAGAGCGTTTGAGCTTTCTCAACTACAGTCATCTGCTGTCCTGTCATGTTACATGCAGAGTTACAATGCCAACTAGCCGCTGCACAGTAGACTATTGCGCATCTCGACGAGATGGTTTAATTAGAACTAATTTAGTGGTGTGTTCGAGATGCAAGTAAGTATCATGATTTTGAGACGCGCCCAACCAAGCCACGTTGATCGCTATCAAGCCAACAAACAAAGGCTTCGCAAAGGTTTTCTTGGAACGGAGCCTTTTGAGGCTACCCGGTCCAAAAGCGGTAGGACAGGTGTACCGCGAGAGCAGACTGGTCCGTGCGCATGCATGCCATATATAAACACAGACCCTCCTGTGTGTGACTCTTTATCTCTTGTGCTCGGGCATGTACTGTCGCCAGTGAAGTCTTTACTGAGGCACAGTCTTTTGCTGATTGCAAATTACACATCCGAACCCGTCTGTCAGCTTCGGCTTTCAGCAATTTTTGGAAAAAACCTCTTCCTTCGAGCTTTGTGCTTGATAGTTTCAGTGACAGTAGATAAAAACTTGCAATGCAATCATAATTAATTCTCTTCATATTAATGTGTGATCGAGATCAGTCAATGAGTGTAGACATCGCACCGGAGTTTCAAAGAAATAATCCGATGGGAAGTTGGGGTGAATACACTCTCCTACCCAGATGATTGGTCGTGTAGTGTCGCATCAATCCTAGTGCACTTATATTAATTTTTACTTGCAATTACTACAAACAGTTTAATCTCCGACCCGATTACGAAAACTTTCGAGCGACGACGTACACGACCAACCCTCTGGGAGAAATTGCAGGGGCCGGCATGCTCGGCATGCTCGGCTGGCTCGGTTATGTCTAGATTGGGCAGCCCGAGCCGGCCGACATAATTGAGTTCCAGCTCTCTGTCTGTCTTTTGTTCGAAAGTTCTCGCACTTGAATCTCTTGTTGCTCATGCAACTATGGCCACCTTTGCACTCGGGTGAAGACAGCCTTGGTCAAGGGGCCCGCGGGAGCCCTCGGCTATTGTAGTTAACATTATCAAGATTTGATGGCTGCGCCGCCGTTTTTGTAGCATGTCAAGTAAGGTATATAGGGGAGATATTTGGGAGATATTAAGTACTGAGACTGCTCACTCATAACTCGAAGATCCGAGTCAATATTGACAACATCAGCTTGATACAAGGTAGCCAGCATTGCACAACCCGCCCCGAGGTCTGTCTTATCATTCATCGACACCTATGAAGTTGTTGCACCAACGGCCAAGCAGCCGGCTCAGGCTGCCCAATCTAGACATAACCGAGCCAGCCGAGCATGCCGAGCATGCCGGCCCCTGCAATTTCTCCCAGAGGGTTGGTCGTGTACGTCGTCGCTCGAAAGTTTTCGTAATCGGGTCGGAGATTAAACTGTTTGTAGTAATTGCAAGTAAAAATTAATATAAGTGCACTAGGATTGATGCGACACTACACGACCAATCATCTGGGTAGGAGAGTGGGGTGAATATAAGAAAAATTCTATATTCCTCACTGCTGTTTACAGAAAAGTTGCGCGTGTCAAAACACGCGCTTTTTTCGACCTCAGCTAATATAGCACTGGGCCGTTTCACTCGAAATTAGCTGCATTCGATTGATTGCCTCGTCAATCCTCAGGTGCGTGTATAATTTTTATTTCATATGACAGAGTTCTCAAAATTCATGCTTCAGGGGCTATTGTTGGATGCTATCTGACATTGTTCACTCATATCTCGTCAACGCGTGGGCTGTTGGACTCAAAAGTGGGATCAATGGATTCGTACTGATGTGGCCGAGGTGCGTGCATACTTTTCACGTTGACTGAATTACACTCGAACGTCCGTCACTGGGAACGGCGCTGTTTTTTCAAGATTCGTGAACTTGAGGCCACTAGAATCACCCATACAAGCTCAAAATGTATATAGTATTCATGCGCAATATCAGTTATACTTAGGATAATGAATGAACAGCTAACGAGGGTGAAAACGTGAAGGCGAGATGGGTGCATAACATAATGGTGACAGGTTTTCCAACCCTCGTGATCAAAAAACATGGAAGAAGTCATAGTCAACCACAACAATTACAATGTACTTGCCTCCTGGGACGGAGTTCAGATGGAATGAGACCATCTGTAAGTTGGGAAAGCCATCCAACGAGGAGCGATAGCCCAAAAGCCGCCTATACAACCTCGACGCGCCTCCATGTGATACCAAGAACAGCCGTTATTCAATCCATACGAAAACCATATACGCACCTGTGGGTCTCAAGGACAAATGATTGATGTCGTGATTGAGTCGAGGGAGTGTTTTGCTGATGAGTTATGACCGAACATTCGTAGACCTTATGCAGATAGTGCCATCCCTAACAACAGACAATGTCAGACAGCATCCAACAATAGCCCCTGAAGCACGAATTTTGAGAACTCTGTCATATGAAATAAAAATTATACACGCACCTGGGGATTGACGAGGCGAGTCGAACGCGGCTAATTGCTCGAACACTGTTCTCCGGCTCCAGCACCACGCCTGCAGGCTGAGATAGCCCAGACACAGATCTACGCAAACGAGAAGGCGGAGGAGTTACCGATGAGCAGGGAGGGTATAGAGGGAGCCCGGGAAGGACGAGCTCGGCGTCATAGGTAGGCTGCTCGTGTTCTTCAGGCTCGTTCGCTGGCACTGTCTTGAAAGGTGTCTTGAATGGCTTAGGTGCAGTACTAGCGTCCGAGGCCGTTTCTGACCCGTTTCTTCCGCAGTGCCAGACGCGCTGCTTGTATGCATGGGTGACTGACCTTGGGCTCCTGCAGTGCTTGCCCGGCCCCCTCCATTCCCGTCCCCTGACCCTTCCATCTCCCCTACTCCTTGCGCCTCCTCTGCCTGGCGCGCCTCGCCCCTGCCCACATCCAGGTCCAGGTCCAGGTCCACTAGAGCCTGCTTCACCGGGTTCTGGCACTGCAGGCACTGTATCATGGCTCTGCGGCTCTGTCTCAGGGACTTGGGCGCTTTCGGGCATTTTGAATACTTTCAGATGCTTGGTGAGTTGTTTTGTTGGTTGGTTTTGCTACGATTGACTGGTTTGAAGGGAATATACACGCAGAGACGAGCGCGAGTCGAAGGTTTAGAGCTCAGGGATGGCTTCCCGATTTGGGTTAGATGCGCCTCGAACCGGCCCGCGAGCTGTGCCGTGCGTTGTGGTCTCACGCGGCGTATAGTCAATAGCTAGTGTTTTAGTAGTGAATACATGACTAGTACTTATATAACTACTTGCATATTCAGCAGCGGGAACATAAGCGAAAGGGGGACTATCCGCAAGACATCAGCCACTGGGCGAAGTTGCGGGAATATGTATAGTATTTTCGCGTCGGAATATTTCCTTGAAACTCCGGTGGAATTCAATGTGTCAAGACTCCCAAACAACACCATTTTCCTTAACCGCCATGTTGAACCATCGGGTGCTCACTCATTTCCTGTCATGGCGTTGGTGACAATTTCGGGCTATCCATGTTCGGGCAAATCGAGGAGAGCAGATCAGATCAAGCAACACCTTGAAGCGAGATTGGATGCGCAAGAATATGCCGGACCGAAACTGAAAGTCGTAATTCTTTCGGACGACACACTGAATATAGATCGAACATCTTACAGTGGTACATCATCTGCTACAACCTTATCACTCCTCTGCTGATATGTATACAGACAGTCGATCGGAAAAACCAGCTCGAGGCACACTGTTCACTGCAATGCAGCGGCAGATGGGCCAGGATACCATCCTGATCGTGGACTCGCTCAATTACATCAAAGGGTTCCGATATCAAATGTACTGTGCTGCTAGGGAACACAAGTTGCGAGTATGCACAGTGCGCCTTGCTTTCCCTATCACAAAGACATGTTAGCTTGATGATCTTTCAGGTGTGGGTAGTTGCGAAGAAGGAGATGTGTGAGGAGTGGAACTCGTCGCGCTCTAGTGGTCGCGCATACAATCCAGAGACGTTCGTTGCGTATTCCAGTATTCAGGAGTTTGCTCGTACTAATCGCTCGTCCACAGGTTGGAGAATCTCTTTCTGCGTTATGAAGAACCATCGTCGATGGTTCGGTGGGATTCGCCCCTTGTCACAATTACCTGGGAGGATCAAGATGTACCTGCGGAGGACATCTGGCAAGCCGTTACAGGTGGTGTTGTGAAGCCTCCTAATACCGGCACTCAGGCGGTACGTTTCTTCGATATAATACCGCGTAGGAGGCTAACATATTGCATCAATAAGGTTCCCAAGGCACCCACAGACGCTCTGCTCACGCTTGAGCACACAACAGCCGCAGTGATCTCGAGCATTATATCCGAGCAGTCCATATTGCAAGGAATAGGAGGCACGATCACACTCGCACTTTCAACGCCAACACTCAGACCAAAGGTGACCTTACCGGCACGTAATGTCACGCTGTCCGAGATGCAGCGCCTGAAGCGACAGTTCGTCACCGTACACAAGAAGGCAATTACCCTTGGTTCAACAGAGAAGGGCGGCGTGGACTGGAGCGAGGAGAGCGTAGCAGATAAGTTTGCAACGTATCTAACTGAGAACATCAAGTCATAGAGCCCTCAACGCTATCAGTCGTATATTGATGTGCAATTTCATTCTGCATGTATTATCTGGACCCCAATAGACCGCCACATCGTGCTCCCCGGTACTTTCGTCGGATGTATACATACATAGATGTTCACAGCAATTAGCCCCTGAACGGAAGCAGTGCAGATCACGTTACGCGGCGCAGTACCAGTCCCCGAAGATGCCGTGGCACGTATCACAACTGTCCACACAAACCAGGAAACTAGCTAGTGTAGCAGCTAAGGTCATACGAAGCCTCCGTGCAGGCCCAAACTCTGCCATGAAACTACTCGAGGGCCACGTTCATGCGCTCACATCTCTCCTTGCTTTTCTCACTGCAGCCAACGGCTTCTACCTCCCCGGCGCCGCGCCTCACAACTTTGGCCCTGGCGAACCCGTGAATGTTTATGTCAATACTCTGACGCCAATCTTGGCGGGCAAAGACGACGCAAAAGTGGTGCGCCTCATCCTCCGAGCTCTCCTCGTATGGCTTTCTGACGCTGATGCGATTGCCTGAAGAAATCTCTTATTAATTGTGGGTCTCAGCGTCGGCTTCTTGTTCTCAATGACACACTGGTGTCCTAGATGACTACTACAACGAGAAGCTGCACTTCTGTCAGCCCGACGGAGGACCCACGAGCTCTCCAGAAGGGCTTGGATCCGTGCTGTTTGGTGACCGCATATTCAACTCCCCGTTCGATGTACGTACCCAATATGCCTCGTTTATGCGCCCTCATCGCATGGATGCGCATACTTTGACAGATCAAGATGTTGGAAGGGAACGGGACATGCAGAAGCCTTTGCATCGTCCCCGACATACCAGGGGAAGACTCCAAGTTCATAAACGAATTGATTCGCGAAGACTACGCGCTCAACTGGCTCGTGGACGGTCTACCGGCCGCTGAGATGAAGGAGGATCTTAAAAGCGGGGACATATTCTACGACATGGGCTTCAATCTCGGTGACGACGAGACGGAGACGCCCTACTTGAATAACCACTACGAGATAGTGATGAAGTCGGTCACTACATCATGGTGACTCTACGGGCGAAGCTGAATAGTCATCCAGGTATCACGAACCTTCACCAGGAGTTTACCGCGTTGTCGGTGTGCTGGTCTGGCCATCGAGGTGGGGCTTACTCATGTAGACCATATGGTTCTAACGAGTCCAATCAGTCGAGGGGGTTCCCAAGAAAGCACGACACCCAACTGCGAAGGTGCTGCAGGAAAGCTGGCCCTTTCAGAAACTTCGAATACAACCGTCCATTACACGTACCGAGTAACTTGGGAGGTACGTCAGCTACATCACAGCCTGGTTGGGGGTCTAATTGCTGCTTTTAGGAATCCGACACGCCATGGGTAGGTTCTCCTGTGGTCAGAAGCATAGCTTGACCGCGTTGCTTATAATCCCAAGGCCACTCGCTGGGATAACTACCTTCACATATTCGACCCCCGTATCCATTGGTTCAGCCTCGTCAACTCGCTCGTCATCGCTTTCTTCCTCTGCGTAATGGTCGCCATGATTCTCTACCGCACAGTTTCCCGCGACGTGAGCTTCAATTGTTCTTGTCTGGTCATCGCCTGACTGGCTCGTTGTGCATGTATAGATTTCAAGATATAATGCCATTGATCTCAGTGTACGTTCCAAATTTCGTTCGTTTTGGATTCCTTTTGCCTACTGTGTTGTTACAGGAAGATGTCCACGAAGATTGGGGGTGGAAGCTCGTCCACGGTGAAGTGTTCCGCTCTCCACAGAATCCCTTGCTGCTTGCAATCCTGGTTGGAAATGGCACACAGCTATGTGCCATGGTGTCAGTTACCCTTGGTAAGTTGGTTGCTGGAGACCTTCGTCATCCTCCTAATGGCTCCTGTCAGTGTTTGCTTTGCTCGGTTTCCTTTCACCATCTAATCGTGGATCGATTGCCACGGTGATGATGGTGTGCTGGACATTATTCGGAGGGTAAGCGTTTTCCCGTATTCTTAATCAGTGGCGAGCGCTAACGGGTTCTCAGTATCGGAGGATACTACTCAAGCCGTGTCTACTCATCTCTTGGTGGCCAGAACCGGAGGCGGGCTGCTTTCTTGACTGCTACTGCATTGCCCACGTATGTTTACGTCAAACAAACATGGGACGAAGTACGCTAACCGTGGCATTGACCAGGACTATCTTTGCCATCATGTTCCTTCTGAATTTCTTCCTCTTGACTGCAGGGTCCTCTGGAGCTGTACCCTTCGGTGCGTCCTTCTCGTTGTCATCATGGTAGGACCTGTGTTGACAGCAACAATAAAGGTACAATGCTGCTTGTCGTTGTCTTGTGGTATGGTATTTCTGCGCCGTTGTCAGCAATTGGCTCGTACATTGGCGGTAAACAAGGAGTACGTGACTATGACTTATTATCATTTTTCTTGGACGCTGATTGTTGCTTCAGGGTGTCTCTCACCCTGTCCGCGTGAACCAGATTCCTAGACAAATTCCTCCGGGGCCAAAATATCTTCGCCCGTGGGTGCGTTTGCACCTGCTCTTCTCCAGTACCTCTTGATACTGACTAAACTGTAGGCAGCCGCCCTGTTGGGAGGCATTTTGCCTTTCGGTAACCTCCTTGATTTGCACTCCTAATCATTTATGTTGACATGAATCCCTCAGGTGCCGCTTTTGTAGAGCTGTTCTTCGTCATGTCCAGTCTATTTGCCTCACGGGCGTACTACGCTTTCGGCTTCTTGGCACTCACGGCTCTCATCGTGTCGCTCACCGTTGCAACAGTGTCCATTCTTTTCACGTACTTTATGCTTTGCGCCGAAGAGTACAGGTTTGTCGTCATGTTGTTACAGACGACAAAAAAGTTGACTTTCGCCTAGGTGGCACTGGCGAGCTTTCCTCGTGGGTGGTGGCAGCGCTTTCTGGGTGCTGGGATACGGTTTGTTCTACTGGGCCACCAGGCTCTCTCTGGAATCATTCACGAGCATTTTGTTGTATTTGGGCTACTTGCTCCTGCTGGTTCTGTTGGTCTTCATGGTCACAGGTAAACTCGATTATGCCACTGAGATGCTACCGTACATTCCACTGACACCTATTGCAATTACAGGTACTATTGGATTCTTGGCATCGTATTGGGCGGTACGGAGACTATACAGTGCCATCCGCGTGGATTAGATCTATGCCCCATAGTTTTCTGCCTGCTTGCCACCTAACTGTTAGCTTTAACGGGTGCCTTGGTATTCGGATATGTAGACGTGATCATATCATATCACAACTAATAATAGTAGTATGTCCGCAGACGGCTCAAGGTGAAGTACTCTGACATCTACCTTCTCGCTACTGCCTCTCCGATGCCAGTATGAGGTGTTTATCCTTGCCAGCGCGCACGACTGCTATTCGCCCATCTATCAAGTCACTTTCAGCTAGTTGATAGCGAATGTCGGCTACCGTCTTGTTGTTGAGGTAGAGTCCCCCTGCAGAGACAAGCTGTTTCGCGGCAGCTATAACAGCAACTTCAACCTCTAGTCGAGTATTTGCGTGCAAGAAACTCACAGCGAGATGCAGCAAGTTTGCGAGATGCTACAAGACCAATAAGAGGGCCATTAAGCATCTCATCTTGATTACAGAACACAAGCCTAGGGTCGCCTTTCAAGGAGTCTAGAACCTGGTCTGCAGTGAGTGATGAGTAGTCGGTTCCGAAGAGGATTTGTGTCGCGATCCTTGCTTTGTTGAGAGCAGCGTCTGGTCGTAGCAGACTTTTTGAGCATGAACATGTGGGTTGAGCGAGGAGGAGCGTACCTCCATGAATCATTCCCGTCATTTCATCCGCCAACCTGCGTTGAGCGACACGTTTTTCTGGGGCATTCTGACGACCGAGCGTCGGCAGTAGATAGCGAATCAAATAATTGGTCACAAACCTGGTGCTCTGATATCAGAGACTCGATTTGCTCTATCGGCATGAGAGTAAACATCTTCAGGTATTTCCCAACGTCTGCGTCGGTTGTTTTCAGCCAAAACTGCACATCACTTTCGGTTAGAGCAAGTTGCCCAGGTTGAAGTCACCGAACTTACCTGGTAGAAGTCCAAATAGCTTGTCATTGACTCATCGAGCCAGACTGCATTTCCAGCACTTTTGCCAAACTTTTCCCCAGTCGAGGTGGTCAACAATGGCGTGGTAAGAGCGAAGCCTTTTTCGTGCGCATCTCCTCGCAGAGTCTTGTCTTCCGCGTTGGCGCGCTCAGACTTGTTGATGAGCTCTATTCCACTCAGTATATTGCCCCACTGGTCGGACCCGCCGATTTGTATCGTACATTGGCGACGCTTATAGAGCATGTAGAAATCGTATCCCTGCAGCAGCTGATAGGTGAACTCAGCAAATGAGATACCTGACTGAGCAGCCATGCGAGTCTTGACACTGAGAGCAACGATGTTGAGCTACGGCATCCATATGAGCAAATAATCGAGCAGGAGCCTACCTATCTCGTGCTATCATTTGGTTTACTCTGAAGTGGACGCCAGCAGTGCGGAGAAACTCGAGCAGATTTAGGCCACCCAGCCAGTCCTTGTTGTTTGCTACTTCAAGTGTTCCGCAAGTTTGAGAAGATGTATTTCTTGACGCATATGCGGTGATTCTATCGAAAAAGTTCTGGATTGCTGTGGTCAGGGCGGCCACGTTGTTAGCGATATGCTCTTCGTGAGAGAGAGCACGCTCAGTGGCCCGACCAGACGGGTCTCCTACTAGACCTGTGCCTCCTCCTATCTGAGTGTCTGTAAAATGTGCGATCTCGGTAGGACCTAAAATGGAATACTCACGAGGGCAATCACATTGTGACCTGCAGCATAGAAGCGGTAGGAGGATATGAGAGGTATGAGATGGCCCGCGTGGAGAGCGCTGGCAGTCGGGTCGACGCCAACATAGAGAGTTCTTGCACTGTTCGCTAGGTGCTGCTCGAAGTCTGTCTGCCTGCGTGGACATGTTTATGAACTCTGTCCCAGTCGCAAGACGCGTTAGAGAAACGCGTACCTAGTAATGTCCGCAACAAGCTGCCGTTTCTGAAGGTCGTTGAGGAGGTTGTGTGCTGATGCGTGATGTCTCCTGTAGACGTTGAGGCTATAGTAGCTTGGATCGCAGCGTGTGCTAGGTCGGATGGCACCTCGCCCCAGGCGAAACATAATATTCCGATTCGGAGCCGTGCAAAGCAAACCAAGCAAACGGTCATCCGTACCTGCCAGCTATAAATAACTGCGCCGTCGCGTCGGCGTTTGGACTCCTGGCTAATTACAACCTATTACAGCTCGCGTAGATCTGCATCAACTTTCAAGCTCAAACTTAAGCTTCGGGGCTTTAAAGCTTGCTTCAAAGCTTCAGGCTTTTTAGCGACTCAATGTCATTTCTGGCCAGTCTCAAAACCATCAAACTGAAACCTTTGCAATCGCTTGCTGCTCTCAAAAGCCGTTGGTCCGCAGCCAGGGACCCATCCTAGCTTGCATCCTAGGCAGCGCTGCTCCGTTAAGGAGGGTATTCAAACGGTAACCACCACCGTACGTCATCGAAAACCCACTAAATAATGGGTTGTTTTAGGGTTTCTTTGAAAATGATTAATGGGGGGTAAACAGCCTGGGCAAACTGACCACCATCCGCATCCTCTACGAGCTACAACAAAGACAATTCAAAGTGGTTAAATACGTGCGCGGCAAGCCTTATCAAGTTACAGAGACCGAGGATTAGAAGAGAACCCCATCCTCGATCGTGACACTACCATCAACGGCGGAAGTATTCCACGATTCTGTGAATCTCAGTCGCCTATAGCTAGTATATGTATGTACTGTATGCGTACAGCGGCTTTTCCTTGCACAACCAACAACCTCCCCGTTCCTTGGCTCGGGCACTCAGCGACTAAGCTGGCCTCAGGCTAGATGACCGTCTTGACCTCCGGTCAGACTGCTGCTCTAGGTATGTGTTTATATGGCTCCGTGCAACTGCCCTGCTAAGCCTTGCATGCAGTCATCGAGACCGCCTTTCATGGCCTAACTGTGATCTTGACTGTGCTCCGTTTGACCTTGAGAGTTCGCAGTCGGAGATTCTGGTACGAGGATGCGTGCGCGAGTCTAGCCTTGATTTCTGCTTGTGCGACACTCGTCTCGCTCTGGCTCGAGTCTCTTCCGCTTGGTATGACCCCTGTTCGTTGTTCCGCTCTCTTTTTCACTCATCCAAATATCAAAGACTGCACAAATAGCTGTCCAGAGTCGAACAAACGCTTCGTTGGTGTGTGGATTATGATAGTGGCGTACACCGTCACCGTATGGGCTTCTCGTAGTAGCATACTGCTCTCCATCTTGCGGGTTGCAGCTGATAGGCATATTTATATGCTGGCGAGTCTTTCCTTCGGCCTATTTATCACGATGGCCGTTGTTGCAATCAGCATCAAGACCGCCGTGTGTACCTCAGACGACAAGTGGGGAACGACGTACCCTGTGCTCTGTCCACTGGGGGGGCGAATAGCTATCACGGAGGCTGTCAGTGAGTGGACTATGCTGCGTTTCCAAGCAGAATCAGTCTTTCCAACTTCAATCGCCTTTCAGCCGGTGTGGTCGGTGACCTCATTCTTATCTTCCTTCCATTTCGCATGCTCTGGCGGACCAAGCTAGCAGCTAGTTTTCGTAAACTTTTGTTGACTGTTTTCGCAATGAGCGTTCTTAATACCGCGGCAACTGTGGTGCATATTGTCTTGATCCTTCAGCCGCCAGGGTTCTTCACGGGCCTTACGGCGAATCTGCACGTGAGTCTGTGGATTCCTTCGTATGCATGACTTTCATCCGGCTACGCCTTTAACAGGCCTCGGTGACGTTGCTCGTCTGCAATTTGCTTGTCATCACGACTTTTTGCTACCGCATATTCCGTGGTACAGACATTGAAAGCACAGTGACAATGGTAACTACAAGACCTACAAGCACGCCGACAACTTTCACCACTGTCGAATTAAATTCTCTCCAATCTGTATCGCATGCCGCCGGATTTTGGTCGGATGTCAATTCAGGAACAGGCGGCGACGGTTCGCGGGGCTTTCATGAGGATGTCAGAAGCGTTTCTATAAATTTGTAGCCATCATCAGCTGCCTTGTTATCCAGATAATATCTTACACTCCAGGCTTTGTCCGTTCTACACCTGTAATCAAGCTAACTCACTTCTGACACCTGGGTGTCTTTGCGGAGAATGCATTATGCATGAGCGCTTGAGCGGCCACAACGAACAGGGAGAAAGCATCCAGCTGAAATTGAGCTAGGGCTGGTGGCATTCGGTGCAAGCGCGAAGTCCTTCGTCACAGGTGGAAGCTCATGAAGTAGTACAACTCAAGTAGCTAGTTGACAACTTAAGGGTTCAAACGTTCAAGTTGGCACAACTGATACTACTTGGGTTGGTGAAACTTTTTAGTGGACTGAATGCCGTGGATATCCGTCTGTGATCCTTGTTAGCTAGCCTATGGGCAGATCTTTTGCAAGATAGTCGTTCCTGTTAAAGGAACAAGTCGCGACAAGCTACTACTAATTTTGGAGTAGTTGGCATCTTAACTACTGTGATTCACCGTCAGAATAGACAGACTTTTGTGCAACGCGTGTGGAATATTTTTCCTTTGCCCAACTTGCTTAAATTTAGGTTTGAGATATCCTTGGTATGCGATCTACCTTACAAAAAATCGCTGAGTGAAGAAAGCATAGGGTGCATGTGCAATGCACGAATCAGTATTTTAGGCCGAATACCGTCAGAATAGACAGTCCGCGCGGGTGGTGATTATCCATATTAGGCAGGCCGTCCACCATAGCCGGTCTCAAAAAGGAAAGTCAGGGCGTTATCACTGAGCCGAAATCGCCGTTACAGCGGCTATAAGATTATGGCAAGGCTCGAGAGGACACTCTGTCATCGTTCCGACATATTGAGAGTTGTCGCCTTTTGCAGCGTCCAAAATTGCTTCAACGAAGGGTAAAGATGTCACTACAACATACAATAGCTCTATCATCCACACTGTGTCGCATGTTCACAGCTGGTTATCCGCCGAAGCTAAGAAATTTTTTACAACACCCTGTCTTTCATGCTTTGAGGCTTGCAGCTTCACATCCAGACATTCCCTCGCTAATCGCATGTTCAGGCATAAATTACAGCATATTCTCGTAATTACCATGAATTTAGTTCGAATGATTTGCCAAGGAAACGGGCACAAAAGCGAGTTGTCTATTCTGAAGGTGGTGTCTACTCTGACGGTGAATCACAGTACTTGTACTCAACTAGCTATATGTTCCTGTACCGATGCTACATTGCTGCCGTGAAGTAGTCGCACGCATCCTAGAATTAGAACATGGCATCGGTTGCCCTGTCTTCTGCTTCATATCTGACGCGCTTTTGCTGTAGGCCTTGCACCTGCTCCTTTCTGGTCTTACTCAGGGAGACTAGTCTCGCCTCACTTCGCATACTCATTGTGAACAGTGCACGCATCTCAAGAAGACAGATATGCAATTCGAGGTCCTTGCCACTTGTCAGACAACGCGTGCGCGCGTTTCTCGCATGAAGTTAGCTCGTATGTACTAAGCGTCTTTCATTACGATACAAGTACCTCATCCCCGACGGGACAGATGGCACTACCATGCTCCCTACATTCATGCCCGTGGCCACTCAGGCGGCTATCAAGGGCTTGACACCACAGCAGGTCGAATCACTTGGGATCACCCTCATGCTTAACAACACCTATCACCTGAACCTTCGGCCTGGTATCAAGGTGCTCAACGAGGCTGGAGGCGCACATCGCTTTCAAGGCTGGAACCGCAACCTTTTAACCGTGAGCAACAGATAGATGATCACGGTTGCGCTAGCTAATCATACAGACAAATGATGCCAAGGATAGCGGTGGTTTCCAACTCGTATCACTGAGCAAGTTTACCAAAATATCAGAGGAAGGGGCCTTGTTCGCCAGCCCATTTGACGGAAAACCAACGATGCTGACGGTGAGAGTCCAGACCATCATGTCTGACGTTGACAAGTTGGTTGAAATATGCTTCCAGCCCGAAGAAAGCATTTCCATACAGCACGCGATCGGTGCCGATATTATCATGCAGCTGGACGACGTGGGTAAGGCTCCTCTAGTCTACGTTCTGAAACTGAAGGTATCGATGATGATTTAGTGAGCAGCCTCACCACGGGTCCTCGGGTGGAAGAGGCGATGAATAGATCTGTCAGATGGCTAGATCGGTGCATACAGCAGCACGACAAGTCGGGACGCCAAGACGTGCAGAACCTATTTGCCATTGTACAAGGCGGTCTTGACCCCACCCTTCGAGATCAGTGCTTGGAGGAGATGGTCAAGCGGAAAGACCGTGTCGCAGGTTACGCAATTGGTGGTCTGAGCGGAGGTGAAGAGAAAGGTGAGGCGCTGACCGTGACTTGCTGGTGTACGAGGGCGCTAAACATACCTCCAGATGTGTTCTGGCGAATGTTGGAACTTTTCTTTTGTGACTTCTATTATCCTTACTTATGCCATCGCCCTCAGCATTAAACAGTGCGCTGACAAGTTGCCAGATGACCGTAAGTCACAAATATTCATTTCTGAGGAAGCCGTGTAAGAGTTGACATTTATCAGGTCCACGCTACTCCATGGGTGTCGGTTTTGCCGAAGGTAATTCGACTTCATAGGTCATGTGGCGTCTACTCGTTGACTCTCGTCTGTATCAGACCTCTTGGTCTGTGTTGCTTTAGGTGTCGATATGGTTCGTTCTTCTATTGTCGCTGGTGAACTCGTTGAGGACGTCATTGCCGCAGGCAGACTGTGTGTTCCCTACGCGAACAGCGAGATTCGGGGTCGCGCTCACATTCTCTGGGCCAATAAACCTAAGTGAGTGTATGAAAGCCGGTTTCCATTTATCAAATCTGAGTTGTGGCAGAACTTAGCAAGCACGCTAAAGACTTTGGGCCCATTGAAGGGGGCTGCCCTTGTCCTACTTGTAGCAGCGGCACGTCTAGAGCGCATCTCCATCACATTATTACACTCGAAACAGCTGGTGCTCACGGTAAGTTTCAGGCCCCTTTTGCCGTCACCGAGGTTTAGTTCATCATGCTTCTCAGCCGTCACCCAGCACAATCTGGTCTTCCAAGCGCGAATCATGGGAGGTGCTCGAGACGCCATTATGGAAGATCGATTCCCCGAATACCTTCGATCGTTTTTCGAGTCATACTTTGGCACTCAGGGATACCCAGAGTGGTGTGTTAACGCTCTGCGCAGCGTCGGTGTCGATCTTCTGCAAGGAAAAGACGTGCCAATTATCGCAGGCTCAGGAGCAAAATGGGAGTATTCAGACGCCGCGTAGACCAACAAAAATAAACAGGGTGATGGTACATGCGTGCTCTATCGTCTTCCCTTTCTGGTTGTCCGAGCATTCTTTGCCTTCCTCTGTTCCGTTGCTTTCCTCTGCTTCCGTATCTGATCCACCGTTTTAATCTCGTTCTTGACTCTACCCATTGGTTTTCCACCATGTCGTGTCTTGCCCTTGGCACCCTTGGGTCCATTTGTGGATCCACGTTTTGAGGTAGGTTTCGTCGGGCCATCGTTCGCTTCTTCAGCTTTCTTCGATTGTCGAACCTTTCTATCATAATCGGAGCGTAACTGGTCAAGAGGCTTGGCTTCCGTGACTTTGTTGTGTCTGAACTTGCGGGAGCCTGTGCCTGGGCGGCGGTCCTGCTCGGCTTCACCGATCTTAGGCAGTGAGACCTTGCTCTTCGCTTTCCATTCCTCGAAGCGGCCGCTGCGGTAGGTTGCAGGCAGTTTGACACCACTTTCTGTCTTGACCATTTTAACGTTATCTGCACCAACGCCGTCACCCTTGACGAAACGCTTCTTCTTTTTGTCCCACTTGACTTGGTGTCGCTGCCGTCCAGCGACCCCGTCATCTCCTGTAAGGTCAAAGGTTGCGCCTCGTGCTTGCTCCACGAATGAGGCACCGTCAGTCAGCGCATACCTGCGAAAACGCCCTAAGTCAGCCAGCAAAGGCTCATGAAATGATGGACCCTACCCTTTGTCTGTGGCAGAATCTTTTTGGTAATGGGACATATAGAACTCTTCGTCTCGAAAGTTGTCCTTGCCGCCTTTTTTGCTCGTGCCAAACACAGCCTGATAGAAGCATCAGCATTGAGTGAAAGCATAGGCGCCAATTCCTCTTGACCTCAATTTCGTCCTCGTCCGCCATGTCGAGGCTGATACCTTTGGCCTTCTCGACAAGTTCAGAGGTATCTTCAACAACAGCCGTGGACGTAGAAGGCACTGCCCGTTCGACAGCTTTTTGTAGTGCTTTTCTCCTCTCTTTCATGAGCGCAGAAGTGACCGTCGTCCCCTTCCCTTTGTGGCCAACCTCGAACACAGTTTCCGAGGGAGTGAACGAGTTGACAACCTGCATTAACTTGCTTCTCGCCTGCTCCACATCAGAGCCTTTCGCGCTCCTCCACCCGCGCTGCACTAAGATAGGATGCACACTAGCCTCTGTAGCTCCAGCGAGGGACCACTGGTGGTCTTTGGACATTTCCTTCGCCCGCTTGTAACTGGCCTGACTAGCCTTGCCCTTGCTCCGCTCGTACATCATATGCCCGCGTTTCATTACATCACGGAGCGTTGGAAGCTGGTGGTACGCCTCATCGAGCTGCCGGACGTACTCGACATCCTCGTCGATCTCTTCTCGACCAAATGGACCGAATATGAGTGACTCGGTATACGCCTCGTCCCCGCTGTCAGATGGGACTTCGCCAGAAAGAGGCCGGCCAAGGAAGAGTTGCAGGTCCAGTAGATATGGCAGCTCGGTGTGGGTGACGAAGGACCATGCCCAGCCTTGCCGCCCGGCACGAGCTGTTCGGCCGACTCGGTGAACAAAGACACGCGCGCCGTGCGGGAAGTCGTAGTTGACCACGTTCTCCAGCACAGGAATATCAATACCTCGAGCTGCGACGTCGGTGACTACAAGCAAGCTGGTGTGACCCCTTCGGAACTGCTCCATCTGGAACTGTCGCGCAGCCTGGTCGAGAGCACCGTAAATGTGTGAGACCGCATAGCCCGCTGACGAAAGTAAATTGGCCAAGTACTCGACGTGATGTTTAGTCGCCGCAAAGATGAGTGTCTGGTGTGGAGCTGTCGTCACTTGTGTTGCTCGCTGCTTGCCCTTGCCTTTACGGAACTTGCCGCCTGACGTATCGTCTTTGTCGTCCTGCGGCATTTCAGACCCAAGCGGTACATGAATGACGTCGCGGAGCAGCGCCAGTAAGCACGCGTCCTTTTCGGCTTGCTTTACGGAGAAGAAGGCCATTTTGAGGTCAGAGCTAATTTTTGATTCCGCATCTAGACGGACGAGCTTGGGGTCCTGAAGTCCAGCTTTGGCGAATTCAACTAACGATTTCGGGAGCGTAGCTGAGAACAGCAAAGTCTGACGGGACGCTGGAAGGCGGTGAATGATCTCGTTTAGCGCGGTCTCGAAGCCCATTTCGAATAGGCGGTCTGCCTCATCAAACACTACGTATTGAACGGACCTGAGGTCCAGGTTCATCTCCACGATGAGGTGCAGCAGTCGCCCCGGAGTGGCTATGATACTGCGTTTCATGTGCGATGTCAGTAATAATATTCACGAAAAACGCCCTTTGGAACGCACACATCGGGGTTGTTTGTAATCATCTCGAATTGTTCATCCAGACCCTCTCCTCCAACAATCATACCCCAGCGAAGGCTCTGGCCTTTGGTGGAGTCTGATCCCGTCTGGTCTCCCGCATGGGCACCCTCGTCACTCCACCCGCGGGCAAGTTCCTTGCCCACACGGAGAACCTGAAGTGCAAGTTCACGTGTTGGAGTAAGAATGAGGGCACGAGCACCGAACGTGGTAGAGTGCCGTCCACCGAGTCTCTGTACGAGCGGAATCATGTATGCTAGGGTTTTTCCTGAGCCTGTGCGAGCCATGCCGACAAGGTCGCGCGGAGGACTGGCCAAAAGTGAGGGTATGGACGATCGCTGGATCGGCGTCGGTATCCGATAGCCTTGTAGAGTCAATGAACGTAGCAGAGAGGGATGCAGACCTGATACCAACACCTATTCAGCGCATTCAACCAAGAAACAAAGCAACGGCACGTACCCATGCTTTGGAAGCTACCACCTCCCACCTCGCCTTTGACAAACTTGGTCTTGCCTTTGGTTTTCTTAAGCACATCAGTGCCGCCCTTGACATTCCGCTTCGCTATCGAGTCACGTATGAGGTCTTGCAGATCGTCCAAGTCTCCGTCGGACGCATCGTCTGCTTGAGGATTTGGTTTATGTTTTTTGGCGGTCAGAGCAGACGAGATGTCGATCTCGTCGTCGGAGTCGGCCTTCACGACCGAGAAAGAGCTCGAGTCCGACTGTGCATCGTCGGAATCTGAGACATCTACGGCAGCTGAGGAGGGTCTCTTGCGTTTGGGTGCGGCCATGTTCGCCGATGCGGGACAAGCTCAGGAGCGTTTCTTCGAGAAAAGTGCACGGGAGCAGTTAGCATTGATCTGCGCCTGCCATTTACGGACTTGCCGCTGTCTTTGTAGATGACCCGAACACTATGCATCACGAATTTCTGGGGAATATTATACACACACAGTAGCACACTCTAGTGTTTACAATTCTTAATCGAGTATGTGTAGTGCCCTAAAATTCTCACATCGTGTCAAAACAGTGAAAGACGGTCGATAAGGAAGTGATAAATGATCTAGAGTGGCGCTATTACCAATCTATGGCACCGGTACAGATGCTTTCGAAACACGTTACTAGAGAGTTGTATGTATATAATACCATGGGTATTACAGCATTACGGCGCAAAGTAGCTTCGTCGTAGTTTCATTATACGATAGTTGTAACTTTGGTACAGCTACCCTGCTGCGAGTGCACAATACGTTATACTTGGATTATACACTGAAGGAAGCTGCTCGTCACTCAGACCATTCGCAATAGACAGAATAAACAACAATTCGTATTCAATGACTTTGAACGAGGCCTGCACAAATACTACTAAACTACACTGTGAACTCCTCAGCCCTCGTGTTCTAATCACGCTTGCCCCTCTCTGAGCTCTGCTGAAGCGCTGAAGCCTCGCTAACTGTTCTTGCGCTTGTTTCTGGGGTATCCCAGCTGATGTATCCGGCTCGGCGTCTTGATCCGAAGAGGAGCTGCAAGGGAATATTTGTCTGAAAACAAACCCCGTGAAGGGTTAGCTTGTAGCATCTAAAGTACGGAAGGAGACTTGACGTACTCGTTCCACCATACAAGTAATTCATCCATCTTATTATTCACGAAAGACTTACCAGATCCGACGAGCTCATGATAATACTGGCGGTGAGAGAATTGTCCTGGATCCTTTGTATCACCAGCAATGAATGTACTCAAGCTCAAGAGAACCGTACCTGTGAAGTACAGTGAGTACAACACCCACAAAACATCGAAACAAGACTTACGAGTGTAGCTACGTAACAAATGGAGGGTCTGGTGAGGACGAGAGATGGCGACGGCGTCAAGGTGAATTGTCCAGGGAAGTAGCGACACAATCTTCACGTTGACGAGTGCCGAGTCCAGACCTCTTGCGCTTGCGTCCGTTTGCGACAATACGAGGTTTACAAGCAGAGGGAGATACAGACCGGGGTGCGCGGGTGAAAGGCATCATGATGGTGAGCAAGCAGACGCACCTTTAGCGTGGTTTAAAGGTGTAGCATAGGTGGAGTCGGTCGGCGCGCGCCATCACCGCTCGTGGTGTACTATTCAAAATCGGAGAAAACGTATGAAGTAAAGTGCCACCACGCTACAAATGACTCGATGCTTACCAACAAGTTTGTTCTCTGGAATCCATTGATGACTCGATGCGTCGTATTGAATCGCGTCGCGCACCGCTAATAAAGGCAGTTTCCTGTGCATTAGTCCCGGAGGTGGAGCCGGCTATGACGTCGATGCATAACGCCTGGGCGTGGTCTCTCTCAAGCTCATTTCGCAATCAAATACGGTCCGATGCCTACCATTGCGCCCTAACTCTTTGCTGTTTTTGCACTTGCGCAGGTTCGTAGACAGAGATGTGATGATGCGTTACCTTGGATGTAGGCCATTTGAATCATCCAGATTTCCCGCACAAAGCGGATGAGTTCGTCAGCTTAGATGAGGATGGAGACATCACGGTGAGCTCGCCTTCACAGGACCTGGTCGAAGTGGAAGAGGCTCGTAACGATTGGACAGGAAACAATAATGAGGTTGCAGAAGATGGAGAGGATGTAGATAGTGACGAGGATGGAGACGAGGACGAAGACTTGTCATATTCGTACTGAATTCTGGGTATTTTCTGCAAATGACTCGAGGATACTATACAACGATTTGTAACCATGATACCGCGCATTTCTACACTCTTGCAACGCCCAAAACAAGCTACTTTCTTTATATCTGCATTGCATTGGTACGCGAGCGGTTTTATCGCCTAATCAAAAGCTCCCGCAAACGAGCCAACATTATAAAGTATGTTACACACTACAACATGTCACAATAGTCACGGGTTTTTCGTGATGATACCGACGGTTTCGACCGTGACGCCCGCTGACCTCAACGTTGCATACATTCTGAGGCACAAAGCGGTCAGAATGTACTCTCGTGGGCACGTCGGGCTCCATCCGCAAGGATGAGAGGCCATCCCTGCCCGTCATGTATTTCTTCCTCATCGTATAAAGGTGGATCGACTTCGTTACCTGAAAGTCCAACAGCTTCTACGAGACGTACCAGTCAGACCAAGTCTCCGCACAATGTTCTCTACTGTGTTTTCCATCGTCGGAACAGCCCTTGCACTGGCGTCTGCCTCTGCTGCTTCCGCTCTGCCTGTTTCTAGCAGGGACGTGTGGGACCCTGCTATTTTCACCCCAACCTCTGAAACCCTCTGGTACATCGGTCAAGACTACACCGTGACTTGGAACACCTCCAATCCACCCCAAGAAGTCACCGACGTCTATGGCAGACTTTATCTCACTCAAGGCGATTCCGGCCAAGCAGGGCCCACTCTCGCGCAAGGATTCCCCTTGTCAGATGGCGAGGTCAGCATCACCGTTCCGGATGTCCAGCCTGCATTGAATTGGAAGGTCGTTTGTGAGTTTGCTTTCATGATGTTCTGGATTTACTTCGAGCTGAAACGCATCAAGTGATGGGCGACTCTGGCGATTATAGTGCCGAGTTCAGGATTGAGAGTGCACCGGCCGACGCTTAATCGCACCTGCGTGCTCGATGCAGACCCGTCGAGTTTTAGGGGTGTTGGTATCGAGATTTGGACTGCATATGGACTTTCTTATCTACGGTTGTTTACGAGAATGGACTTTTGTTGGGTCTTTGATGGTAATGCACTACGATAACGGTCTAGAATAGATACTTGAGTTACCTGAAATAAGCAAGTTACAGCTCACAGACGTAAGATAGCTGCATGCAAGGCGACCGTGGTACATCCAGAACATAGAACAATCAGGCGGCGGAAGAGGGTGCTTGATCATGTTCATCACAGGGTCCCTGAACAGATGTGCATGTTCGGAGACAAGCGTAGTAGACGTCCTTGGCTGATGGTTCTCCAAGGATGTGGAGGAAACCTGCCTAGACGATACCCCCATCCGCGTGGCTTGCCTGTCGTTGCGAAGCCCAGTGTTCTGCTTTGCCCAAGGGAGTATGTGGCGCCCGCACATGACCAGGTGAATTGCGCTCCTCACTCATCTGCAGGTGCTGCAGGATCGGGGATGCGTCACACGACTCTATGGCAGACAACTGTTCACATGTTGACTGGATTCACTGGCGAATCCCCACCATGGTTATGAGGGAGCGGTACGAGACGGAGAGTAGCTGCATGATGAGGCCGCTAGCTAGAAAGGTCTGGAATTTCAGCTTCATATTCCGGGTTTTCACGAGCTAACACTGCCAGACACTGCCGTCATCGGGGGACGGAGAATAATCTAGAATATTATCTTTTCGGACTGACATAAGTCTGCTGAGCGTTAAAGATTGGTTGAAGATAAGCACGGCTGAGGCTGGCCGAAAGTTCTACAGAGAGGTTCTTCTGCTTCTGGGGTTGCTTTTCGGCGACTTTAGTCATCCAGATATCGTACGTCGGGCCCGTCGGGCAGACACCTGCAGACACCGGACCACGGTAGACCCAGTGTAGACCCATGCTAGTCCCAGTGGACTGCTCCATATGCAATGCAAGGCAGTTACTGCCACGGCAAGATGGGGCCTTTGTGGGTGACGGATATGTATGACCAGGAGGGAGAGGAGCATGGATGCCGCGGTCAGCGCTCTTGGGCTGGAGCTAACACCGGTCTCTTTAGATCTGACGCACTGCACATCTTCGATCCAGTCTCACGCGTCGGCCTCTCTGGACCTCTGCGGTGCCAATCCAAGCCATATATAAGCAGCTGTCCATCGTCCACATTATCCATCGACCTGTCCTCGTCGACTCACCCTCACCCACCTCACGATCCTCACGAACCATCCTAATCTCGCTTACCAACCTCACGTAATGTCTGCCGTCACCCGCACCATCATGACTTTCTGCTTCGCCATTATGGCTCTCTTCTCCCTTGTCTCCGCCGTCCCGCTTTCCCTCAACCGCAGAGACGTTTGGGACCCACCTGTGACCTACCCCACCAACGGCACCGTTTGGACCGCAGGTCAGACTTACAACGTTACCTGGGACACCTCCAGCAAGCCTACTCAGGTCACCAACCCCGAGGGTGTTGTTTACCTCCGCACTGGCAACACGACCTTGGCCGACAGCCCTCTCGCCCAGGGCTTCAACCTCACTCAAGGGTCCGTCAACGTGACCATACCCGCCAACATTACCGCCGGTGATGACTACATCATTGTCTGTAAGTAAAGTTGAGATGTGGTTTCTTGAACTTGAGCTGACAGCAAATGTGCTCTCATAGTGATGGGTGACTCTGGCAACTGGAGCAATCAGTTCTCCATCCAGGCCACGAACTCCTCTGCTACCGCTTAAATGCACCGTAGCAGGGATGCACCGTCTGCAATGAACTGGACTTTTGGCTGCTCTGCAGACCTTCAAAACAGCATGGACTGATAACGAACGGACTATCACATTGGACATGCTTGGACATGCTTGACGATCACAGTTTACGATACATATGGACTTTACAACTTGTACTCAGTAGCACAATCACCCTACTTTGATCTTTTTCTCTCAGGATATGGCGACGTAGTTGCATATATCTCACCACTTGTTACCATTTTGCAGTATCACATTGGTTCATCTGACGAGTTGTGCTTATCGTTCGCGAACATCGTGGTATAGGTGCAGTGATGTGTCGTAAGGTTCATTCCACTGGAATAGCCAATTACACCCTCCCTCGCAATGATCCTCTTGATATTGATGAGCCCGACCTTCCACTCACACTGCCAGTGGCGCTTCCCGTCCGTGTATGCGCTGAACTCGATGGAATGCCAGAAGGTGCTGCTCAGTGCGCTCACGTCAGTCACCACCCCCAATCAAAGTATCACATATACGTACCACCTCTCGTCGAACCCCTTGCTCCACGCGCAGCCATGATGGACGCGCGTGTTCCTCGCACACCACGAACACCGCTAGCTATCATCGGCGTTCTAGACGACGACGTTGTGCCAGCTCCACGTCCCCGGGGCGCGATCTTGGACCGCGCCCGCTCCTCAGCGAGAGCGCGTTCCTCAGCTTCTCGTCGGGTGCGTTCCTCTGCTTCCCGCCGTGCTGCCTCCCTTTCCGCTTCTTGTCGAGCACGCTCTTCAGCCTCGCGCCTGAGACGCTCCTCCTCTTCTCGCCGTTCTCGGAGAACCCGCTGCTCGTCCTGGATGCATGTACACCAATCAGTGACTCGAACTCCAGATGAGACATTGCGATGTAATAGCTCACAGCAGCGGAGCCCTCCCATCGCTGATCAAAGATGAGGCGCGTCGCGCTTTCAGACTTGGCGAGCACAGTAGCATACTTGTCCAGCAGTGCATTGGTCTGCGCCAGTTGCTGACCCATAGTCTGGCACATTCGTCAATCGACCGTGAGCGTGGCGCGTGCGATGTTAAGATGCTTCGCACCTCTGTTGCAGTCTGCGTGGACCGCAGCGCCTCCTTGAACACGGCAAAGGACGCGTTTATCTTGCGAAGCGTATGCAGATCGCGCAGCAGGCGCTCCTCTCTGGCGCGTGCAGCCTCGGACGCTCGCAGCACCGATCTTCCAGGCTCATGCTCTGGAGCATGTTCGTCCTCCTCCTCTTCGTTTATCGTATCATCGACGGCCGGGCCAGCGGCGTCATCCTGGCCGCGCTGATGTGCCGGAGCGAGGAGGCTAAATCGCCAAGGCTTATCCTCGGGTGGTCTGTCATTCAGTGATAGTTCGGATAGAGAGAGATCGGCTCCGCCTGGGCCAGTCCTTTCGGCAGTTGGCGTTTCTGGAAGTGATTCAGAGAGCAGATGGGAGCCGCTGAAGGAGGGCAAGGACGCCGAAGATGTTGAAGGCGAGTCCATAGTTCGGTTATTACAGCTACTGCTCCCGAGGCGCTCGGTTGGTGTTCCTTTCCCACGTCTCTCCTTTCAACGAAGGCTCTGGTAGGTTTTTTTTTGAATTTGTCGCTGCTATTGCAGGGGGAGTACAACAAGAAGAAGACTCTGGTAGTATCGTGTGTTACACTCAACCTAGCCAGCTGTCAAATTAGGTGGTGTCTCAATAAATACCAGCTTCCATGTTCTACAAGAGAAGAAGAAACATGATATCTAGATTCCCAATGAAACGACCGGCTCGAGAAGTTGCGACATCCTCACGAACGCTGTGAGGTGTCTGGCCTGGCCACCGAAATGACAACACTCTCCCCAATATCGATCACACCAAAGCCGCCTTCTTCGTGCCAGTCCCCACTTCGAGCCTGTATCAAGCGGTATTGCGGCTCAAAAGCCTCGTGGTCGCTGCCCGCCCATGTCGCAAAGTGCATTGCCAGAGAATGACGAGCACGAATATCCTTCGTGAGGAGGACGGCATCCTCAGGAGATGCATGGGTGGTAGCGAGGTGACTGTCGTCCGATAGCTGACAAGAGAAATGTCAGCCAAGATTGTAGGAAGAGCGCATCGAGGTTACCTTGTAGCCCCATGAGCTTACGAAACTCAGCGAAGCGCCACGCCAAATGGGTATCATAGCAAGGTCGAAAGGACCATATTTATCTCCGATTTCTGAGGAATGCCATCAATATGACACGAAGCTAATTATAAAGCCGTCAGATGCAAGGTCACCTTTGAATGCAGCTGCATTGAGGGAAAATGAGTAACCATGATACGTATCCGTGACAGAGACGTACGACATGGCCCTGCAGCGGTCTGGTACCCGGTATCTCTACCAAATGTCAAGCTCAGAACATGGAGAAGCTCACGTAAGTCAAACTCTCGTACCCAGCGTGATATACAGAAGCCATGAGGTCACTGTCCGGCGATTTTTGCTGCACAACCCAGCTAGACCAGAGGGTCCCTTTTTGATCAAACACGCCTCGCCCTGATGGTTTGCGGGCATAAATGTCAGAAGATAATAAAAGAGAAAGCGCTAACCACTCGTGTGCTGGCAGGGTGTACAGGCCAGCGTGACCTCTTGTCCACCTGCACATGGGTATGCGACTGAGTCCCACCAGTCTAGCTCCACAATCGCTGACTTGGGTATACCTGCAGACATAAGAAGAGACTTAAGACCAAGAGGGACTAAGAACTTGATAGGTCTATCCGCTTTTGATCTTTTCCAGAGGACGGAGAGTGCTTCAAGGTCACAGTGGTCATAGCTGATAAAGACGCGAAGTTAATTGGCATTCAGTGTAAAAAGAGGGAGCTCACTGGTTATGGCTCACGACAACAAAATCAATCTCGGGTAGTTGCGAAATGCTGCACGGTGGAGGCAGGCGCCTGGCTAGACCGTTCATGATATTTGACGGGTATGCATACTGGGCGAATATGGGATCAAAGATAACACGATGAGCCTTGCAGCCCTTGGCCGTAGGGAGCTGGACCAGGTAGCCCTAGAGAAAGACAGTAAGCGACGCAACAACTGAGGACGACAACCTGGGAAGACGACCGACTGCATGTCCGAGCCAAGTGGCGTGTAACGAATGCTCCATATCGCCAGAGGAGTACGCGGTGAAGTCAGCCGGGACTGTGACAGTGGGCTTGACGCGTTCATTGTCGGTAGCATCAACTCTAACGAGAGGAAGACTGAGGGATGATACAACTGCCCTGAGAGACTGGAGCGGTGTGCTGACAGGAGCCCATGGGTTGTCGAACGACGTCTTGCGGTCATTCTTGTGATGGGCGGGTAAGGGCGCCGGCATAGTAGATACACTTAGTGCAGTACTGTTGCTGGAGATGGTAGGTGAATGTAGGACGAGTAAGCGTACTTAAGGACCATGCTTGGTCTGGCGGGCCTTGGAGGGTTGTGCTCCACATTGCAGCTTAGTGTATTCAGTACGGCCCGATGGTGGTGCTGGTGAACCGTGTGGGGAAGCGTGACGTCGTAATTCTCGACCTCTCGTGGGAAAATGGCACCACTTTCCTTCTTCACTGCTCTCTGAGAGGATTAGATCGACTTGCATCTGGCTCCAAAGCCTACTATGTTATATTCAAGAATGCGATCAAATGGCAGCAAGTCTGATATACATGAAGCAATAAATTAAACAACAAGATCATCATGTTCAACGTTCTAGCACCAAGTTGGCCGAACTCAAGACTTGGACGTTGCAATTATGTCATGACACGTTATCACCTCAACATCAAGTACTGTATGAGGAGGGCGAAGGTCGGCCAACCCCCGGATTCCTGATGGGGATTTCAGTAACTCATTCGCACCAACGACATCCGAGCGTCTCTGTCACACATTGTATGACCCACGAACCTTACCTCACCAGCGCAGAAGGAACTCTTGTACCTGGCTTGAGCGGAGAGCGTACATCGTCTTTCATCGTTGGTCCTTGATATTGTATTTGTGCGTGCGACATCCCGAACGAAGCAAAAGACACGGCCAACTCCGCTGAGCTAGTCGCTTCGTGCTTCTTATGCACCCTATCGCGTGTGGGACTGGTAGACGTTACAGGACTGCGCTTCCCGTGCCCTGCTTGTAACCGCGCGAGGTACTTGTTTCGAGGACTGTCGGGATCTTCACTTTCGAACCCGACTGGAGCAGCGTTCTCATGCGGTCCTTCAGTTGCTTCAAGAAGAGCTCGGGGTTGCACGACGGATTTGGTTTCCTTGACGGGAGTGTGATTTGCTTGACAATGCGACGGACAGCGTAGTGTGATACTTGAATTACCCTCCTGTCTGTCAGCAAGCGAAGAATGGTGTGCATCATCCTGAGGTGGGGGTGTTTGTCTGGCCTTCTCCTTCCCTTTTCTACCCTGGTATTTACTCGAGGTCATCTCATCTTCGCCATCCGATGGATCGAGGTCGGTGATCGCGGCGGACGATGCTTCCTCCCTCCACTGAGAGACACGGCATCTAGGAGACTCCGTACTGACCGACGGGATTTGTTTGAGGCGTGGTTGGATGGAAGTACTGCTCCCGCTAGGCTGACGCAGGTTGCTGGGGCTTGTTGCTGTCCGATGTTTCTGCTCAAAGTCCTGGCTATCACCAAGCGTCCTAGATTTGCGCACAAGAGAACCTGAATGTGCTTCCCGCTCGGAGTGTAGCACCTCAGGCAGCGTGTGCGATCTTTCGATGGGACGAATGTTTGACGACCGCAATCGAGAGCGCTGCCTCGCAACTTCAAGAGGACTGGCATTCTGGAGTGTGAGAAGTTGCTCGGTCCTGGGAAGCGCACTCGAGGTCGAGGCACCTTCTGGAGTCCATTGCGAGTAAGAAGACTTGGTCACGGCGGTCGCTCGTGGCGATTGTGTCGTCTGGCTTGAACTGCTGCCACCCGGGTTAGAAGGCTCCCTTATAGTGACAAGAGTAGGAAAGGATGATCGAGAAGCGACTTCTTCCTGAGATTGGGGTATTGAAGGCCGTCGTGAGTGCTCACTCTGCAAGGCAGCCGAGCCAACAGAGGCGCGTTCATACACGGAAGATGGTCTTCCAACAGTGCTAGCACGGTCTGAGGCGACAACGATAGGTTCCAAGTCCTGACGAAAAAGACTGGGGGTTGTTGGCAATCTCGCCAACGACATTGACAACGGAGAGATTGTTGCGGCCTGGACCGGCGCCTGGCTGAGGTCAGGAATAGCTGCAATTCGTTTGACCTTGCCACGCGCACGAGCACCCTCGAAGACAATGTTTGCTTCTTCCATTGTATCAAAGCCCTGATATAAGGCTCCTGGAACGCGATATATCTGTTCTTGCGCTTCAATCCTGAAACCGCGACTCTACAACGCGTCTTGTAAATCCAAAGTAAAGGCGGTCACGTACCAGTTGAGATATATTCCGGGCTGCACTCCCCGAGTCACGACATAGACTTTCCTGGCCATCGTGTCTGGTATAAAAAAACAGGAACGTAGCTAGAAACGTCTATGTTGCCCTGTGGCGGTTGACCGACCGTTGGAGAAGGTCGGGGTCTAAAATATTGTGACTTTACTTATGACGGCGCCTTTTGTCGCTGGGCTGCCGATCAGGCGGATAGAGTTGTAGGGAAATGACCCTAGACTAAAGCACTCTGTACGGTGTTGCAAACCAAAACTTGTCACTAAGCATTACGATATTATGAGACCCGACTATATTACGACTGTAAGCTCTACTCGGAAAGACGGGTGATCCTCGACACCCCAGCCTACTATAACCAGCATCATAGTGACGGAAAGCCTGAGAACCGCAAACGCTAGGACGTTCACTAGCACTGCTCATACAGCTATATATCCCCTGTTCGACATGCGTCGTGGACGAACTGACGAGCACAGGTGAGAAACCACATCTTGTAACATGTAGGGAACTTCTCTCCAGAAGGTCCGGTGTCTGCGACAAAGTCAATTAGTCGAGCGACGGACAGGACACCCAGAACGAGCTCACGGTATGAGATCCAGGCCGCGAGCCCCATAGTTAGAGTAGTTGTAGTAGGCACCCACACCAAAGTACGCCAAGATCGCCAACAGTAACCTGATACCCATGATAAGGCGTGAGAGGCAGATAAAAGCAAAAAGGACGTACACCAAAAAGAACCAGCCTATTCCACTACCGACTTTCTCTGACGAGGGCGAGTCGGGATTAGGATCGGGTGTCTCGTCTTCGTTGTCGGGCTTGTCGTCCGCTGAGCGGCCGCAAGCAACTGTAGTATTCCATTCAACATGTACTTCACCGTTTTCATATGAGGAGAAGACAGGATCGGAGGTGCTATCTTTGTTGCAGATGAGACTGAAACGTAACGACTGTGGTGTTGGTGAAGACGCAGAAGCGGGGTAGGAAGCGCCATGGAATTTAAGAGAGACACCATCCGGCGCTGGGAGCAGTATCAGTTTTCACCACCAGTGAAAAGTTTGAACTCTATGGCAGTACTAGACGTACAAGAAATTGTGGAATAATCTGGGCGGAGGGAGGCCGTCTGAGCCACGGGAATGACCGCGACTATTCGATCCGAGTTGTCTCCTTTCCGATTCGTCTTTGTCAAACATGCTCGCGTGCCTGTTTCACACTAAAGAGAGGATAAGCAGAACGCAAGAAAGCATAAGTCGAGAGCACGCACCTGGTCTCCTTGAGGGACATCGTCCAGAGCTGGTAGCTCATCACACAAGTCAAATCGCAACGAGTCGAGCATCGTGCTCGGAGGTGTCTCTCTTTCTCGGGTCACCGACTTTGGGCCAGCAAGAGGTGTCATGTCATATTTCAGCGATCCTATTGAGAACTGGCAGCTAAACGAGTCTGCGTTGTTGTCATCCTGTATCGCGACGACTGCACTAGCCCAGATCAAGAAGAAAGAAAAGAGCGAGAGGGAGATGGGTGAAGACGTGGTGCGTACTGGCCTCCGGAGAGACATTGTGTAGTGAGAAAGAGGAAAAGATGGTGCCCCTGCGGACAGCGGAAACGGGTATTTCACGACAAAGTGATTCTGAGGCAGAGGCAACTTGCACAGCTCTCGTGGCACATCCGCTGACGTAAGACACGCGTGCGCGTCTCCTGGTGTGCCTTTCGATAACGCGCGTCGCTTGTGAAGGCCTTTGTGTAGATCTCTATCCGATTTATCCCTTTACTTTCGCCACCGATCATACAATGTCTGCAATGGACAACCTAGTATCCCACATTTATCATGAGAAGCAGCAAGAAGGCTCCATGCTTTGTGCTCAACACGCCCTCAACTCCCTGCTTCGTACGCTTGTCTGGTTATGCCTTTGCTGTATTACGCTGATCGTCAGGTAACAGAGGGCAACTATGTCTGTCGTTGAGGGTGGTCTGTTCAATGGAATACTGACACTTAACCTCTTCAGTTTTCTGCCCCTGACCTTTCGGATATTGCTCGGACGCTGGATTCGATGGAGCAAAGCTATGATCAGGACCGGGAGACTGGCAGCACAAACATGGACGACACCGGTGTGATATGGATCGCCGTTATATCTGATGGCTGAACTAAATCTATTACGACAGGCTTCTTCTCTATTCAAGTTCTAGAGCACGCTCTCAATGTTTGGGGCCTTAGGTGTGTCGGAGACATCCTATATTGTCACGCAGTTCTTAATCTTGCATTTAGTCTTGTTCGATGGAGATCGGAGGAGATGAGGCCCTATCAAGAGTTTCCTCAGTGAGTATATGCTTCTTTCCATCGTTTCCCATGTTCAATATTTTCATTTTTATAGCAACCGACTAGGCTTTGTGCTCAACCAAAATCAACATTGGTACACCTTGCGCAGGTTAGGTTCACCAGCCACAGACCCCACCAACGACACCGGTAACTCACACTGGTTCAACCTCAATTCCTTCGAATCAGCCCCACAGTGGGTCGGCAAGCTTTATTTGAGCATGTTCATACAGCAAGCCGAGAACGATGGTCAGCCACTTGCATGCGACCGATAGAAAATTGAGCTGACATGGTAAATACAGGGTACTCCGTCTTTGTGATAATTCCACTGGATCCTGCAGCGCCCTCAGCCCTACCACATTGCGTCGCGGACGATATCGCATCCACTATCCCGGAATCTGCGCTATCTTCATCATCATCTCGTTCTGCCGCAAGCACCAACGATCCTGGAGCAGTGGCTTCTCACAGCATGGAAGGTTTTGAAGACGAGGATATGGAGCTCCAGGCTGCCCTCCAAGCTTCCCTCGCCGGAGGATCAAGCACCTTCCCTCTGCCACTGACGGCTGGCTCATTCTCCCCAATACAGCCTCCTCAACTAGAGCAGTCCACTGCGCCAAGGGCGCCAACATCATCGTTGATACCACCTGGACAGGACCCATACGGTAACGCCGATGTTGATCCCGTGGCTGCATCCATGGCACGAAATCGGGCTATCATGAACCGTATGCGGGAGCAGCAAGAAATGGCACTAAGGGAACAGTATGAAGATGAAACTGCTCGCTTTCCTCTTGAGCCGCGCGCGCGGGGTTCTCAGGGACCACAATCCTCCGCAGATGAAGGCAACGAAGACGATATGCTACGTAGAGCCATGGAGGAGTCACTGGCTCACCATCAGCAGCAAGATGGTCAGGATGACGTCGAGCCTGAAGCTTCGGTGCCGCGAAGAGCTATGACGAACTCCTGGGGAGATCACGGTATAGAACGCGTCTACGATGACGACGATGCTGAATTTCAAGCTGCCCTCAAAGCTTCACTTGAAAACATGCCCGAAGGCTTTAACATCCCTGAAAACACAATTCCTACCCGGCCGCCTTCATCCTCAGAGGCTCCCTCTAATGCCACAACTGTGTCAAGCAGTATGAAACCGCAGGATAGCGACGGAGAGACCGAGTCAGACGCTGGTACTGCACGGACTGAATCAGAACAGCCAGAACCATCAGCAGAAGCCGTCGACATGGATGAGATGAGGCGCCGAAGACTTGCGCGCTTCGGTGGATAAGAAAGTAGTATTGGACGTAAATAGAACCATAATGATAATAATAAGATAGTGGCGTAATTCCACGCCATGTAGATTTCAAGACCTGCGAATAAAGTGAGCCAAATCTCGAGGTTGATGCATTGCGTATGACGTTGCTACGAGTTACATCGTTGCACTTGCATGTGCATCATGGCCGAATAACCATGTTAAATCTTTGAGAAGACGTATTGAATTTGAATCATATAAGGAAGTTCATATTTATCGTTGCCGCCTTAGGAATCAACCGCAATTTTGGCCGTCATCGTTTTGAATTTACAATGTCAAGGTAACTATAATGTACATGTTCAAGATCATAACGTTACATCATAAATGTCCACAAAAACTAAACTCAAGCGTTGTTGCGGTTGCCCATCCCCATGGTGTCCTTGGCCTTATCGAGCATAGAACCCTGCGGCCGAAATGTAAGCGAACGATCAGGTTCTAAACATTGTGGCAAACATACAGAGTTCTGGTTGGAGTTACCGCTGACAGTGTCAGTGGCCTGCTGGCCGTATGATTTCTGACCCTCGGGCTGAGCGGTCGAGGCAGCGGAGTCACCCATGCCCTTGGCTTTGTCACCAGCCTGCTCAGTCATGGACTTCTGAGAATCGGGCTGTAGTAACCATTTGAGCGTTTTAGGTTAAAGTAGAGGAGGACAAGAATACCTTAAGGTTAGACTGGGCCTTGTCGCCGGCAGATTGACGTCCGAAGTCGGTCATTGTGATAAAACTAGTTGGGTGGTGTGGTTTGGTGAAGTGGTAGTAGATACTGAGGTCGAGGGAGAAAATCGTCCTGCCTTTATACTGAGACCTCGTCTGGGGTATAGGAGCTTTCGTCTCGAATCGGTCGAGGAGTCCTCGAGGAAAGGTCGATGATGACGGTAACAATGACGAGGCTTCTCCCTGGATTCGGCAAATCACAGGTCAATCCCTGTCCATCCGCCTCTCGGATTCAGTGGTAAATTCGTGCATGCTCCGCTCGGGACTGGATCGGGCACTGAACCCCAGCCCCTGCGTCACCGCAGTCCGAAGCCTAGGTTTACTCCACCGAAGAATTGTCGGTCGGTCAGCGACCCCTTCGTATGACCTAGTTGCAAGTCAGACGGTCAGTTTGTTTCGGCACGTCAAGAACTCCGAAACCGAGGCGTCAGCTGGGGCTGTCATGATGCATCTGCAGACTAGACAAACGAGCAAAGGGTAAGCAAGGGTGTGTAAATACCGTTATGAACAATGGATGTAAGACAATACATGCCTGCGGATCCTGAACAATAAAGGGAGTACATACACGTAACTGCTAAATAAAACATAATGTGGTGGAAGATATTAATCATAATGGTCACTGTCCTTGTCGCCTTGAGCCTGACTCCTCCACTGGCTCGAGAGGGGGGTTGTCTGCGCCTTCACCGGGGGTATCAAGTGATCGCTGGTTGCGTTGATGTCGTCGTCTCGCGAAACGCAGATAGCGCGAGAAACGATTGCCTTGTGACATTGTCCGACTTCGTCTTTGTACGGCTGGATCGTCTTGCTCGAAGCCGGACTCCGAAAGCATAGCTTCAAGAGCATGAAAATCTAATCACATGACTTAGCATCGTACATCTTCTGTAGTCAAACTTGACCTATGAGACACGCACCGTGTCGACAGATTGGACATGACCCAGAAAGCTCCAGAAGCCAAGGGTCAACGCAGGTCTGATGGAACCGGTGCTTCCCTTCGCATGGCAGCACTCGTAGGTCGTCGCCGGCTTCAAAATCCACAATGCAGATAGGGCATGTTTCTCGACCAATCTGATCAGGCATCACGTCAGACTGTGACCGGTCAAGCCCAGTGCTAGCTGAAGGCCGAGGCTGGGGGTACCCAAGCTCCTGGGTTTCTCCTGACGCGGTCGATCCACCAGCTCCAAATGGTCTGTGGCGTCCAACCGGAGGCGGCACCTCTGAGCTTGGAATGGCTAGCATCTCCATCCTGTCTCCAGGTTCCGGCGCATTATGAGTAGTCTCTATGTCCTTAGGAATAGTTGCACTATGGTCATTTGGGGGATGACCAAACTTGACGATAGGGAACGTGTCCAGTATCGCCCGGCCAAGACCCTGAGCACGACTCTGGCCAACAATTACGCCTCCATGGTGGGCAGTCATGGAACCGTACCTTTCCGGATGGCGCACCGCTCTAATAGCCTACCATCGATATGAGCAAACGTTCCAAACGGACAAAATATGTGCCTACCCCAGAGATAATGACGATGCAAAACAAGGCTGATACCAGACCAGTTATAGCATACAGGATAATCCTAAGATTCAAACCATTACATTAGTCTCGCGCAAGGACCGAATGCCGAATTGTTTTCAAGACAAACATTGCAAGCCCCGTTGATTTGTGGCTACCAGAATTGCCAGAGCTGACAGTTCCAGAGCCGTTGTTGGATCCACCTGCAGTGGATCCAGTCGCGTTGTATGCGATGAGGGATCCGTACAGCCATCCCGGTTTTTCGGGACTCCCGTTGTTGAGAGACTGGTTGACGTCGGCGAACGATTGGTTTAAGCGTGTCGCGTTGAAATAGCCATAGTAGCTCTCGTTTCCGGGTCCAAACTCACCGAACTCATACTCGATGAAACTGCGCAAGACAATCGATCAGGCCGACCAGCCCACGTCCAGGGCCAATACGTACTGAGACACTTTTTCGCTTTGCGTAGCAAAGATGTCGAAGACTTGATCGAAGTTTTCGGGGTCGGCATACTCAGAGTTGATAATGCATTGCTCTGAGAAGTTAGAGTACAACAGCTGGCCGACATGTTAATTAGCTAATGAGCCTTCAAGATGATGCCCTTACAGCTGAAACTGCACCCCGGTCTCGAGCAAGGGTGAAGATGTCATCCTCCATCGATGCATTGGTTGCATTAGCATCGCAAGCAATAAGAGCTATCCATGGTGTGATAGCTGTACAGTAATGAGTGTGTGCATATGAGCGTTGTGTCAAGGAGTTCCCTTACTTGTCGAATTGAAGGCGTAATCCTCCGAGAAGTGCACCAACACGCCCTGTAATACTTAGGATACACGACACATTGGCTTGCATGAAAGAAATCACCTGGCTGACACCATTGCTGTTGTTTCCAACTAGTTGATACGAAACGTACTCCCAATCCGAGCTATGGGCATGGCATAAAGATCACGAGTAAGGCCTATCATACAACAACGCGGACAAGTGTCCTCGCACCCGTTCTGGTACCACTGGAGGTGCAGCCTTGATGAACCGTTCGCGTCCGGGCCCCGCTGGGTATCAGGGCTTGTGTCGTTTGTGGGTGTTGCCGGGATATAAGCGTTGACAATGCCAATGCTGCCAAGGAGGGCCGCGAAGAGAACACCGATCAGACAACACCTGGCTGCGATTGCCATGGCCGAAAGTAGAGGATATATGATAGGCCGGCGAGCTGGTGCTCAGACTATAGAGTGTGGAGACGGCTGGGCGCACATTCGATGATGGGCTGAGAGAGAGAAGCGTATTACCCGTGAGTAGGACACGCGCCACTCAGAAATAGCAGCACGCCGGTTGAACGTTGAGACTTGCCAGGACTGCATTTGGCGCGCAATGAAATCATTTTGATTGCCAAGGATTTGCATCCTCGGCTAATAAGATACGGGCCCCTCAGCAGTAGCTAGCAGCAACGGGTTGAATGCGAAAAGCATCGACGAATGACCATGCTTTCGTATAATCAGCATCGTATTGACCTGGTACCAGTAGTGCATAACTAGTCGACTAAAGTATCCTACAGTATCCTACGCAGAAGTACTGGTGCAAACGGAGGCGTCGAATGCACGGTGACGTCTCCCAATAAAAGGCCCGCGGCGGCTGCCGTCCAGACTCTTTGGATAATAGAGCGCTCTGAGTTCAGTATGTCCATGTGTTTCTGAGAGAAATTACAACACGATTGTGAGGGTCTACTTATACAAATTATCCATCTCAAATCAGGACAGTCAGTTACCCTCAGCAACGACCTCCTTCACCGACTCAGCGAAGATGTCGATGCCCTTCTTCAGGTCCTCTTGCGAGATGTTGAGGGGCGGGATGAACCGCACCACTTCATATACAGACGTGGTCAGGATCAACATGCCCTTCTCAATGCATTTCTTAGCAACCCGTGCAGCCATGCCCTTTGGAGCAGACGGCTGCAGAGCAACATCGTACTTGTTGTACGACGACGAAGCGAACTCAACGCCAACCATCAGACCCTGGCCACGAACATCGACAATGGTCGACTTGATGGCAGGGTCCTCGCTCAGCTTATTGAGTGCCGAGAAAAGTTCCTCAGAGCTGGGAGTGAGATAAATTTGGTTAGAAGGGTAGGTCAAGCAACGTATATTGTTACTAACCGAGCATTGACGTTCGCTAGAATGTTCTCCTCCTTGAAAGCTTGAGCAACAGCAATACCAGCGGCACAGGAAACCGCATTCCCTGCATAGGTCCCACCCTTTATTGTCTCCCTTTAGCACAGAAGCAAGAACTAGCGAGAACATTTTACCATAGAACCAGGCTTGAGCATGTCAGTAAGCTCTTTGCGGCTAACAACGGCGCTGAGTGGGAAACCGTTGGCCAGACCCTATAATACCTATAAGCACCTGCGAGACCCTGACGAACTCGACAAAAACCTTGGCCATGAGCATCATGTCCGGGCGAACACCGCTGTACTCGATGTTGAAGACCCTGCCGGTCCGACCAAAGCCGCTTTGAACCTCATCGACGATCAGGAGTATGTCATGCTTGTCGCAGATCTCCCGCAGGCCGCGAAGGAACGCGTGAGGTGCAGGGACATATCCACCTTCCCCGATGACAGGCTCGATAATTATGGCAGCGGTATCCTTGGGCGCGGTTTGCTGTTGAAGGACAAGTTCAAGCTGATAAAGCGAGAGGCGAACTAGCTCCTCCTCGCTCGTGTCTTTCGGCACACCGAGCTGGTGCCAATATGGGAATGCCGTGCCATAGACACCGGGCTGCGGGACCCAATTTGTTATACGTGAACGTTGCTAAATGACCATTGTGGTACACACGCACCATCAACGGCATGAAGCCTTCACTGTATGCCGTCTTGCTCTTGGTAACCGCCATAGCTCCATATGTACGGCCGTGATAGGCGCCTTGAAAATAAGGAAGCCACGCAAGCGTGAATAGTCTTGTTGTCGAGTTGCAAGATGTTGATGGAACGATTACGTACCCTGCATTGAAATGATGTTCTGTTTCCCAGTGATGAACCGGGCCATCTTAATTGACGCCTCAACGGCCTCTGAGCCAGAGTTCCATAAGAAAAACGAGTCAAGAGACGGATCGGGCATCATGGGCAGGAGCTTCTCAATCAAGCGAAGGTACGTCGAGTGGAAAGAGATGCTGCACTAGAATACAAGAGATGAAGATTAGCATGGAAGTGTATTGTGGCGTTATAAAAACGTACTTGACTGTGGACCAGATTCATGCACTGGTCTGCGGCTGCTTGGCTGACCTTGGGATGACAGTGACCTACGTGTTTACATACGTCAGAAAGCAAAAAGAACTGATACACTGAGATACTGACCAAGGTTCGTCACGCCGATACCACAGCTGAAATCAAGCATGCGATGTCCATCTTCAAATTGCACATAGGAGCCTTCGCCCTTGGTCATGACCCGGTCGGTGAGGCGGCCGACGCCTTTAGTTACATGGCGTTGACCGAAGGCGGGGAGCTGGTCGGACGAAGTGGCCATGCATCTTGCACCTGCCAAGCGCGAAGCACTGCAAGAGACACCGAGCGGCGGCCTTCCATGGTGAGCGATGACCGACAAAGTGTAAAAGGCAATCTATGACGTACGGTGCGGGGATATGACGAACGCAAGTACGGAGCGACGATTTCGCAAGAGACGACATGTCTGAAAGCTAGGGGACTCTACCAGAGAGGTTTCTTTGTATCCAGACGATCCGGGGCAGGAAGTCCAGTGAACGAGGGGCCAAAACAGCCAACAGCAAGAGGATATATACTCCACACTTTCGATCACAAGTGACGTCCACGAGCCAAACTCTCTTGCCGAAACGACGTGGGAACCTCATAAGCGAGCCTCTTTCCCATTAGCCGGTGCCTCTCGGTCCCTTTAGGCGAGCCGTATCAGATTGGGCCCTACATCATGGGAAGCAAACACAACGTCAACGTGCGGACAGTGTATACAACTTGATCTCTTTTCAATATCTGTTACCGCTTGTGCCTTGTCGGACAACTCCCTATCGTGACAATCATCTACCAAGCTAAGCGAGGGCGCAAGAAACTATGATGTCCGTAGTATGCGACAGTAACTTGCCGAGCCCGCACTCGTGTCGACTCCTCAGAGCAGCACACCAAGCGGGGCGAGGCCATCAAAACCACTGTACTTGTCGTATACCAGCTGTCCTCGGAGATATGTTTGCTGCACGACCCCAAAAAGTGTCATGCCCTCATATGCAGATAGCTTGTTTTTGAAAGCAAGAAGAGCCGCCCGGACCTGATCGGTGAAAGTCATTCTCCGTTCTACCATTGAGCTTAATATTTAGCCGGGAGCCTACCTTGAACTGTTCCTCGGAGTCCCATATGACAAAGTCTCCATCATAACCGACCTTGAGTTGACCTTTCGATGCTGAAAGCCCAGCATGTTCTGCCGTCTTCACACAGGTCCACCGAATGATTTGCGCCAGTGAAACCCCGTGTTTTCGTCCCTCAGTCCACAGCAAGCTTAGGCCCAATCCCAAGCTATTGATCCCTCCCCAAGCACCCATGATGTCTCCCGTGTCAAGTTTCTTGAGTTCAGTGACGCATGGACTGTGATCAGACACGACGCAATCGATTACACCGTCGAGAAGGGCTTGCCAGATCAGGTCTCGGTTATTTCGGTCACGAACCGGGGGACAGCACTTGAACTCTGGATGGCCATTAGGAATGTCGTCAGAGGAGAGACAAAGATAGTGAAAGCAAGTTTCCACAGTCAGTTGGAGCCCCTTAGCCTTCGCTGCCCTGATCAACGGGAGGGCCGAAGCTGCCGATAGGTGGACGATGTGACAGCGTAGAGATGGGTATGATTCTTGAAGGCGCGTGATGAGGGCAATGGCGTTGGTCTCCAGCTCCTGGGGCCTCGAGTTCAAAAAGGTTGCATAGGCTGTGTTACTTCCGTTCTCTGCGGGTGATTCAGAAGCGGTCTCGAGCTCAGCGTGGAATAGGAGTGTCGTGCGTTCGCCCTTGAAAGCAGCACAATGTAAGCAGGTGGTCTGTGTGCACCAAATCGAGACATACTTGAAGCTCCTTCATGTGTCCGTGTAAGTCTGATTCATTCACACAAGGAAATTCCTTCACCGTTATCAGCATCTGAGGATAGCTGAGTACAAAAGTGTGGCACCTCAACACCGCTTTCAATCAAGAAACACTTGAAGCCTTTTACGCCAGCTGCCACGAGGGGCTTTAAGCTTTCCTAGATAACATGAGGCTCTAATGAGATGTATTCAGCCAATAAAATGATGATTATATTCACCTGATTGCCTGGGATTACACCTCCCCAAAAAGCGACATCACTCCAACACTGACCCTTTGCAGTGTCCCTTTTGATCTGCAGATGTTCCACAGTTGTTGTGGGCGGAATGGAGTTCAGGGGCATGTCAACGACCGTAGTCACACCACCCGAGACTGCAGCGCGAGTCCCGGTCCAGAACCCTTCCCACTCTGTTCGACCAGGTTCGTTGAGGTGAACATGAGCACTGTGAGATCATAATTATTAGCTTCCAGGGGACAAGCAATAACAGGATCGCTCACTCCACGAGCCCGGGAAGGACTAGCTTATCGCCAGCATCAATATGACGACAAGAGGATGCTGACCCGTTGGGTTCATACTGATGACGGATCTCAGAGATTTTGCCAGATGTCTCGTCAATCACGATGGTGGCAGCAGTTGGCCGATCTAAGTCAGGGAGAAGTACGCGTCTTCCAGTCACCAACAGCGAATTAGTGGACATCACGGGCACGAGTGATTTATCTGGAATAATGCTGTGGTGTACCATGAATAACAGTCAATGTTAATGGCTATGGAAAAGTACGTGAAGGAGGACTGACTGTGAACAAGTTCAGAGAAAAGTGACAGAACAACTGCTATCTAGGTACGTGATAGGCCGGGGATGCCATGATTGAGTTCACCAATTTCTGGGTCCGTGACGCGCATTTGAGCGGGATATCACAATGTCAAGCCTCCGTCAATTTGAGTCAGCGCGCCGCAGATAAAGCTTAAAGCTCCAGCCTGAATTCATGGGCCGAGCATGATGCATGAGGCCAGCCATTCGCAAGTATATGTTGCCTGGCATCGCATTTGGAGGGATTGTCAAGTTCATAAGAGAAAGGGAGTACTTTGCTTGTTGTATTTGTTGAATATATGCCACGTGGGGAAAACCAACACGATCATGAGCGCTTATTGACATTCCTGCCCCATCGTATCGCGTCCGAGCAAGCACGTTTGCTTGCCGAACCCCGTCCTCTTATGAAGTTTTCAATCTGACACCACCAGCCACGCCTAGCTCACGAAAATGTCACAAGACGGCCATGAAACCGCGGAAGCCATCCAGGATGCGAAGGATGCGAGCCCAAGCGTCACCGTAAGCACCGAGCCCTTGTCGGCAAACTTAGACGTCGCAGAGCCCGAGGCAGTCACTTCGCCCCTCGATTCCTTACTGTCCCCGAAGATACCCTCCTTCCCCGAAAATCAACCTGCAGAATCGATCAGGGACTCGACCAACGAATCCACATTCACCGACGATGACTTACGCTTCTCGACTGTCACCCTCTCTAGGCGCTCAAGCACCAGGTCACTTGTCATCACATCGCCGCCACCTCAGAGCCCTGAGGTCGATCGCGCCGTGTCGCAGGCATCAATACCAAGACGGAGTATACCAAAGCACCCCACACACAAGAAGTCAGCATCAGCCGCGACGGTCAATATCCAGACGCCAGAACTGTCTTCGTCCGTGTTTGATCAGGTCGGTGTCGTTCAGCGATACCAGGACGAGCACGATGTCGATAAGCTACGCGCCAACACAGAAGGTCAGAATCAGATACGCGTAGAATTCGAGCGTCTACACAGGGAGAGGCGGAAGACGACGGATTCTGGACGCGACTTGGCAGTCGACTGGGGTAAGTCGTCTACCTTGCTCTGGACTTGCACACGAATGCTGACCACTGATCATAAGACTTCTGGGGAGAGGTCATATCAGGTATGAGCCTGAATGTTTCTGTATTGTATATTATTTCTCAATGGGTGCAGATTATCAGGCATTTGCGGCTTCAAAGCCTGTACAGTTGGCGAAATCGATTGAGATGGGCATACCCGCCACTCTACGTGGCATGATGTGGCAGTTAATGTAGCCAATAGCGCCCTCTAAGAACTGGCTCCTCGTCACTTACATATGAGCTAGGGCAGGATCGAAAGATGCAAAACTCGAGGCGACTTACTTGGGTTTATTGAAGGAGAGAAGTCCACATGAGAAGGCCATCACGCGAGACTTGGGGCGTACATTCCCTCACCATGAGTTTTTCACCGATGGACAAGGCATCGGCCAAGAGAACCTGTTCAACGTTCTCAAAGCATACTCACTGTCAGTAATGGTGCAACTGGCCGTTTTGTTCCATATTCTTAAATAACCTCAGGTACGACCCTCAAGTTGGCTACTGTCAAGGCCTCCCATTTATCGTCGCCATCCTGCTGCTTAACGTACGTGATGTTGGATCTACTTCCCCTTCCTCTCACCCTCCATGGATTACAGATGCCGGATGAAGAGGCATTCTCCTTACTCGTCAGGTTCATGCAATCCTATAATCTACGAGGACACTTCTTACCTGAGATGCCCACACTCCAATTACGGCTAGTAAGCAGCTTTAGAACATAAAGTTTCCAGTTAGCACTAACATCCAGTAGTATCAGGTATTACATTCAACTTACTTCAAGTGTCTACCCAGACTTTCACCCAGTTTGACCGTCTCATAGAAGATATCCTTCCTGCACTACACCTGCACTTTCTCCGTCAGGGCATTAAGTCCAGCATGTACTGCTCGCAGTGGTTCTTGACGCTATTTAGCTATCGGTGCCTCTTTCTTCCGCCTGTGTTTAGTCCAAGGCTCATGTTCCTGTCGCAAGCTTCCCTCTAGATGTTGTCTTTCGGATATATGACAATTGCCTCGCGAGTGGCATCGACGCTATCTTTGCCTTCGGCATCGTTCTTCTGCAGAAGAATGAGGATGCTCTCCTTGCGCTGAAGTTTGATGACATATTGGCCTTCCTCAAAAACCGGGTCTTTGATCAATACCAGGTGCGCGTGCACTCTACGGTACAATATTGCGAAGGGTGAACTCCCATACCGCTAGCTGGAGTCGGGCGAGGCACACGATGACGCTCACAAGGCTACATACAATGCGGACGCGTTTGTCACGGATGCCATTTCACTGAAGATCACGCCATTCATGCTTCAGGCGTACGCACACGAGTACGAGGATTTGGTTCGGACACGCGATGCGCATGCAACCGAAATGGATGGATTACGGAACCAAAACCGCACGTTGATGGCTCACGTGTAAGTCACTGATTGTATGCAACAACTCCCAATGCCTATTGCTTGCCATCGCAGGAAACAGCTAGACGATGATCTCGCACAACTCAACTCGGAACATGTTGAAGTTCTTGTACGCCGATCAATCTTCTCGGGTACTCATCCTTCTTTAACCTTCATGCAGAACCAACTGGTTATGGCACGGCTCAAAAATGAAGAAATGGAAGAGGAGCTCGTCCGCTATAAGCTATTGTGAGCAACGCAATACTTCCTAAAGAATTCTTTAACCGTGAACTTCTGGATTGAAGGTACGCGGAAGCAATGCATGAAAGTGCAGACGCCATGTCGTCGCATCGCCTCTCATCCCCAATGCCCCAGATTAATAAAAGGACGTCATGATCGCTGATCGCTCTCTTTTTCCTTCAATCCACAACAATCCCGCTAGCGAATGTTCGTCATGCGCATGCATGATTATATATGTGAGACGCTAAAGACTACATGATTGCGTACACGTGCAAGGCTGTATAATACATTGAATACCAATAGTCTGCCGATCTGTTTATTTCTGCAGCCCAGAAACAAGTTGGATCTGCGCCAACAATTAATCAGCTGAGCATGGTGAAGAGTCAAGCTTAACATACTTCCTCTTTGGTAATGGTTCTGAGCTGGCCCGGGGATGTAGCCTTGCCCACTGCAGCGCTGGCAGCAACCTGGGCAGTGCGAAGAACCGAGGAGCTATTGGCGACCCAATAGCGAATTTCGTCTGGGATAACTTCAATGATGGAAACACGGGGATCGTTTGAATCGCCGGTGTGGACACCATCCTTAAGATCACCGAAGTAGGCAGTGAGCCTGCGGCATAGTTAGCGACTTTATGTCAACAAGAGTTTTGTGTCGAAAATTCATACATCGAAGACCAATGCTTCTTGACCAAATCCCTGTCCTGTGAGAGTCTTGCCTTGCCCGAGAACGAGGCCCAGTCGGTGGAAGAGGGATCGCAGAAACTAACGTTCACGTGGGAGTCGTTCTGAATCTCCGGAAACTTGTGGGATGCATTGTTGGCGATGAAGAGCAGCGTGACTTGGTTTTCGCTTGTGGCTGCGAGTATTATAAGCCACATCAACATGACTACATGCAAGAAAAGACATACGAGCACAAGGGATCATGGCACGGGAATGTAGGTTCCCGTCGACGTCACGGGAAGTAAGCATACCAGTTTTAGCTTCCTTCACGACGCCTTGAAGGTCTATTCAAGTGGATTAATTGAGCATACCACTGACATCCGAGTCAGAACCTACCAGTTATCTTCTGTTGAGGGCCTATGTCGGTGTTCTCTGCGATGCGGGAGTAAGTGTCGAGCTCTGGGTTGGCCATGTTGATTATATTGGTTGACGGTGATGACAATGATGAAGAGGAGTGAAGAGGGCGCTAAGTATTGGGTCGAGATGCCAGTGCTCTGCTCGTCCCGACGTTCTTATACAGTTGGTGGCTTGGTTCTCTCTGGTGACGTCGAGTTCAGGAGACTGTGACGTCAACCACTACTCCTAGAGATTCCTTAACAGGGACTCCACCGCCTCGATCATGATGCATTCCATTTACATGAGATCGGCGTTCGGGAACATTCGTCTACAGACATCGTGTATCGTCTTGGGTTTGACGTTCTGAAATGTAAGCATATTATACAACATTCAACGATACATACTGTACGAGTCCTTCAAGTAAAGACATCCAACATCCGCTCAAGTACGTCTATCCGTTGGTAGTTGGTTTCTGTGCTTTGGAGTCTCTCCTAATGCTCATGGGGATCACGCTGCAGATGACTCTGGGGGCACCTCATTTGCTTCCCATGTCCCCGGGACCAGTGCGATAGGAAGAAGCCACGTCGCCGTAAGGACCACACCAAAACCTATCATTCAACAGAAAACAACCTCGTCAGCTCTCACTAATACTATGGTAAGTAGAATGTGCGTCCTCACCTTTGTCAAAGGCCTTAATCTTGGACCAGCTCCAAGCGACAAAGCCACCCAAGTAGCCAAGGTAGGGCGCAAGGCGCCGCAAAATGGACACCGCAGGGTGGAACTGGGGTGGGATGATCGCCATTGGGATGTGGTCAATGAGCCACTGGAGGGCAGAAGTAATGAGCGCCGCTCGTTTCGCCGCCTCTAACTGTTTATTATTGAGAATGTCGAGTACCGGAGGGGGGAGGTAGCTGCAACACATTGTCTAAGTTGCATGGTCTCGGAACTTTGTGATATTGAACGTACATTCTGAAGCCCCACCATGTCGCCTCCAATGACACCCTGGTCGTCGAAGGTATCCACACACGATACTCACTAGGCTTAGGCTGTGGTAAAGATGTATGTGGAGCATTTGTTTTCTCATTTGTAGCATCCGCCGACGGCGCCTTCTGGGGAACAATTTCCGTGCGAGATCTGGAGTGGGCTGGCCTCACCGTACGAGACCTAGATGGCGTTGAGGACCTTTCTGTCCTGGAATTGGAATGCCCTGATGACGCATCTGACCTTGACCTAGCTAAAGGCGATGATGGTATTGATCTAGGCTTGGATCCCGGCCCAATGGTGGATGAACTGGGCGTTTCTTTGCCCTTCCGTGATCGAGCTCGCGCAAGCGCTTCGCCTTTGAGCTTCTTCAGGTACATAGCGTACGCAAAGTTCTCCGGCCTGCGTGACTTTTCGCCGTTCTTATCAATAGAGACAATCTCAGACTGCGCGACTTCGACTTCAGAGCTTGCGTCTGGCTCAAGCGGCGCCGTAAACATGACCGAGGAGTTGTCATCGATGTCTTCAAGCCCGCTTTCGAGAGGCGGAGCAGGTGACCCATCTGTCTTGGTGGGTGGGGCTGCTACCTTTTTCGACGGTTGCCGAAGACGTTCAAGTACTTCCCAGACAGATTGACGGCCTCTCTCCAGCGATCCGTTCATCACACTCGCAGAAGAGAGGAATGCAATGAACCGCGAATCTTCTGCTGATGGTGCAACTGAGGTAGCTGGGGTAAAAGTGCCCTGCTCACTAGCCTCGACGGTAAATGGTAACGAAGGTTCAGAAGATGAGGCTACAGACGGAGCGGTGGGCTGGGGTGTGTCAGGTTCAGCAGGGTTAGTCACTGTAGGTGGTGATCGAGGTGTAAGAGAGAAAGATGAGGCCGCGGCTGGCAGTAAACCGATCATCGCCTGAATCCTACGGGCAAGCGTCTCGGGTTCAAGAGTTTCGGGATCAGACTCGTTTCCTGGTGTGATGGTTCCGTTATCAGGTGGGGTGTTAGGCACGCCTGCACCCGGGGCGGGAAGATCCTGAGGCTCATTAATCGTCACCGATCCGGTAGTAGGCACGACATCGTCGTTCGCAAACCACGAAGGAGGAGGGAAAATGACTTTCTCCTCCCTACCATTGCGAGCTAATCTCAGGAACCGGTTAACAGCGGAAAGCTTTGCCTTGGGTATGGCGGGAGGAGCTTGGGCTATGGCTGTAGATGACGATGCTTCCGTAGTTGCTTCTGCTTTGCTCGAAGATCTCGACAGGCGAGGCAGAAGAGAGGACGAGGATGGCTGTATCTCGGTTGTATCAGTAGACATGGTGGCAGTCGACGTCTTGTTTGTTTGCTCGTCAGTGACATCAGCTCATTGGTAAATTGGGGTGATCAGTGGCTGTGCAAAGAAAGGATTGCTCACTAAACAACGAAATTCTAAACCTTTGCTTCTATCATACCTTTATGACGGGGACTGATAGCGCCACACTGAATAGCCACAGCCTAACACGGAGCCCAGAGACGACCATAAACGGGACTTCTAGAATAGAAATATTATAAAATGAACAAGAAATGATATTCTTGGGCAAGTGTTTTTATGACCCGCGGTGAAGGACGTGGCATGTGAAGTAACATGTGCACCGTATTTCTTTGAACGATACCCCTACTATATATTGATGCATAGCATCCAATCTAGCGAATACGGATCTGTGATAAATTATGATAAATTGGTTAGGCGCAACGCATACCGTGGTCGCTGGCTCCTAGTACTATTCAAGAGGAAGCAGCAGGGCGCTGACAATCCTCACAGCTAGTAAAGGCATCATAGCCGAGAATAGCCATATTCGAGAGCAACGGCGTTGTTTGTTTCTTAAACTATGTCTTATAGTAAGAATGGTTAGGTCCAATGCATCTCGCTGTCGCAGCGATTCTGAAGTTGACTGGTGACACCGTATGTCTAAAAACAATATATCGTGCCATCAGATTGCTCATGAGTCATAAGCTGATCAAACGTACTCATACAAATCCTGAACTTGTGCACCTTCCATGACCACGACGTCACCCTAAGATAGTTGAGTGCTGTGTAATGGGAAAAGGTGATTTACCTACATGTCGCAATGTTAATGTTAAATCTATCTGTGATGACCGTTTCTCTCTCTGTTGGCTGTTCTTCATACGGAAGTGCATGTATGCCATTGAGCCTAGGGAAAGGGAAGCTACAACAGGACCTAAGCCTATCTCGCTGTCACTGTGAAACTTCTCGAGAAATTGGTATCGGTACATATGACACTGGTTTCCCACTCACAGACATCTTCTGACTCTCCATATACGCGGCTGTCAGAATTTCGTTGAAAGGCACTTCGCAACCCAGAGCTTTTTGCGTGCGTTCCTTGATTATAGCAAGAGCCGCTATAACACTCTTGCTGGCTTTGTCGAATGGGACGGTCTGGCCCGTTCCGCTCACGTACTGAAATACATCAGCAAGTAGGCGAGAAACGAAATGGGATCAAATACTTGATAAGGCTCTCCCGCTAAAACGGTAAGAATTAGTTGAGCATTCAAGATCCATAACGTATATGTCGAAGCGTACAGTTTTGAGAGAAGTAGTTTGTAAGCATTGGTCCGCGCACTGTGTGGCATTATTTTAAAGAGAACGAGGCATGAAGCATGAACGACCATACGTCTGTGCTAGTGCAAGTCAGATAATAGTTACAGAAAAAATGATCGATGGTGCAAAGGCTCACGGTTCTCAACGCATAACGTCGTAACTCAAGGCCGCCAGATTTGGCTTCTTCTTGATACAACCTGAATGCTTCATTGGCCCTACTATTTGCTCGAGGATTACCAAGGACGAGATGGATCTTCCCTCTAAAACCGAGTTTACGAAGTTGTATTGGAAGTGGAAGGACCAGGCTATTACCTATTCATCGGAAGGACATATGTGAGTCGGTGTATCGCTTCATCCCTGCCGTCGATTGTACTGTGAATTATAGCCGGGCGTTCGCTACGAATGCCTGTGCAGTATACGTATAAGAGTGTTGTCGAAACAGACGTGAACAATTTGACCTGAATATCGCCCAATTTCCGCGTGCATTATGGGCCTGGAAGGTCTTTGCAACCAGAACTCGTGGGGAGCCATGGATCGGTCCTCAACTTGATGTTCTTTCTGTTCAATTGTTCAGACCTACCTTAGTAAAGGTTTCGTGAACACGTGCTCACATTACAATGGGGACATTTCCAGCACTTCCAGTCTGATCTGCAGGCCAATCTTCCACAACCTTTACAGTGCCAACCCTTGCTGAACGGTAGTCCAGTTGCAATGCCATCAGGTGCTTCCGATATCAAGGATGGCTTGAGATTTGCTAGTGATATATTCGGGTGTGTTGGGGAAATGAGTTGGAGAAACGACTCGCTGTAGTCGAGGATGGTAGGGGACCCGCCGTGTTTCAACGTCCAAAATGCACCACAGCAAGGATTTAGACATATCCACCCCTGTTTATAGACGGATGGGCTGGTTTTCATACAATCGATGCACAGTTCCTCATCCCGAAAGCGAAACCTCCTGAAGGCATTCGTTCTCAGTGATACCTCATCTCCTTGATATTAGATGCACATACTTGCCGGGACTAACGATAGTAGAGCTAGGTTTCTCATTGTGATGCAGGAAGTTGCTGACAGAGTTCGTTGCACCAGCCTCTATTAGGAGATAGTCAGTACAAAGTTCTGTCGTTCAGATCAGATCCTTAGCAGGATGGTCAGAACTCACCATCAGCATAGGGACTGGATGTCCACCATGGGTCACCTTGCTCTTCGCACCACTGAAACGCAAACTTCCAGCGAACGACGCTTTGATTGTCGGTGGAGGGCGCCTCATACTCCGCTGCTCAAGGTTAGTCTTTCAAAGTAAGGTAACTGGGCATTATACACACCCCAGGCATATGGAATCCAGAAGAAACCGAGGACAATGTAAGGGTAAACGGAGCCAGGAGTAGATAAGTCGTATGGAAACTTGTCGTACTTGTCATCTGCTAACAAAACAAGAGGTCTGCTTTCTTCGTAATTTCTCATCAGCGCTCGCACAGATCTGTCGGTAATCTTTTGGTCGCCTGCGAGCTGGTGGCGGGCGCCGACCCGAGACTGAAGGACGCTTTCTGACTTTCCACCCCTGGGCATGGGTGAATGAGTGCGTCACATGCAAGAGTCTGCATCTCACACACCCATGAGATACAATGAATCTTCCTCCTAAATGGAAAATATCTCGCCTGTGGATATAGACTCAGCACAGAGTATAACATGTGACAGCATACGTACTCCGAGCCAAAGGCACTGAGAAGATAACCTTTGACAAGGCCATCCGAACTGTAAACACCGCTCTGATAGCTACGAAAATAGTCCAGTGTTTCACAGATTTCTTGGCGTGACTGTGATTGACTGTAAGGACGGTTGCAAGGTCATAAGTAAAGAATCTTACCGTAGCCCAGATGGGCGGCTCGCGAGACAGAGGCGGCCTTTGAGGCGCTTTAAAGCTAAGTCTGTTCTCTGAGCGTTTACGGATGGCGCTCGCAACAGAAGATAGTCGCTGTCGTTTCGAGCGTGTCGGTTTGCTATGCAAGGTAAAAGAAGCGCTTGTTTCCTCTGTCTTGACCGTCATCTCTTTCATATTCATTTGCTGAAAACGAGGACGGGTGAGCTCGGCTTTCTCTAGCACATGTCCTGCGCGAGTCTCCTGATAGGCATGAGGAACATATGTTTGTACAGAATTTGGGCGAGGGGTTCGATCTGGGTGTTGATGGTCTACATGGGGCGCCGAGGGTAAGCAAACTGTCTGTTGCTCTACAGAAACACGAGACATTGGTGGAACAGTTCGGCAGATAGCTGGAAGCCTCTTTGCTGCCTCAAGCCTTTTGGTTAATATTTCATCTGGCTTGAGTAGAAGAAAAACTCACGTACGTCTGAGGGAATCTCACGCATCGCACCCTCTAAAGAATGGGAAATTGACTGATGAGAACTTTTGGACAAGGTAAGTTCTTTAACCGACGGTCTCATCTTGACTCCAGGAGTGCGTACTGCCTGACCGGACGCAAGTTCTCCTATACTATCATTGACTTGAATACGTGGCATCAGGGAGGCCGCACGCGTCTTGGCTTTCTTCTTGCCTGCAGAAAGACCACTGGTGGGCGCCCTATCCATATGCGGGATATTTGTGCCTAGGCTACGTCCGGACTGTGCCCCCGGTGCCCTTCCATCAATAGAACGTGAGGGTATCGATATCATGCAAGTTCTAGCGCCGGTAAATGCTGAGGTTTCTTGTGACTCGTTGGGTAGTGCGGCAACTGCAATTTTTCCTTGGGGAGGTGAAATGAATGTCTTCCCCGCCGGCTGCGTTGTAGAAGACCGCCCTCGCCGTCTTTGTGGCAATGAGACTGTCATCCGAGATTTATCCTGCTTCCTAGATGAAGCTGGTTCCGGCGAATTACAGTGGGTTACTGTTATTCGCGATGTGGCTGCTGGCTGAGATTTATTTGGCTTGTCTGTTAAATGTCTATCCGGTTGGCCGTCAAGCGCTATTTCAGCAACCCCTCGCACTCTCGATCCGCCTCCTGCCTTGTTTTTCGGTGGCTTAGCAGAAAGCACCAGCTTCCGTGCTGCGACGTGGGTACTAACTATTGTTTCGACATGACTTTTATCACTTGACCTTGAAGTTGATTTATTTGTATTTGGCTTAGACATCGGTGGGGGCTCCAGTATCGCAGATATGTCCACATCAGAAGCTACCTGTCGGCCATTTCCTGAAAACCGTGTCTGAGTGGATGAACATTTGCACATAACAATAACGCTCACTTTCAAGCAAGCTCGAACTTGCGCGCAACTTCTGTGCCCGCCGACGTCTCGTTCTATTGTTGCTTAGATTGCTTCGCGGGCTCTTCTTGCCTTTGGGTTGTTTGTTATCGTCGTGACGGCGCGTGAGTCGGTCGTTTGGAAAGGCCTGTCCTGGATTTATCGTCCCCCAGTGTCGCATAAGCTCCCTAGTGGCCGCTTGCTCCTCGCCATCGCGTAGATGGCAAAAGAACTTGAGAAATGTTTTTATGGTAGAGTCGGATGGTTGCGTGCCAATTACAGAGAACGCATGTTCGGACCACTTCTGAATGATGCGGCGAGCCTGAATGTCAAGTACAGCAGGTCTGATGTAAGACGATCCGAGGTGTCAGGACTTACCTTGTCGTCATCTTTCACGTCTGCTACGAAGGCAGCATACAGGTGAATTGTCTCTGTCCGACGGGAATCTTTGACTTTGAAGAGCTCAGCAAAAGTGTGAAAAAGGTCATAGTCCAATCCCTCGAAATCGAGTGCATCCTTTAAACGCGGGGTGCGCATGATGGTGGTCACGAAAACATACTACGCACCGGCGCGTCCGTGGCACACGTCCCCCCGCAAGCGCCCTCACGGTACCTGACGCGACCTGAACCAACTCTAGATCTGCTCGCCCACTGTATGGCACAAGAATCCATATGCTCATGAATATGCGCCTTGAGAACACAGGACGCTGCTACAGTGTTCAGGTGCATAAAGTTCTTAGCTGCTCACGCCATTCCGGTTACTTCGGCTGGTGTGTGTGCAGACAATACAGGGATAAAGCCGCAGGATGATATCTATTTGGCTAAGGGAGACTCGAGAGGATCTAAATTAAATTATTTCGAGCCAAGAGCGTGCTGCAGAGCTTCGTAAACGTCTGCCTCTATCCGTGCCTCCAACTTGTCCTCCTCGGAGCCGTTGCCTGCAGCGACCTTCAGAGCCTCCTGGAGATTAGCACGAACAGCCTGGTGCGCATATTTAGAATATGCGACCAAGTTGGAAATTGTTTGGGAGCGCACCTCAGCAGAGAAGTTCTCAAGAGGGGCCGCCTCAACCACGTTTATGGTCAGCTTGTTACCCGGGTGAACGTTGGCAAATCCACCAGAGACTAATTCTCAACGTGAGCACCGGAAGGGGAGTTCGCGTGATGTAAACACGCACCAAACCATTTCTTGGAAGCGCTGCCAGACTCAATAACCTCTACAACTCCAGGGCGAAGGGCCTCGATAGAAGGAACGTGGTTGGCGAGGATACCCATGTCACCGGTCGCGGCAGCCACGTTGACCTGAATAACCTCGCTGGAAGTGTAGATTGCCTGGAAAAATGCATTCGACCTACGAATTTTAAGAAGGAGTTAGTGTGGACTGACCTGGTGAGGGAGGACAAGAGAGAGGTTAATCCTGTCAGAGGCAGCCTCAGCGTAGCCGCGGCGAGCGACGGCAAAGGATGCGGGTGCACGTCGAGCAGCAGATGAGATCAGGCGCAGCGCAGACATTTTGGTCAGAGAGGTTCGGGGAGTGTTCCAACAAGTCTATACCGCCGCGCTTAGGCGGTTCGGATTGAGCCGGGCAACTTGTCGTATAAGTTATTGCTTCCGAGGCCTTCCGTCCGCGTCAAGGCCAAGTACCACAAGCCTTCATATTTTCAAAGTGTGAGCAAAGGACGAGTCCCCCAATGTTTGCAAGCCTCCTTCCAAACCCGTTCACGACGAAGCACGCAGATACCCAAGAGTCGGATCAATAGCAAAAGTGACAAAGATACATTCTATATAACATTATATAACAGTGTCCCGGTCTCATCCCATGCTCTAAGACCCTATATGCGATAAATTACCTGTCTCAACAATACGACGTCAACAAGATCAATGCCCATTAACACCACGCCATTTCGGTACTTCAGGCGAATAGTCTTCTGGAAGTAGCTCAGGTGCTCGCAAAATGCCACGCTCCCTGTAATAAACAAATCAAAACCTGAAGGTGTGCTCAGATAAATCCTGGCTCACAGCTGATCAACAGCTATCATCAGGTCGTAGTTGATCTCTTGGGAGACAACTGAATCAGACTTGTAATCCGGGTGAGCCCGGATGAAGTTCCGTATCCACGTCGCTGGCGTTTGTAAAGAGCCTAGAAAGGTTGATGAGTATGTGACATAGCCAAGAATGTTGGTGCCCACCATTGGCTCTTCGCCGGACTAGGTCAACGTATTGGTCAATTCGAACCCGGTCGGCAGCGTCAATATCCAATGTCTCGAGGTATGACTTCACTAGACTGATCAATCCTGGGTACTCGCCCTTGATAATTTGATTCCATAAGTAAACTGCCTTCGAAATAATCTCATATTCCTAACCTTGCCGTTGATTATCTCGTTAACAGTCATTTCTTCGTACTCCTCTTCCGGAAGCTTATCTTCGAGCCATGATGGCTTTGGCAAAGATGCAAAACAGTTACGAAGCTTCTTCTCCTTGATAGGTTTCACACCATTTGTCTCTTCAACTGGAGAAGAACTACCAGAAGAAGAACAGCTACTACCACTGGGCGTTGGTGACGTGTGGCCCGGAGGCAAAACGTTTCTGCGGAAGTAGAAGGAACCCTCGCGAGCTGCGTTTCTCTTCTGCGCCCGTGCCATGTTGTCGTCGACCTGGGACAAGTGAGAAGATAGTTTTTTCAAGGCTATAAGACTCCTACCTTAGAAATAGGAATATAGAAGTTGAGATTAAAACTGAGAATGGCTCGAGAAAGGAGCACTATGAACACCGAAAAGGCCGCATTCTCGAAGTCCGTCATCTGAACCTCCATACTCCGAAACTCAACGCGCCAGCCAATGGGTGAGCCAGGCGGTGGAGGTTTAAACCGGAGAGTTTGCCAATTCGTGGATTGAATGTTCTATAAATGGCTCGTTGATAATAGCTACGCGGTCATCGTGAATGTGCTATACCTCGAAATGGTCATTGCTGGTCTTGTCGTCTTGGTTTATTGTTTCAGAGAAGACGACGAGTGGGTCACGAATAAACAGGTGTGAGATGTGTTTTGCAAGCCGGTCGTCAATGCCTGATCAAAGGTCACTACAGCAGTCCCGTCAGCCAAAGAACTGACGCGCACCATGGTCTGCAAGCCGACTATAGATATGAGCGTCATAGGGTACATCCGTGTCGTTGTATTCGGGCTTGTTTATCCATTCGTTGGACAAGTACAAGTCAACGCTGTCGTAGCGAGACTTGGGGATCCTGAACCTGTTGGCCTCAAGAGGCTTTCACCAAATGTGAAGAAGGTAATGTGAGTTTCAAAGAGAAACCCCACCTTCAATCCGCGTTCTTCTGGGGTGCGATCGTCCACACTGCCCGCAATGACGTTCCACCGACAATCAACGTCAGCAAGGTATCCTCGCCAAGCTGGACTAGCGGCAGTCAAGGCAAGCTACAGCAGTGACAAAAGTATGAGCAGTGCCGAAGTTCATACATCATGCGCGTGTCAAGTCTCACCATGATTGGCCCAATGGGGATCAAAGCATCGTACATGCGTCTCGCTTCTTCGACGTTACAGGACTGAAACGTTAGCTGGAGGCAGCAGCAGCCCATCCCGAAGCCCATGGCATCCAGATAGATATGATCAACCAAAGCAGCACCGTTTTTTGCCTCTAAGAAGGAATATGTTACCCACTGCGCAAAGGTCAGTGCGGGCAGGTATACCTTTATCTTCGGGGTAAATATCTCTCTGCCATGGAATTGTCGGATCTACGAACGGCCGAGGTGTCTTCTCATCAACAAAAATCGGTAGATTAATAGCTACTTTGGAACCACGTCTGGTCCTGATATTCGCAGTCAGAGTGCTGAGAATGGTAGGGGTGAGTTCAAATTTGGAACTACTGGTGTCAGACATACGGAAATCGCGCATGAGGATTGGTGATCTCCTCCGGGAGGAAAAGGCTGTGACTAGACTTTGCATCATCGGGACTGTAGTATGGCTCAGTAAAGACACCAGGAGCTCCAAGTCTTGGAAAGGAGGTAAAGGTAATGGGTATCTCGTTCTCTTTAAGATGTTTTCGGGCAAGCAAGCGTCTGTCCACCGCGCCTGTCAATGGATGATACCAGGATGTAGTTAACAAACACACCTATAGTGCATGTTGGATTCTACTGATAGCAGGTCAGGGATAGATCCTGTGTAAGGTGCCCCGGGAGTAGACTCGAGCATGTATCGACCATACTCTGGGTGGAAGGTCGCGATCGGCGGGCTGAGAAGCTGAGGTCAGGATACTGTGACCCCCTCCACTTAAGGGCCTTACCTGTCAGTGCCATCGTCCGTTAGGTCACTCACGACCTTGCTCAGTTTTGCAAGAATTTCTGTCTGGCGTAGTGAAAGCTTTGCATTCTTTTCTTCCTTATCCAGTACGACGACCATATATTCGAGCTTCGGGGCCACTCAGTTATCTTATCGGAGATACAAAAGACCCTGCCAAATACCTCATCTCCCCACAAAAGTTCGTCACCGTGCCGATTCCGTACCTCGTCCCAGATATGGAGAAACTGGTTGATGCCATGCTGGCGAACATGATCTGCGTATTGACGTGCTTCCTCCCATTGGAGAGGTGTTCCGAGATAGAGCAGTCCCATGGGTGGGGTAGGGGGTTATGAAGCTGAGCAACGGGTAAAATAGGTCGGGCAGGAAGAAAGATTGAGCGGGACAGATAACGGAGGGAGAAACCTAACCTTGGTTTTGAGAGCTTGCACTCATCATGGAGGAGATCACGACGGCCCGAACCCAGATTTGTAAGACACCGAAGATGATCGGTCTGGGCGAGATTTATCAGCAGACCTCGTCCGGTATATAATACAGGACCGGGAAGGTCCCACCGATGATCCGTAGCACCGGTGAATGGTAACAAAACTTCCATCATTATATGCAGTAACTAAGAGCATCCGATGTAGCGCTACTTAGCAAGAAATATGACTATCAATATGTTAGTCATGCTGGGATTGTTACCGCATGCAATTGGGTGGCACTCGGGCACTCCGATTTCGAGGTGCGCACGGTCAAAAACTTCAAATCCGAATCACCTGCCTTGTGTACTTACTGGAATTATACAGTAGTAGAGTATACCGACGTTTCTCCCATGCTAAGCGAAAATATGCATGACCATTTGCCGCTTGCCATTGCGCCATCGACAGATCGGGAAAGGAACTGGGAAAAGCCAACTCCGAGACACGGCAGAACATAAAAGTAGAAGGGATAGTGCGTAGGCCAACGTGGAACTTAGCCATTGCCGCCATTCGTCGTCCATTTCAGGACAATCTTGAGAGCGAGAAGGACGTGTCGCAGCGCACGCGTCCAGGCTTCTTCTTGGTTGAATTGCAATTTGACAGAGGCTTCACCAATTTTATCCTTTGATATCCTGTTTTCCCTTGAGAACCCGTGGTTGTCAGGATAACTAGCGCACTCACTGGTGCGGGAACTCCAGCGAAGGCTCCTGAGACTTCACATAGTCAACAAGTTGCTTCAGGCAGTCTAGGAAAGCGACCATGGCCAGATCAAAGCGTCGATTGTGCAGCAAGCGTCCAAGATGAAGTTCCGAAGAGGCATAAAGCTCGTAAATGGCCTTGTCTCCAATCACCTTTTCGATCCGAGAAAAAGAGCCCATGGGGACTAGTCGATATCTAAAAATGATTCTCAGAAAAACAAACAGGACTGTGTAGCCAGGGGCTAGCTTACGTCTCGAACGAGTAGTCCAGTTTTCGAGCGATTGTGTACAGAAGGAGAAGCGTCTGGCCCCACGCCGCATTCACTTCTGACCATTCCACCTGCTGTTGCTTTAGCTTTGCGAAAGCTAGCCCAAACTCGTCCTTACCGGAACGCCAGGGACTCGCCCAAGCCGAAGCCCATTGATTGTCCCGAAGACGCCATCATGGCCAATGCAGAACGCGTCATTATAAACGTTCGCTCGCTCTAATTTTTCCAGAGTCGCATAGTCGGCGGCATATGCCGCTCTCAGAGAAGCGAGCTGCGAAGCCTGGTCGGCGGAAGCAAGCAACTGCTCATTGTAGCCACGCCAGAAACTTGCAGCGGGTGAGACGGAGTTCCGATCGATCACATGGCACTCACTCGGTTTCCTCCTCCGCAAGTAGCTTCTCTTCGTGCTCAAGAATTCTGAGCTCCTCATCTAGCTGTTCCCTTTCGAGTTCTGCCTGGCGTAAGTGATCGATTGCTACGCGTTCCTCAGCCACTAGTTTCTCTATCTTTTTCTCCACTTCATCCTTGGGCATTTCTGAGGACTCCCGCTCTCTTTCCTTCTTGACTTCTTTTTCGAACGCAATGTAACCATCTCGTTCTTTCTTCGTTTCATCAAGTTGGCGTTGCAATGAGGCTAGCAAGATGTGGGCGCATTCCGCGCAGAGGGGGTGATCAATGTCCGTTCGAGTCGATAGAAGACTAAACAATCGAAGAGAAGAGCGAAGATGGTGCGAGATCGGGGTTGGAGACGGGTGATCGGGTCCCAAGAGAGATGATTGCTGGTCCTGAGCGATGACTTTGCCGTTGCCCCGAGGGCTGAAGTTCTGGTGTGCCATTGGAGCAGCGGAACTGGGGGCAGGAAGATCGTTGAGAACGCTTTCCTGGAGCAGCACAAATGACTCATTAGGAGGCAAATGAACACGCTGAGATTGTCTGTCGCGGGGCCGACTAGAATGAGACGTAGTAGGCTTCTCATGAGACGAGTGTTTCGAATGTTGCCACACATTCTTCACTGCGGAAGATGACGGAAGGTGGGCAAGTTGCTCGGCCTCCGACATGTAGCGGGCGGGCGAGGGAGGTGCACTCGGTAAAGAAGCACCGATCATGTCGTATGCTGAAGGCGTCAGATCCACAAGTGACGCGTCGAGCTACCAGTGAAGCAGCATCGGTTGAGCTATTTAGTTAGTGGCCATCAGAAGACGACGTACGTGCAAAGCTTCCTTGCATTGTTGACACACAAACGCCATACTTCCGGTGAGTTGAATATGAGGATACTGAGTTGACAGTGAGGAAAAGGGGTTTAGTCGTGGACGGCCAATGTCCAAGGCTATTGCGTGACGCAATTTGCGTCCACGCGGAGGTGATGGGCGCTTAATTATTGGACTCAACAAACATCACCAAATCTGGGCGGTTACCCAGGTTGGGTGATCCAGGTCTCCTCCCCCTTGACCAAGGCCAGCTCTGTTTCGGCATGCCTATGCATCTCCGATTCTTTACGGATGGTTGCAACCACAGTCTGAGTCTGATCCATACTTGTAACGCCGAAGGATCCGCTAGTCAACTCTAAATCCCCACAACCCATAGCGATGATGTCTTGCGGATCTGTTCTCCCAATCTCGATCGTATGCTCTATAGCTCTACAGGCAAAATTGACGCTTAGAGGGTTGAAGCAACGCTCTTCGATGGCTCATCTGCTCATTTAATTCATGGACTCGCCCCTCTCCTTCATCCAGAGGCGCAACAGGTGCGTAGCTATGGGGTTCACATACGTTATAGCTCGTGGTTGCCTGCATCGTGCGTTGATGCAGGGATATCCAACGCGCCGAACAAGCATGGCGCAGATACCTGAGCATGTCTCTCTGTCTCCCAATATTTAAGAACCTTTACCTTTTGAGAAGTCTTCCCAGAACAGCGCGCGCGTCGAACAACCCAACTCCAGGTTCGTATCGTACAACTGTTTCCATCACCTCGTGCCGATCTCATCCGCACAGATGGCGACTCGCATCTTTGCCTTAGTCATAGGCATCGACGAATACAAGTCTGGCGCTATTTGGAACCTAGATTCAAGCGCGGATGATGCCCGTTGCGTTAGCCAATGGCTCATGCAGAGCCTCGCGGTCCCGAAGGAACACATCCAGCTACTCGTCAACCAAGAGGCCACCAAGGCCGCTTTCGAGAACAAGTTCATGGAACATCTTATCAATAACCCCCACATCGAGCGTAACGACGCCATTTTGATCTACTTTGCCGGTCACGGTAGTATTATCCGTGCTCGCGAAGGCTGGTTCGAAAATGGCTCCGGGGATGCTCAGGCTCTGTGCACTTACGACTATGATAGCAAATCAGCGCTAGGACGTTGTGCTGGTATATCCGACAGATCACTTCTCGCCATGATCTCAGAGCTATCCGAAGTAAAGGGAAATAATACCACTTTGATTCTGGATTGCTGCTTCTCGTCCTCTTCCCTTTCGCCGAGTGCTCGAGATCGTCGGTTCGTCCGCTGCACGCCGACGCTGAAGGCCACGACCGATGACCTCTTTGGAGGTTTATGGAGGGGCGCCGTGGAGAAGAAATACCCTGCAGGCAGCGGTTTTCTTCAAGACGACTGCCGAAGTCACGTCACTATTTTACCTTGTCAACCAGGAGAGAAAGCCTCGGAAGAGAAAGATGGTGGCACGTTCACCAGAGAATTTATAGCCATGAGCAAAAGGACCACCCTTCATGATCTCCCTTGCTCCGAACTCATCCAACGCCTCTCGTCATCTCTGGGCAGAACTCATCATCAACATCCGGTTTGTGTGGGACATCATAGAGATCGTGTGTTGTTCTCCGGAGCTCCCTTTTCTCTTGATTCTCGTTTCGTGCCAATTGATGTCGACACATATGACTGTCGCGTCGAGATGGGCGCCATGCACGGAGTCGTTCTTGGTACTGAATTTAGCATTCACGGTCACAACCGACGGTGCTCGCTCAATCCGTCCTTGGATAACTGTCGTGTAATTGAAGTTTTTCCAACGTGGTCAATTGCGCGCCGCACTTCGCGAGACCGGACGCTCCAACTTGGCAGTTCTTGGGCACAAGTTCGACGATGGAATAATCGTACCCCTTTTCGCGTTCATGTCAAGAACACATTCTCCTCTTTCTTCAGAAAACTGATCTCATGCTTCAAGCCATCAACCGATATTGACGGCCTTTCTCTACATGACGAAATGAACATCGAACAGGTTCATAAGCCGGCTCTTGCTGATATATCTATCGGCGTCCATACTCATGATGTTCGCGTTGAGGCCCATGATCGTCTTATGCCTCCTCAACCTCACGCTTTTCGAATCGACAAAAGCACTAGCAGGTCAAGCATACTCGACGAGGCCGCACGCTTCTACATGCATCTTCACAGAACAAATCCGGAGAACCCATTCGAAAACCATCTTTCAATGGATTTATTCAAAGTTGAACCAAGATCGGGTCGCAAGATTGGTGCAAGCCTCGTCAATGATGGTGCAGCAAGCGTACTTCGAGGTCGAGGCGCTTATTACGGCGTAACCATTCGTAATAATTCCAACTCAGAACTTTGGCCTTACCTCGCTTTCATGGACGTCAATGGCTTCGACATCCATTTCTTATACCATCCGTCCCCAACTACTGAGGTCGCTCCTCTCCCCCCTCACAGTAGTATAGATATCGGATGCAACCAGTCTTTGGGCCCGCCATTCATATTTCCCCCACTTCTGGACGGCGGGCGTGACTCTGGATTCTTGAAACTCTTCGTTTCCACGACGTACACGTCAATGGGGCAACTAGAGCAGAAAGGCGCGTCACTCAACCTGCAACCCAGCTCTGGCTCGGAGCTGTCTCCAGCTACCACTCGAAGCTTTACATTTACGCGACCTCAGTGGGACACTTCGCTCGTTCGTCTGGATTTTGATAATCCTGAATAGGGCGGGCTTTCACGAGGCTGAGCTAGAATCAGTCAACTTTCTGTCTCGATAAAATATGACGAGGACGACTGGGAAATCCTTGTCTTATATGCGCATATACTATGCCTTTTACAATACCTATGCTATGATCTTATGTTTTCGCTTTCATGCTCCAAGAGCAAGCAGGTTTGAAACTTGCTTTCAAAGGCGCAAGCGCTCATGCACATGCTTCGTAACTCCGTGTTTTAAATTTGTCGCGATGTCATTAATATTAGTAATATTGAGTATCATGTCACGTGCAACGCGTTTAATTCCGCGGCGCGTGGCGGTATTAAGCGCTGGCGTAACTGCATAAGTGTTCTAGCACCACACTGTACTTCAGGCTTTCCATGCCTACATTTGACCGTGATTGCCTTTGACTGAAGCGTACCTAACTGTCGGAATCCCCATACCTAGTTGCAACACTAATCAATCGAAGACAACCGTCCTCCGCCTTGTCGTGGATCTTCATGGTCGAGTCGAGTTTGCCCAAGCCATCCCCTGACTCCGCCAGTCTAGTCCGACGCTTAGCCGGCGCCTCTGTCACTAAAGCGGGGTGGGTACCTTTGCCTCCGTGCGCACCTCAAACTTACCACAACCAGACTTGACAACGACCAGTCTGAAATCAACCGCATTATAGCAGAAGCTTCGAAGGGATCCAAGTTCTATGAGGTATACGCAGCAACACGGTGGCAATGAAACGTATGCACCTAATGTTCCCCTAGAATGAGAAGCGGAAGGACAAAGAGCTATCAGAACGTATTGAGCGGATACTCAAGCAACGCGATGAAGTGCTGCAGGGAGCTAACACCCGTAGGTCTTATCTTCAAGCCCGCCCACCCTACAAGCTTTCTGAAACACCTTATACATACAGGAGCTATCGAGAAGGAACTCGATCATACAGTGAGGCAACGCGTATCTCTCCTCATTGTATAACCATTGAATCACAAACGACAGATCGAAGTGCTTGAGTCGCAACGCGACCTCAGTCAGTACATCGTACATGTCGACATGGATGCCTTTTTCGCCAATGTTGAGCTTCTCGACGATCCATCTCTAGCGGGTAAACCTTTTGGTGTGAGTCGATCTATTATAGAGTTGTTACAGTCCAACTCAACACGCCTGATACAGGTTGGTGGTGGTGTAATGAGTACCGCTTCCTACGAAGCTCGGAAGTTTGGAGTGCGGTCCGGCATGCCAAGTTAGTAACTGATACTGCCTCGAAAGCAACCATGAACTGATCTCGTTTCAGCGTTCATCGCCAAGAAACTATGTCCAGACTTAATTGTCGTTTACAGCCACTATGCCCGCTATAACGAGATGTCAAACAAGGTAATGAGCATTTTCAGGAGATACGATCCTACTATGTATGCTGCAGGCTGCGATGAGGGATATCTCAAGTACGTCGATATATGACTGTCGGACAGTCCTCGCATCATGTCATCTTTTTATTCACAACAGCATCACAAAATATTGCCGCGAACACAATCTCTCGCCAGATGCCTGCGTTCAGGAGATTCGTGAAACTGTTCAGAAAGAAACTCAATTGACAGTAAGCGCCGGCATAGCACCTAACAAGGTGAGCGCTTTCTTTGTCGCGTCCAGAAACGTATTAGATGAGTTGTGCCACTAGATGCTAGCAAAGGTGAGCCCACATTTATCCTTCGGCCGGGGACCACCTGATCTCTTGGTAGATATGCTCAGATAAGGTAATGAATCTTTTTTGTGCATGTTTGCAGGAGCTCAACTCAGAGCTCGGGCACGTAGAAGAAACCGAACGGGCAATTCCACCTTGAGTTTGAGCCTGGCGTCATCAAGGACTTCATGAAAGACCTTTCCATTCGCAAGGTGCCTGGCGTAGGTCGAGTCAACGAACGATTGCTTGAAGCTATTGGTATACATGTGAGATTCATGCTCTAGACTTTCTAGCAGTCAAATCTCATGCGTTGCCTTATTCAGACTTGCGGAGACATAATCCAGCACCGAGCAGCATTGTACCTCATGGACAAACAATTCGGACTGAATTTCCTCCTAAATACTCATCTGGGCATAGCTTCCAACGTTGTGCAACCAATTACTAGGGATCTCAGGAAAAGTATTGGTGCCGAGAGGTACTGTGCCTATCGCCCGTTCGAATAACAATCCGCTGAGATCCACATTTGTAGGACGTTCAGTCCCATCTCAGATCGTTACAGGATATTTGCTAAATTAGAAGATGTATGTGCCGAATTAGAAAAGGACATGGATTCGGGCGGCTGGACTGGTAAGACGGTTACGCTGAAATTTAAACTTGACACTTTTCAAGGTGTGTACACCAACGTGCTTTCCAAACAATCAAACACGCGTCAGAACTGAATGCATCGAAGTCTTTACACGGGCCAAGTCTTTTGATCGGTGGGTAAGCAGCAAGAAAGAAGACCTCTTTGCTGTGCGTGTCTCCCATCCAGTCCTTTGGCAGTGGGGCTTGTACGACCTGACGATTGCGCAGATTGGCAAGGAATTATTGATCCCCGAACTCCCAGTAACAATACGACTCATAGGATTGAGAGTGACCAAACTGAAGGATCTTCGGGAAAAACCATCTTCGGGAAATGGGATCAAAAGAGTGAGTCTCGGCGCCCGCCCGTGTACTGATTGAGATACTACAAATGACCCGTTTGGTATAGTTTTTTGAGAGCGCGCCCTCGTCACCACGCAAGAGACAGCGGTTAGACTCAGACTCCGTACGTAACGACCCGCATGCCAGGGTGCTGCATCAACCCATGGAGGATGCGATGCCGGGCTTTCACGAAGAAGAGGACATGCCCCTTTCTCAGGCGGAAATTGAAGATGGCGAGGATCTCGATAGTGAAAATGTTGAGTCTCCTGCGCAGTCTATCGAATCATCGCGCCGAGCTCCTGTGTCTGCGCCCTCTCGAATGGCCACCTACAAAGCTCCTGCAACGGGTAGTTCAGAGAAAGAGAGAGATGAATTTTCGTCATCAACGTCGAGAAAGCCAAAATCAGCATGCCGGGACGAGGTTGAACCTACTGAAGGACTCACTTGCCCAATATGCCAGAAGATGCTTGCGACGGACAACCAAGGGCTGAATGCTCATATTGATTTCTGTCTTAGCAAGTCCGCAATTGCAGAGGCTCAGGCCGATCCACAGCCCGAGTCCCCTCTACGGCGTCCTCGTAGTCGAACACCGGTTGATACGTGGTGGACACAGCGACGACGACGAAAAACATGACATTACATTCGAGCCAGATAGTTGATCTTATGGGAGAACGGGGGACAATTATATATTGACTTTGATGTCTACTGACTATATTCCACGTCCTATCATAAGCACGTCCTTTTGCGGTTCGTTGCGACTTTAATCTTGCTTTAGTCTCCCGGCTTAGGCAGACCATATATCAGAAGGTGCTCGATATCAGGCTTTTGCCTGAGGTTGGCTTGAGTGGACGTCGGATTGGTCTGTAAGTTGAAGCCGCGGATGCAATAGGCGCGCGTGGATGACTCTCACGTGATCCAAAATCAATCCCGCGCGAACCGCCGTTCCGAACGTCCCTCGATGACATACGGTGCCGCAGTCTCCCAACTGCGCTCAGGATCGCTCAGGTCCTCCTCCGTTGAGCGCTGGGCATCAATATCCGCTAGAAAACCTATATGGGCACACCCTGATACCCTTCCATGCTCCCGTATCAGCCAGAACTCTCGTCCATGTCGCTATGCGAGCACAAATTCTTCATCGACTTCCACCGTGCAAACTAGTAAGCGGAAGGCAGATGGGCCACTACAATCCAAGGCTCTCACTCTGTTGAACAAAACAATATCTTTGCTTCCTCATGCAATGCCATCTCAGGCGGCTCAGGGACGTAGCATTGTCGATTCCTCTCAGTTCTGGACTGGTGTCTTGGGCAACACTAGCTCAGCTATCTCCTCCCGCGAGCAATTTCCGGCCAACGTCATAGGTAGATATATCTTTGTATCACTTTTATGCTGCCCTAAATTGTTAAAACCTCCAGTGATTGGTGTCGACGGGTGGTCGCAAGCACCAACGTTACTATCGGCGTTAGTGGAGGAGCCATATTCATCAGATAAAACCTATAGCGACGCACTCCATAATCGCTGGGCGGAGGGCCCTCGTAAAGTCACTGTTAGGTCAGCCCTCTATGCTCTCATGTCAGCAGCTTGCTAACCTAATTGATGGCTAGATATGGCTCACCAGTCCAGAGCAACAGCAGTGCTTTCGAAACGGAGGTCATCATTCCTTCAACATGGCTGCAGCGGCTAGACGTCCCACTGCAGGTCACCGAGCTTCACCCAACGCTTCTCCGCAACGGTGAACCAAGCCCCGAGTCTGCAGAGAAGTTGATTTCCGCGGACGCCGTCATTCTCTCGTGGAACCCCCTGACGACTCCGGTTTCTGCGTTGAAGACGAAAGCGGGAGACCTTCTTCGGCGACCGAATGTTATCCTCACCATCACTTCCTCCGTACCTGACTCCCAGATGGAGCACATACAGGAGCTCCTCAACAGAGACGACATCCGCCCGGGGAAGATTGTTACTGTCGACCCATCACGTGGTCTCAGCGCCATCATGGAGCTCAAGGCTGATCCTAAATCTTCCTCTAGCGTCCTGAAGTACCAGATAGACTTCTCGGGATCGCAGGTGTCTGCCCTATCTATGAAACTGGATGCGATTCTTTCCGGCACTGTAGCCGAGGGTTGGAGCGTTGCGAGTCGTAGGGCTTTTTCGCAGATGCACGCTGTGCACGACCTCATCTCAAGAATGTTGGACCAGGAGAAGAGGGCATTGGGGAAGGTTCTCTGCAGTATTCACGATATACGGCAACAAATTGAGGAGCTGCGCGTCAAAGCTGAAGTTGACGTTTTAGGTCCATCTGGAGAGAAAAATATCGTGAACGTAGCCTTGGAATCGGCACGCAAAGAGCTAAAAGCCAAACTGGATTCGCTGACGTTTTGGAGAATGGTGTGGCGAATTGACGAGATAGCTTCAACTGTTGGTGCTACTTTGGATGCACATTGGTGCAAGCATCTCGAGAGCCAGGTAATAGCATCCGCCCACATAACATTATTAAGACACAAACTAACGCATTCTCAAAAGCTTTTACTTCAGACAGGCAAATTATCGTCGCTACAGGACAAATACACATCTCAAACCATGTCGTTCCTTGCCTCCCTTCATGAGCCATCCCCAGCCGCGAGTCTCCACTCGGCTGTTTTGGTAAATCGGCTCCAGCAACTATCCTCTTCTCCTTCGTATGCTCTCAATACGGACACGTTGACTGGGCCGATATACAAACGGCGTGCGCAGATCCTCGGCTATCCCACCCCACGCCTACACATCAAGGCCCAGCAAGCAGTTGCCGGGACATTTACCGGCCTCTTCGGTGGCGCCGGGCTTTCTTGGTGGCTCGCATTCAGCGAAAACATCGTTGGCATCGCGGGTGCCGAAGCGGCCACCGCGGCTGGGGCAGGCGGCCTCGTTGCCGCCCTGAGCTTGAGGTGGGCAGTGGGCAAGTGGCAAAAGGCGAAGAAGCGATGGCTGCAGGACTTTGATCGCGTCTGCGATGGAACACAGAGAGACCTTCAGGTACGACCTTCCTTTTCGCTTTTCGGAAATGAAATCGGGGGCTGAGTGCGCATATTCTCATACTTGATGTCTCCATTTGCATGCAGGCGACATTGAAGCGTGCGATTGACGACAACGTAACGATCATCGCATCTCAGGCCTGCGACCAGCTGCAGGAGCTCGCAGTCCAGCGAAAAGAAGAGATTGGTCGCTTGCAGGACGAACTTGCGGCTTTGAAAGCCGAATTAGACAAGGCTGGGTAGCAGACTCCCAAAGCTGATGTTATAACAGTAAATTATTTACTTAGAACTGTTTTACAATCCAGATACTATCCCGTGTCTCCAAGCAAGCAAGCAGCACAATCAGGGCTTCGCGTGTGGTACTTGCGAATGACCGCCACCTTGCCCAAGGTCATCGTCTTCGACGTCACTGTCATCTGCTATGCCGAAAATCTCTTCTCGTTCGTCCCATACGTCACCTAGTCGTGGTGCTTCCGCAGCACGTGCTTTAGACGCAGCACTGGACGTTTTGGCTGCAGGGGCAGAGGGTCTTGACTGATGGAGGGGGAGTAGCTGCGTGCCAGAAGCGCCCTCTTCATCTGATGCCTCCTCTTCCGAGAGCTCATCAGTGTTGACAGGGCGGTATAGGCGTGCGATCTGGGGACGGGCGTTGGGCGGGATGTTGTGCTAGCCTTAATGAGATACGCACCTCTCTACGATGACGGTAGTATTTCTCAATGTAAAACGCTACATAGAGGCCTAAGGCTGCCCCGAGAAGATTGGCCTGTATGAATACTTAGCACAGCGCATATTGGAAATTTCGACAATTCATGCATACCACAACGTCGCCAAATTCGAATTCTTTGTACTGAAAACCAGTCAAGAGCGAGGAAAGAAAAGGAGCACGATCGGCTTACTGGAAGGGTCGCTTGCACGACTTCGCTAATCAAGCCACCAAAGAAGAAGCATATTATGCCAGTGAAGATGAGCCCTGCGTGCCTCCAAAACCATATTCGACGTGCGTCCCTGAGCCGACACAATAGCTGGGCTCAACTCAATCGGTCATGAGACCAGCAAGGTGGGACTTACTCTTCGACATCGAGGATGAAATAAAAGACGCCCGTGGCGATGCAGAAGCAAAGGAAGTGCAGCACCTTGTCATTGAGGGGCAGGGAATGCCTCAAGTTGGTGAAGCCCAGGACGGCAAGTATGGTCATGATGATGCAGGTAAAGAGGACAAACCACTAGATAAATGGCGGTGAGTGATCGTTTGAGTCCATGTCAAGAGAAACACGGACTGGCCGAAAGCGCAGCGGTAAATTGTACTTTGGGAGGTGCAATGGGTGGGACTTCATGAGAGCCTTGGCCAGCTTGCGGGGGACCCTGCGCCAGCTGCGAGATTGGGGCTGAGAGTTGGAAAGGTGTATGGGCTGAGGCATGGTCGTGAGCCCATACGCGCAGGATGAGTCCCTATGAAAAATGACTCCGTCGCCACTCTTTGATACTCTTTCGTACTTATATCCCAACGAGTGGCAATATTCAAATTTCCCTTAAAGTAAGCCAATAGAGTACAAAGAGCAGCAATGTTATTTCGAATCGAAACCGTAGCGACAAAATGGTAGTGAATGGATCTATTTACACTCTTTGACGATTGTTCCTACCTGTTGCCAAAGAGTACGAACGAGAGCCAACGAGAGCCAATGAGCAATGAAAATGAAAGCATAGCACCGAAAATCTCACCGAAACAAAATAGTACGAAAGGCCAGCAAATGATAGCAATCGGAGAGAACGAGTGAAAAAGAGCAAGGAAAGTCGAATGAAGCAGCGTCGAATGGAAAGGGATGGGATCACGTTGTGTTGCGCTTGCGTTTTCCGAGAGCGGCTTTCGTCCTTCGCGTCCTTGAACTGCTGCTCGTAAATCTGCCATACAGATGAGCATTGCACGCAAGAGGGGCACCAAGACGAACCTGTTATGGATCCTCAGAGAGACTGCGAAAGTCACAACCAAGTACATGTCTTGTCGAGCGGCCAGGCTAAAATATATGCCTATAAACACCATTAGACATGCGAAGGGGAAAAGGAACCTGGAACTCACATAGTACATATCTCTGTCGGCATACTAATCCATCCAGTGCTTATCTTCCCGGTATCTTTAGGCCCTTCTTCTTCCGAGGCATCTCCTGAGACCGTGTCACAGACGTGCTGGCTGACGTGTTCGTGCGATGGGTTTTCGGGAGCCTGTAATCAGAGTAAAATGTGCATTCCAACAGAAAAATCTAAGACTTACCCCCAAAATGGAGCAAACGTTAACAGGGGCAAGCGGAGTGCACTGGCCACGTTGAGATTAGAGGTATTGCGACAGAACACACCACTTACCTCAATCCCGAGTCGCTTTGCTACTCTTTCTCCCTCCATCCTGTTTTCCCCCGCCTCTATCGTCTGTTTGCTTCTCCAGATGAGACACGCTAGTAGGCTTGTCTACATCCGTGATGTAATGACTACTATTTCTATTTGCATACTTTATTAGCACAAGTAGTCGCAGGCGCACGGGAAATAAGTAGTACTCACATACCAGGGAAGAACCATGCTGTCCGTGACCGACGCAGAGGGAGAAAACGTGCTGAAACAGAGACAAGACGGCACCAGCGTTGGTGCTAGCCGGGCAAGGAGGATGTCGTCGAGGGGAGTGGGAGACGTTGGGGAGAAAGGTGCATTCCAACAAATCTGCTTTCCCCAACGCGCCTTATCACGAAGTCAGGAGCACGACTGGATTAGGCAAGTTCTTTCAGACCCCGCAGTGGCGCAGCCCCCATAGGATCTCAAGGCAGCAGGCTGTTGTCTTCGGCTTTCACTGTTACTGCTGCAACCGGCTTGTTTTATTCGGAATTGACACAGAGATAATTAGAGCCACCTCAATCTCAGATAACCTAGTTAAAGCAAAGCTGGCATTGTATATAGCTCCCAGTGGATATAAGAAAAGACACCACCCTTTTACCAATCAGGATTAATGGTGCTACTGTGCCACGTCGCGACTCTTAATAGAATGGATTTGTGTTTGCACTGACACGATTTGGTTCGAGGGGATTCGAAACGGAGCCAGAATCAATATCATAAGCTAAGATTCAGATTGGGATCGAACACCAGGTTGACGATATTTGGTATGGAATTCAAATTCCATTCTCGCATTTCGACATCTTCTGTACTATTTCAGGCTATCATCTGGGCCCAATGGAGTAGAATGAGTGCCAAAGAGAAGGAACCTACTACAATGAGTAGCGACGGAGTCATTTTTCATAGGGGATGAGTAGTGAGTTCCTTCGATGACACGCAGCCTAATTACGATGAGCTCATCCCGACTTACAATCGTGGGAACTCATGGTGTCTATCCAAGATTAGATCAAAGGTCTCTCCGCAATTCCTCCGCGGCTTCCGGACTCCGGATAGGCTGAATAGCTCCTGTCTTTCTTACTGTATGGCTCGAGTCGCCGCCCTCCGTCTGCAGTCCATCGCGCGCACAATGTCGACGCGATCTTCCCCGTCTCTCTCCGTCTTTTCAGCATGTGAGGTCTCCGACGCCCTCATCAAGCTCGGCGTGCCCAACGGCGGACTCATCCCCGACATACACATACTATCCCCCTCCACCTCTTCCAACCTTAGGCTATGCGCGCCCGCGTACACAGTCCAGATGGTCCTCGCTTCCAACAAGAGTGCGCCAAAGCTCTCCCAGCACTTTGTCGACACCGCGACCGAGGGCTCCGTCATCGTCGTCAGTGCACCACCCCGTACAGTCCGCTCTCTTGCCCTCTCTATCTCCACCCACTCACTTGACATGCAGAGGCCAAGAATGCAGTCTGGGGAGGCCTCATGACTGCAGGTGCCCAGGCGCGGGGCGCTGTGGGCGTTATCATCTCTGGCCGATGTCGTGACCTTGCTGAGCACCGTGATGCCGGCTTCCCCGTCTTCGCAAGAGGCCATTCGACCGTTGGACAATCACCGTTCGTCCGGCCAGCCGCAATCAACGTTCCTCTCCACATACCTACACAGGGTGTGGACGCTGACGGGCCAGACACCTTTCCGCCCGCAACTGTTGAACCTGGGGACTGGATTGTTGCCGACGAAGACGGTGTCGTCTGCGTTCCCAAGAGTAAAGTGGATGAAGTCGTCAGAATTGCTCAGCAGGGCAAAGAAGTCGATGCAAAGTGCATGGAGGACATAAAGGCAGGTAAAGGAGTGCAAGCCAGCTTTAAGTTACATCGCGGAAAGTAGAAGCGCGTTCATACTATCGTATACATCAAGACTACACTAATGACAGAATTAGCAAATGGTGGAATTCCTATCGTGTACAACAAGTAGCGAACCGTCACCCAACAGAAACTAGAGAATACGTCCACTATAAAGGAATAATAGTCAATTCTAAGAGATAATCCAACATAGCAAAGCATGAGCAGCCGTGTCTGCTCACGGTATAATACGTCTAACTGCGGACATTAGCCTTGAGGGTTAACGTTGTCTTGACGGCTTGAATGGTGAATCGGATGCCGTTGTGGAAAGCCCAGAGAAGCGAAACTAGACTTCTGTCAGCAAAAGCAAGAAAGAGATATTCATGTTATTTACCGAGAAGAATAGGAATCCAAAACAAAACAAGCATGCGATCATCTGTGAATGGGAGTGAGAAACCCCATCCGTATGCACAGAAAACAGCACGTACGTTTTTGTTGCATTTTCTGCCCGTGTTTGCTCGCTGGACGGTAGCCAAAGGAAGCGACTTCCTGAGCCGCAACTTCCACTTCGTCATATGCTGCGCGGCGGCTCGCCCTATCTGCAACACTCGGGCCAGCGTGGGCAAGAGCCTGAGCATCACCGTCCGGCTGCTCAGCACCAGCAATCTGTTTCTGTTCAGTCTGTTCCGATTCTCGGGGTGTATACACGGGAGGGGCCTCATCGACAGGCTGCTGCCGCTGCAGCGTCGCTGTCGCAATGGCCAAAGCCATCCACTTCTCCCAAGTAGCCCGCAGCTCTTGTGATATAAGCTGAGCACCCTGCCGCGACCCAGTCTGATCATCTTTGGACTCAGCCCCTTGCTCATCGCGTTTGTCGCCGAAAAGTGAGGTCCATCCTTGGTTGGGGATGAAAACAGGGAACACCATGGGAAGCTGAGGTAGATTCCACGGGACAGCAGGCATCTCAGGAAGATGAGGGATGGGTAGCTGAGACATATTCGGCATAAGACCTTGCGGCGATTGTAACTGTGCGAGGGTCCGCTGGATCATGTCAACAAAAGAAGCGGCTTGCTTCTCGTTCGGAGTGGTATCGTCGGGCTTCTTCAGCGAGTCCGACGGCAGCGGCGGGTCGTTCTCGGCCTGGGGTTGCACTGAAGCCTCTTGCGCCTTCGGTTCACGACGTCGCGTGCGCGGCAAGCGCCTTCGGACGCCGATTTCCTCGCCAACATCGGACTCAACATCGCCCCAGCGAGACTCACCATCGTCCTCATCAGAGTCTGGAGGGGATGGAAGATTGTCGCTGAAACCGTGCCCACGCTTCCAGAAACCTTCGGGTGAGATGTCCTGCGCTGTTTGACCCAATGCGTTGACGATCTCCTCATCGGCCCCAGCATCAAGTAGTATATCCACACCAGTTTGCGAACCAGCAAATGCGGCAAAATGCAGTGCAGTAAATCCATTACGATCCCGTGCGTCAATATCGATTCCGCGAGCCAGAAGGAACTCGAGTAAAGCAGAAAAGCCAAGAGCGGCAGCCAAATGCAGCAGGGATTGCCCGTTCGGCGTCATATGTGAGATGGCCTCGTCCATGGGTATACCAGACTGCTTGTCGAGATTCACATCCATAACAGACAGAAACTTCAGCATAGCAGTCTCAAAACATTCGCCTTCACCAGAGCGAGCAAGCAGCAGAGGTCGGATATCGCGAGGGGCCGAAGGTGACAAAGCAATTTGCATCATGTCCAAACCGGATTCGGGCCGGCTCTGTGAATCATCGCCGCCAGTCGTCCCCACGATACGCAATGCAACGTTCTTGGCTTCCTCAATCTTGCCTGTCATCTTGAGACCAACAACTTGCAAAGCCAGCTCCATCCTTGCACGATGTTAGCACGGAATTCAAGGATTCACCGAGGGAAAACTCACAATGCTCGGTCCGACTCGTCTGTGTAAGTGAACAGAGCGGGTAAAACGGGCTTTGGCAAATTCTCGAATGACACAGCGACGACACCGGGTGTAGCACGAGGAGGCAAGATGCAGACCAGAGTATTGTCGCTCCAACGTTGAGTGGAACTCGCAGTGACATCGCCGAAGACACAGTTCAACTGGACGATCGAGTGGAAGTTCTCGCCTAGAATTGTGACCTCTATTCCGCCTAGCGTAGGACCACACGATGGGATAAGACGATGGATCTTGGGGAGCGGGAGAGTGGGAGCGGTATTAGGGTCGTAAAAAAGGAAGGGCATAGCTTGGGACGGTGCCACGGGCGCTTGCATCCCATGCGACATGGTCATGTTGTCGACGGTAGCGGACGGTAGACCCTGTGGCAGTTCAAGCCCAACATGGTCAACCATGCTTGCGTCCTCCCCTTGGGTGACTTCTAGCATGCGATTGTCGGCGGTGTCCGGCATGACAGCGGCTGGGGACTGCACATATTGCGAAGGTACATGGTCCAAACCGGTATCCGAGATCAACGGCTTGACATCCGACTGGGGCAAAGAAAGTGGTGTGAATGATGGTGGGGCAATGAAGGGTGTCGGTGACCTCGTATTGGGGGCGGTCGAGGTGACTGAAGGGGATGTTACAGGAGAGTTTATACTCGCTATACTGGGTTCGGGGGACATCTTCGTTGATTGATTACGAGCAGTAGTGTCATAGGGCTTGGTCCGCCTCTTGATGTTCGCTTCCTTGGGTTTCCGCTTGGATGGCGCAGAAGCATCTGCCAACTCTGCCGCTGACCCGCGACGAGACCAACCAGCTTCGGACTCGTTGAAATCTTGGGCGGGTTTTATGTTGGACTTATGGTCATCTGTGATCATGATCGGTGGCGTGGTGCCAGAACCAACCACCCGCCCCGTATGGTCCATCATGGTGATGTGGACATGGAACCCAACCTTTTCACGATGATGTCTGCAATAGCAGGTGATGCGAACAGGGAGGACCACAGAGCCCGATGCGAAGTCAAGTACCTCCGGACAATTGAACTGAATGATGCTTGTTGTATCCTCTCGGCTGCCTTTGACGCGTTCATTTCCATCACCAGGGCTATCAGAGTCAGAGCGGACTGGACGAACACGAGCGGCCAGCTTTTTGGCAACTCGCTTAGCCTATCGAGACCAGCGTGAGAGTCAACGACAAAAGCTTGGGGAGAAATAGCCCACCTCTCTGTTGCGGCAGCTTCCGCAGCTGAGTACCTGGCTATTTGGGGGGGATGCACAAGTTACGGACGCAGTAAGATGAAGCATGTCCAGGGGGGTGGGATCTGCTGAAGTCTCAGCTTATGAGGCGGCATAGGCGATGAAACCTGCATACCGATCTTGCCTTCCCTTCTGGTCCGTTTCTTGGTTGAAGTGCCAGGAGGGAGCTTCAGCCACTTCCATGATCCAACCCGGTCGTACTGGTAAGGCTCCAAAGCCGAAGAACTGGAGTACGCGAGGTCGACGGTTACGCGTACTTGAGTCTCTACACGAGACTTTGTGCCTGAGTCTGGGATGCTTGGAGTGATAATTGGGAGGCTGTTGGAAGATGTCAAACCGTGCCACCTACGGGACAATGAACAGGGACGAACTTATTGCAGGACTCTCGTGGGGGGTATACAACTTTATGGGGCACAGTTGATGGGTCTTGTTTCCGAGGCTGAAGGGCTGGGGGAGGAACAACAGGGGTACAACGCATCTGCATCTGACTCGGGAGCGAGAAACCGGTTTCCGGAGAGTGGGCGGCCGGTGTATGAGGGTGTGGGCCACTGTTTCCTCCATTGCGGGCGAGTTGCACATCTGGGAGTTCAGTACATAGTCCAGACTTGGAGGGAGAGCTCTCCGAGGTATCGACACTGTAGAACGGCGAAGACGTCACGAAGTGAGTATATGCCAGTGAGAAAAGCAGAAAAAATGAGATGGACAACGCACTCGTCGTAAGCGTGCTCATCTATCACGTCGTTGAGTTGAAGCATCTGGTGGTCGGAGCGTTTGGAGAAAGCAAAAGAAGATAGATCGGTGTCCCAGAGGCCTAGGTCTGTAACGTTGGACGGAGGGGAGACGGACTTGAACCAGGATGATAAGTCGCTGTCGTTGTGGATGGCGACGGGATGAAGGCCGTCCGAGGATTCTGGTGTTGCTGGAGAGGACGGACGGGAGTCCATCGTGGCCGCTGTCGAGGAAGACATGCGGACCGTGGTCGATAAGTATGGGCAAGAATGGCAATAACGGATAAAAGAGCGATAAGTAGGTTAAACAGCAGGGCAAATGACAGACGGAGCAATATATTGGTATGCGCCCTTTCGTCAATGGCGCAGCGTCCTTCGCGTGTCTCTCAGCTTATCTAACTCTTTCTCACAGCCTTCACTGACATGCTCAGCCGCGCCGTCATGGTCCATAACGTCCTTGTTCTCAGACATGAAACGGACAGCAGAGAAACAGATCATCAAGGACGGAGACGACGACGACGTCCAGGTATTCATCGACTCACGAATTCAAAACTCCAATCTCTTACATATGCTCTACAGGACTCCGCAGAAGTCGGACAGGGCTTTCAGAAAGCCCAGGACTCTGTGCTCGCAGGCAGACAGTCAGTCTATGCTCATCTCCCTGCTCCGCAATAAAACTCACTCGTTACAGAATACGTGCTCTCCCCAAACGCGCACTAGCAGGTAATAAAAGCGCTCCCTCGATACCAATACCTCCACCCGCAACCACAGTAAGCACGCCTCCAACTGCACGGTTTCACAAACCTGATACCCTGCCCTCGTGTCAGGACTCGAACGCAGCCCCCAAGTTTGGTGGCTTCTCTGGTTTTGGTGCTGCCACGTCCACGTCAAACCCTTTTACCTTTACGGCGCCGGTAGCTGCCCCAACCCCAACCCCAACACCATCTCTCGCTGCCAATCCCGCTGGAAATGTTGCCAAATCTTTCTCAACCAACTCTTTAGGCACAAACGTGTTTGGGGGCTCAGCATTTGGTGCTTCGCCTTTCGGGGCTGCGCCTTCCACTAACCCCGGGACCACCTCCGCTACAAACAATGGCTCGGTAACACCCTCTCTCTTCGGCTCTTCATCTCCGGCTACAAAGGTCTCCGAACCCAAGACAGCTTCGCTATTCAACGCGTCGACTGCGGTAGAGTCCAGACCAAGCTTCTCAACATCGTCAGCTGCACCCTCCAATGACAACGACGCGTCTCTTTCTTACTACAAGTCGCTGCGCGGCCTGAACGTATCTTTCCTGGCCGCAATAACCAAGGCTGTGGACCAAGACCCATTCGTCGACATTAGCGACTTGCTTGAAACCTACAAGAAGCTTCGGACAACGGTACAGAGCGACTTTGACAAGAAGTCGAAGTCACATCCCGTAGGCAAGGCTGACAAAACGACACCGCAAGAATCCCAGCCAGCGAAGACAGCACCACCAAAGTTTACAATGCCGATTCCTTCAGCATCCGGTTTCGCTGGGTTTGGCAAACCAACCGAAGTCTCGACGCCCTCCAAGGAACCCACGGGCTTCACCTTCAAACCCACGGAGTCTGACAAGGACAAGCCGGCTACGCAGTCGCCTTTCAGCTTTGCCAAGGTGATTATTAGTCTTTTGTTTTGCCAAGAAATGTGGTTGAAGTTGCATGACTAGCCTGAGACTTCTGGAAGCTCAGCAACAGGGGGGTTCTCCTTCGGCTCCTCTTCAAATCCCTCCAAGGTGCCCTATAGTTTCGGTTCTTCATCCGGCGACGACAAAGACAAAGCCACGTTATCAAACTCGGGGCCAAAGTTCGGTCAGGGAGGCTCTGCATTCAAGTTTGGTTCCGATTCATCCACCTCTGCATTTGGCGCATCCTCGTCCAGCACGGCGTCACCGCTGTTCGGCTCCATGCCGACGGCCACCAGTATGGATGAAGGCAAGGATGCATCTCCAGATACTCCCAAGGCCTCCGCCCCGACGAGCGTGTTCGGTGGGTCTAGCAGCGCTTTCGGGTCTCCGCCAAAGGCCACCTCGCCGTTTGCTGGATTCGGAGGCGGCTCCGCTTCGAAACCGACCGGCTTTTCCTTCGGAGGGAGCGGAAGCGGAGGCAGCCTGGGCAACCCAGTTGGCTTTGGCTTCGGATCCGGGAATCAGGGTGGCTCGCAGACAGGGAACCTCCTTGGTCCGTCGGGAGGTTCAACTTCCTCGATCACCTCTGAGAAGTCTACGGAGTCATCGACCCCACAGCCGGATGCTCCGGAAGACGATTCGGCCAAGTTGATCTCAACCAGTAACCACGATGAAGAAGGGGAGGGCGAGGAGAACGAGGAGACGACGCATGCCGGCAAGTGCAAGGTGTACAAGCTGGTGAAGGCTTCTGAAGCCCCGGCAGAGTGGAAGGACATGGGTGTTGGTTAGTCCCGCAGTTTGTGGTAGGCTGTGCGCCAATTGATTCGTTCAACTAGGCATTTTCCGTCTCAAGAAGCACAAGGAGACATCAGCCCGTCGTGCTCTGTTGAGAAATAGCTCGACAGGGAAGATCATCATTGTAAGAGATTATCCACTCCTAGTAAGAACCCCTTGACTAAATACTTGCAGAACTTCAACCTCTATTCCGGACTCAAACCAACCCACGCGGCAAAGGTGGTTTCTTTCGTCGGGTACGATGGGAGCGAACCAACCTCATACCGTTTGCGCTTCAAGACCGACGATCAAGCCAAGAGTTTAAGGAACGCCTTCGATCGCGACCTCGCCTCTGCAGAATAGACTTATCGTCCTACTCCCTACCGCATCTGAGACTAATCTACATTGCCTCTCATCATTCCCCTAGCATAACTGCCCCCGCATCACGTATACGTACAAACCGCTTTAACTCAATCTACTTGGCTCCAAAATGACTCTGAGCATTATGCCATATTGAGTTGAGCACAAACGCCTCGCTCAGCAGCATTTCAATCTCGTGGTCGTCCCAGTCCTGAGTGGGTGGTGACTGGAGAAACATGATGATACCCTGCGAAGTAATAAATTCAATATCCTTTTAAAGCAAATCAGAAGAAATACCTGGAAATCCATCTTGCGGAGTTTTTCGCTCCATTTGACGAGGAAGGCAGAGCAAACATAGAGGTGGAACTGAGAGAACGCGTCTGTACCCTCAGCCTCGGGGAATATGAGCTTAATTGCATGATAACGAGAAGCAGCTAAACCAACCAAATAGGTGTCCCACATGCGAATGGTATTCTGCACGCTTATTTCCCGCATAAGCAGGCAGTTCATCCACCGAAATGCAAACTGCATAAACTCGACACTCTCGGATTCGAGATGTGCGTACAGTGGAGCTGGAGAGGACATCACCACATCAGTGGCAAGGAGAGGTCTTGAAAGGAGTTCAACTATACCATCAATACGCGCAACCAGTTCAGCCATCCTTTTGACGCTTCGTTGAATACCAGGCTGTGTCGCAATGTAGTTGTCTTGTATGCCATCAAGGAGACGAGAAAGACACCAAAAGGAGTCGGCTTCAACGGCATCTCTGACGTTCTCAGGTAACAGAGCAGCATCAAACTGCTCTGGATCAGAATCTGAAAGCAAGCTCAGATGGTTGTATGGCTTTGTACTTTCGAACGCTAACCTATGTATGCCGAGAGGAACACCTGGAAAAATGGAGTGACAAGGTCATTGATGCCCTGTACATACCCACTGGCCGGATGTCGAATGGCCCAAACGTAAAGGATGCGCTCGAGGCTCTGCCGGGCCCATAAGTGTCTGATAGATGGTTCCACCACGTCTCACGTACGCGTTGGGTATGCTCCTGCATCCACAAACGGGTTCCCGGTCGTGTGCGTGGAACGTCAATTTCAATTTGATGCCAAATCTGCTGGTCAAGGCCTTGTCGCTCCTTCTTGAACGCAAGTTCAACCAGAGACCGATATTCCTCCCGTTTTCTGGTCAACGTCGCACTGCGTGCGGGGGCAGCCAATGGTAGATAACCCTGTCCTTCATGAGTCGCAGTTTGACACGTTTACTTCTACTTACCAGAAGAAGAGGCCATACCACAGGGCGCAGAGTTGATGGAGTACCCGCCCAGGCAAGTTTCCGAAGCTCAGCTAGATCGGCAGACAAGTGTTTATGGGCGCGCCATTTAACGCTGAGGCCAGCTCATCGCTCACCAATATTGATATCGTCCTTTCGGAGGCATTCGATGAACCTGAGGCGCCGATTCGTGCGGATAGATCTCTCACGCATGAGTTTCGCTGAATCGCTCGGCGAAGCCGATCGCACTGCTTTAGGTGGATTGTTCGCTTCTGGCTCAGTCGACTTATGTATGCTTACGAACGGATCTGAGAGGCTGCTGAGCGTTGAGAGTGTCTGCGTGTAGAGGAACTCACCATTGACAATCTTATCCACGTCTGGTTTGAGTGTGGAGGGTGGGGCTGGCTTATTACTGTGTGTCTGCTCCGATTCGTCAGGATCGAAGTCGCCCACAACCATGTCACAGTCGGATTCAGCTTCAACCGAGCCATCGCGGAGCACAGCTACTCGAGGTTGTGTATTGGTGTTGGGTATGCTGGGTTTACGGACGATGGTCCAACCGCCCTTATTTGGCGGTGTGCTGTTACTTTCGGTCTGTGGAGGGGAATACGAGCTAGGGCTCGGGGCATTAAGGTGCGTATATGAGAATGCAACGTTTGATGAAGGAGGGTTGTTTGGTGATCTTGGGACGGGTTGGGGAGCTGACACGGCCGAGGATGTCGTGGCTAACTGCCGCCTGGAGTTGGCTGCCCATCCATGCGAGATGGTGGACGTGCGGGGTTCCTCAGAATCGGATCCGCTGTCCCATGCGTCATCTTCTGCCCAGTCTTTTGAGCTGTGAGTGGCGAAGGAGGAGCTAGGATTAAGGGCGGTATGCGGACGCGTTGGAGGTGGCCTTGCCGCCATAGTGCATGTGCACCACTCGATACTTGGTGCTTTCGGTACGGCTAGCACGCGCCCGTGGGAACAACAAGCCATTCCAGACTTCGTCATTAATATTAGAGCAAAGCTCGAGCTGTGTCTTGATTGTATGTAATTGATTCTCGGAGTATACTACACATATACACTAGTGGACACGGACCTGAAGGCCAGCTGAAGCTTGAAGCTTGGAGCCACTTCTCTAGTGCAGCCACTAAACATGACATCTCTCGTTCATCTGGAAGAGCTATGTTAAATAGAGACATTGCGAGTTAACAGGAGTGTCTGTCGGTGATCTCAAGCTGTCTCAAGAAATCTAAGACGTACAACGTCATTTTTATATTCAGAGGTACTTGGAGGCTTCACTCGAATGACAGACACTTTTTTGATATCCTATCAGGAATTTTGCTGTGCAGAAGGGTATGATAGATCATGCATTCAAACATTTTACAACATACAGCCGAATCGTTAAAGTGCAAACAATTGGATTAATCGTCAGTCTTCTTTTGCAGGATGTCTTCCTCCATCCAGCCGTAATATCTTTTCAGTTTCTTGCTCCACTCTTTGAGTAAGATAGGGCCGATGGTAGTGTCGGGGTGTGCTGTCAACAAAAATGTCGGGAATTGTCATGATACTCTAGCGGCTGCACTTACGTTTATGGAAGGAAATCGACTAGAGGGTATTTCCGTTTAGTTTGTAGAATAATCGAGGAACAAGTTGCACTTACTCGATCTTTTCCGCCCGGTGGGTCGAAACGAACACTTGAGCCTGCGGTACTGGGGTCGTACTCAAAGCCCATCTCAAGCATAACCTAACCAAAAACATGAACCTGGGGCATCCGAAGTCAAAGATTGGGCTGACCCTAACGAAATTTTCCCATTTCATCGGTTTGATACCCTTCGTCGTATCCTCCGATGTGTTCAGTAGTTGGTGCATCAAGCCGGTCGCCTTCTTGCTCAAATTACCAAAAAATCCTCCCTTCCTGCCCCCCTCCGGCTCTTCGTCTATTTTCTCTTTCCCGTCCCTATTCAGGAATCCTTTTGTGGAGAAAAGGGAAGCATGACCAGGCCGTGATTTGATCTTTTCCTTCGCCACCTCCTTGCCCGCGAGGTAAGAGTGTCCGGATTGCACCGTAGGGGTTCGCTCGAGGGTGAGAGACGCCATGGACGCGCTTGTCGACGAGACAGATGGAGGTGTCTTCTTCGCTGGGCTCTTCGCAGGGCTTGTTACAGGAGGGCTTGTCGCCTTGGTAGGCGCTGGCTTCTGTGTTGGGGCAGGAGGCTTTGACGCGGGCACAGGTGTAGGTGCGTCCTCCGCCACGGTATCTAGGCCGGCATTCTCGCTCTTCTTCTTCTTAGACTTTTTCTTTTTCTTCTTCTTGGTGGTTGATGCCGCATCTTCGTCCTCTACCTCTTCAACGGTAGCCTTCTGGCTCTGAGGTTGCTGGGGAACAGATAGCGTAGGACCTACGGAATGTCAAGATATTATCGGCCTCCTGTAAAACAATGTGTACCTGTGTCTGATGGAGCCGGCCTTAGCTGAGGAACCCGTTTCTTGCGAGGACCTGGAATCGGCGGGAGAGGGGGTAGCTCATCCTCAGGGATCTTTGAAAGATCAAAATCTAACTGGTAGGGCTTAGGAGCCGGTTTTTGGGATGGCTTCGGAGCAGCGGGAGCTGCCGCAGGCTTCTTCCTAAACAACCCAGTTCGAGGTTCTGTACGGGTGGTGGAGGTCATTGTCGAGTCCGATGAAAACATGCGCCCTGTCAAAGGCTTAGCACCCCGTTATCAGAAACGATCCTTTATCTTCACCTCGTAAGGATCCCAATAGCTTCAGGAATGGATTGGTTTTCCTTTCCTCAGCCAGCGCCTCGAACTCGGGCACCTCTGTCTTGGGATCGAAGAACTCTGGGATTGCCATCGCAGCGTCCATGGCCTCCCGCTCCATCCCTTTCATCAATTCTTGCTGTTCGGAGTCGTATCCCGATTCATCATCGTCATCATCGAACCAGTCTTCCTCTTCCTCGTTCCCATCTGATTCTGATTCACTTTCGTCGTCCCAGTCGCTTTCGTCTGACGAGTCTGAAACAGATTGCAAAGAGGGCATGGAATCGTCGCTCTCTTCGGCGCGGCCGTCTGTAATGGCAAGCATCTTCTTCTGGGTCTTCTTGTAAGTGAGAGCACCACGTTTTGGCTTGCGCGCCTTGACAAGAGCGCCTGGAGTAACTTCGGGGTCACTCTCGTCCCCGGCGTTCCTAATTGCCCTTGGAACAAACACGACTGTCCATTGGGGCGTTCTTTTGAGAGCTTCTTCCAGGTGCCACACTGTGTCAAGGTTTTCACCGCATACAGCTTTGTAGTTCTGCAAACAGGAATACATGAGTACACACAAAGTCTCTGCCCGATCTGCTCACCTCGTTAATCGTTTTCCATAAGTTTTCCAAACCTGCCGCATTCTGTGTCTTTTCCAGCGGAAAGGCAAGATTCTGAAAGTTCTCAGCAAGCGCCAATGCCCGAGTCGAATAGATCTGAGCATCGTGCCACGCTTCATGTGCTTCAGCCATTTGATGGGGGTACTCCTTAATCTTCTGTCCCTCGGGGCCAAGGAGAGGACTTTCCAATAGTTCTTGCAGCTCAAGAGTAACCTAGAGGATGAAGTCAGCCCAGTCGTTCCCGCTGTTTGCATACAACTGACCGAAAGCTCGCCAACGGCGTCCCAAAGTAACTGCGGGAACCTCTTGGCTTCCCATGGGGATTCGTCGATTGCGTCATGTAGAATGGCATACAGGATGCGCTTGGGATAAGGCGCCCGAGGGAAACATAACTCAACAATGATAGAATCCAGAAACGATTTGCAGGCATCCTTCATACTCCCCCAATCGAAGGACACCTCGGGCTCTCCTTCCTTAACACCTTGCACAGTGTTAAAGTAGCGTTGATAGTGAGCTAGTCTTGTGAGGCAAGGCAGAGTGAATAATAGAGTCCATCACGTACGAGCATTTTTTGCCAATGTGGAGAAGTTTCTTTGCTCCACTCCAACAAGCTCGTTCACAAAGTCGAGCAGAGCGAGATATCGAGTGCGGAGAGTCTCATCCTTCTTGAGTTGTCCCTGTGCATTCTTCGCGGACAGTCCCGATTTTTCAATGCTGCGGAGTAGGTCCAAGGTAATCTTCCAAGCAGAAGCAACCATGTACGAATTATGGATCCTAGTAACAAACCTTGGATTGTAATATTGACAAGGGTTTATGCAAACTGCACTTGCCTGGTAGCAACGGTCACAGCAACCTGCGAAGCATCGACCTCATTCCACTGACCGTTGCGTGATGTGCGAGCTGTTACTTCCTTGTCAATCTTTGACTTGAACAACTCAGGATCCTGCAAATCGCTGATGTCGTCCAAGTACGCTATGCCCCGCATATTTTGCGGCTCAGAAATGTCTCTCGTGCACGGAGATCAGGGAAGAATGCCTACCGTTGAGCTGAGAATCAGCAATCTTGATACACTTCTCCATGTTTAGCGGAGACATCACTGCAGAGCGCGACTGGTTGATCAAGTCCTCTGCGCAAGATAGGGATTCCGCTTTCTGTGGTACATCAATGCATGACATGACGAACCTGCAATGAGATCGAGCTTCTCTCTGCCGCTAATCTTGCCAGAGACCACCATCTCTCCAGTGCCCTGGGAGCCATACTTGCCGTTCCTGAGGATCAGAGCGCGTTCTGTTGAGGGTTTCTTGCCTTCATCGGTACGCTTGCCGCCATGCTTGGTAACCTGTACGTGTCTGGCGCCAACACGTACGAGCTCACGCGAGGTAGAGGGTACAGGTGTTTGCTTGTCGGATTTCTTCTTTGACATCGCAACGGGGTTGTCAAAGACGAAGACGACGGCAAGGACAAAGAGTCGTTTTAAGATAGTGTTACCGTAAATTGAAATGCATCCGACGTCCGACATCTTAATTGGCCATGGAAATCAGCGACTATCGTCGCGTTACGCACTGTTACGTGCATGCAGTGTGTATTCCTGTGATATAAACGTCACAGTCTACTCCTTGTCCACCCCGAATCGAAGTGATAGCAAAGTTGAATTTTACTGGTGTTTATAGAAGAGAAGGTGGGCATCATGGGTGCACAACCTGAAGGCCTGATGCATCGTGCTGGAGTCGTATCCCATGATGTGTGCAGGCTGTACTCTAATACTCACCGTGTAGGTACGTCCTAGCAAGACGACAATCCTCCTGCCCAAAGGAGGGCTACGATACCGATGGACACAGCAAGCCTCTCTGATCCTCACTCACCAACATGAAAAATCAATGATGGCTCCGATGTTGGTAGCTGACACAGCAGCGGGAATAAGTTTTGGACACGGAGGCCGCCTAGCCTGTCAGGAACGTGTTGTGAACTCACCCATGCAGAGCACGGCCAATTAACAACATGCTGCTAATTTCATGTACTCAGCGCTGCCTTCCCGTGCAGCTCGTAACCAGATCTGTGTAGATTGCAGCAGCGGGAACGAGATGGCTGCGCGGCTCCGATTGTTCGTTCACAGGAGACTGGTCGCTACCCTCGTACGGTTGCAAGCAGAGCGCTGCTTGGCAGTATGAGTGCTTCATCTGTACAGGCTCGACTGTTCTGCACTTGTGTTAGACCTGGGCCTGGTGTTTGAAAGCAACATGGACCAACCTGAAGTAGTCGGCATGCTTTGTTGAGGATACGGGCCGAGCGGAACGGTAGTTGAGAGGAGACGAGCGTGAGGAGCCGAGTGAGCCGAGCGCATGGCATCGCCGAAAATAGGTGGGCGTTCATCCTCATCGCCCTAGAGACGGTGTCTTTCCAGAAGCCATGAAGACCGACAATGGGTGAGTCGCCATGTCCTAATCCTCCTCTGGCATTCTCTCATAAAGCACCTCCACTTTTCTATTCTCTCTTTCATTGTCCTCCGTCGCCAGCTGTGCTGTGCTCCTATTTTCCCTTCTAGCTTTTCTTTGGTCTCCCTCTGTTGTGATTTGAGCCGACTCGGAGCTGCGCTCGTGTCCTATCCCGCTTCCCCAAATAAACATAGCCAACACTCCACTTTCAAGCACCTTTCTTTAGCTCGTGCAGATCACCATGGGCAATCTCGTCTGGCACGATCTCAGCCGTCTCATTGCCATTACCGCTAGTCTTTGTATGTTTATTCGTTGCTCTCTCTGTTTGCGCTTCCACTCAAGCACACTCGTTTCTTCTCTCTTCACGTTACAGACACAGTTTGGTCGGGCTATTGGGGCTTGTTCTACCGCAAGTTCTTTTGGGATTTCGTCGGAGGCATTCTGCGAAACCCTGGTGGCTTGCAGTGCGTTGCTCCTGCCAGCATGTCTTCGACTGACCCTCACTTCATGCTTTAGGCCATCTCCCAAGGTTATTGGTTTTATCAATGTTATTGTCAAGGCACCGGTTATACAGATTTTGGCCATGATTGTCGGTCTTGGATTGCTCGCATTGGAGTGGCCTCTGCCACTGTTCAAAGGGACTGCCATACATCGCAGCATGCCTTTGCGCATCATAATTCTCCTTGTACAGGCCTCTTTGACCGTGCTTTATTATCAGGTGCGTTTGCCGCCCCCTTTTGTTTCCTCCTGAGCAGCTTAATGACAACGGGATCTACTCCCAGGGAACAAATGCAGCGTTATATTCACTTATAGCGGCCGGCGCTTACACGAGAGCCATCATGCTCAACGAAACTTACGAGGAAGCTAAATCCAACAGAGGACAGACGGGCGCGGCCTAGCCTTTGTGCCGTGCCTCATTGTTCAGGCATCGAAGAGTGGACGGCGGAAGCAGGGCTTTGCGCATAAGGGCGGAGACAACGGCCTCGCGTATTGCAAGTGTCGTGGGTTTCTTGGGCAGGTTCCCTTATTGTTTTGGTTATGCGGGCTTGGTCCCGAAATTTGCCTTTTGTTCTCGGTACGGTCGTCATATATACTGAGCCTGTTCCGACGGTTGTGTGTACGATTATGGATGCGCCTATGGTAGCTTCAGCTTTGGTGAGGTACTACATGAGCATCGTGAAGTGCTTGTCGCGGTTGGCATGGATGCGTGAGCAGGTAGTATGCCCACAAAGAGGACTTGGAGTCACTCGCTGCTACAGGTCGATTTTCTCAAGTCATCTCAGTGGCTCCGCTATCTTAATTAGATCTTATCAGCCAAGGTTCGGTGTCAGATCGCTTATAATCTTCCGGGACACTACCTCTCCAAGACCTGCCAGTCGCCTTTGACCGGAATTGCTAAACCCCATATGACTTTGACGAGTGCAGACGTCCTCTCTAGTCTCGAAAACAAGTACGAAGATGCACGGGAAACGGGAGATCTCATTTTCTTTCCATCCGAGCAGATCGTAAAGCATGAAGAAGACGGAATCCAGGTATGTTCCTCCATTCACTCGATAGAATGCTCTGTGGGCCTTGATAACCTGACACATCACGCAAACATAGTACGAGATTAGGGTGTGCACCGCTCTTAAGAACAAAGCGTCAGTGACGACTGCAAACAATGAAGTGACCGAAAGCAAGAAGCCAAATCCCTTCGCGCCACCTTACAACGAGAAGCTATATATCGGAGACATGTACGATGCTGAGGAGGATCTCTACTATGCAGTTCTAGTGAGTGGTCTGATTTAAAGTCACAGACTAGGTTCTCATGTAGATCATGTGGAGTCCTAGCTCAACAAGTTCTCAGTTGTGCCGCATCACTTCCTTCTTGTGACAAAAGGCCAGTCTTCATTCACATTCACGTCTTTTGTGGACTGACCAAGGTTCATGATAGTACAGAGTTTAGACCACAGACGTCGCCCCTCCTACCTTCCGAGCTGTATATGACATACAGTTTGTTACTGGCCGCACGCAAACAGGGCAAAAATTATCTCGCGTTTTACAATTGTCTGTCCCTCATTCCTACCCTGCCTTCATTATTGACACCCTTTGGAAGGTGGTCCACAGAGTGGCGCTAGCCAGCCGCACAAGCATGTGCAATTCATCGATGCTGAGGATGGCATCCCTCCCATTGAGCGCCTCGCAAGGACCACGCAGCTCGAGGTTGCAGGTAAGTTTGTGCCTTCTATGGCGTTCTGAGTTACTGATACCGAACGATCTTCCAAGATCGTCCGTTCAGTCTGAGACGCCTCTCATACGCGAATCATGTCCGCCGCCTTCCGGACCTCTCCTTAGCATCGCCCACCGAGGTCGCAGACAAAATCTCTATGGCGTATGTCTCGCTTCTAGATCTCGTCATATCCACAATCCGATATGATCCAACTTACCCGTCTGGACCTCCGTCATATAACATGGTCCTCACACTCGAGCATATGCACCTTATCCCTCGGCGATGGGAGGAGTACACTATGCCTGAATCCGGAAAGAAGCAAAACGTGAATGCACTCGGGTTCGCAGGTATGCTACTGGTGAAAAGCGATGAAGAACTCGAAGCTGTTAAGAAGGAGACCGTCAGTAAAATCTTACACGGGGTGGGTGTGGAGAGTGTACATGACATTGAGGTAGCAGGTACAAGCCTGGAGGCTGCAGAGGATGAGTAGTTACGAAAAGCTTTTTGGTGCCCTTTCAATGCAGATACTAGGTTCCCCACGGTGCTACATATGAGGTCCTTTGCGTTGAAATAAATTGTCCAAGGTCTCGACCTGGTGAAGTGTTTAGAGTACCAAAACACAATCACTGATCTTACCAGTGTAATAAAATTGTCTTCACGTATGATGTGCGCTACCAAGGCCTCGAGTTCGTTGGAAGGGAGTGCATATAAGGAGGAAGGGTCTGGCAAGATTTCTAGAGACCGAGTACCCGCATAAGAGCCCGAGGAGCCAGCAGGTTTCGTGGAAGCAAGTGAGGCAGTCGAGCTGCTTTTGCTGGAGTACGGTGGAAAGGAAGAATTAGGGAGTGAGGAGTCAATTGGCTGGCTGGACTCCAGCTGATTCGTTTGAAAAGGCGGCGCTGAGCCATGACAGGTAGGCGTGTGTCCAGAGTAATGAAAGGTCCGAGCTGGTGGTGGCCTCGCAGTCATCTCGGAAGAAGTCGCGTAGGAGGATACATTCGAGCTACAATCGACTGCTCGCTGAGGGCTTGAAGATGGAAAGTTTAACAACTGGACGTCGGACGATTGTGTAGAGTGGATGCCCGGATCCATAGGAACATGCTTTCGAGCCTGTTGGGCTATTTCAGCGGATGCACTCGCGTGTGTGGCTTGCTGAGAGGAAGAAGTTAAACTAGTGTCAAATCGGGGAAGTTGCCTAGGAGGAGGCATATCTTGGTTCTGTTTTTGATTCTGCGGTAAGAGGCTGGCCTTGCATGGACAAACGTCACGGATGGCCCCAACCAGTTCTGACGCTTCGGCGGGGGTTTGAAAGACAACCTGGAATCGTCGATACGACTACCCTGACAGATGTGAAATCGGAGTAAGCGACGTTGAACGAGGCTCACGGATTTAGTGCCAGGCTGTATGCGCGTGGGATGAAGGTATCGCATCCCAATGACATTGTCGCGATAGATTGCTTTTAGAGGAAGACTTTGAACATCAGAGTAGTTTTGAGGTGGTAAAGAAGAGAACTCGAGGAGATCCACGTCTTCCTGACGTCGCAGCAGCTGAGGAAAAGGTTGTGCCGGAGTATGAGACTAAGAGCTCACAAAGATCATGTCTGGCTGTCGGGCATTGTTGTCGAGAAACCATGCGACTCTGAGGTGGACGGAGGCAAAGCGACCGTCGAGATGTTTCTTTGTGTCAAGATGTAATTTGATGGCAGGGCCAGTATAGTGCTGCCAAGACTGAGAGATATCAGAAACACCATTGCTAGACTGAGCCGGAGAGTGTGCTGGGTGAGCCCGAGAGTACTTGACAAGCGTGTAGGACAGCGAGTTGATGGAGAGAGGAGGCATGGCACTGATGGCAGGTGTAAGCAAGCAACAAGCTCAAGCTTGACTCAGACAATATGACTGTTGGGATCCATCTGCCAAATCCAGCTGTTGTTTGGGCATTGTTTACCGCTGCCAATTTAGGCACAGGGGCTGGTGGATAAACCGGAGCGCGGCTCCATGCATGTCATCGTCCTGCGTCTCCAAACGGCCCAACACGACATGAATACCCAATTGCATAGGTTGCTCAGACCATCCTGGTCACCAGCACTCCCAAACTCTGCCCTTCCCTCCCGCAGCTTGTTCTTCCTCTGCAAATCTCATTCCTATTGTCCCTAACAGTGTATCACCTATCCAAACCTTGCAGAACATCGGTCGAGGTCAGTTGTCTCCTACGTCATAGGTCGACACTGAACGCTAACCATTTGGTCAATGTTTTTGTTCTGAAACTTAGTGAGTATGAGTCCTACGCCGACTTATACGACCCCAACGCGTTCACTACGCATAAGGGACAATACTAGTACTTGGACGAGTACTTCCTCGCCACCACCAGGGTACGCACTTGATGTCCATGAGCACTATTCCTCTGCTCACGTCCTTTAACACTTTTAGGCATAAACCAACCACTCCCCTCGTTTCTGGGACAGTCTGTGGTGGTCTTGTGGCCATCGCTTGGCTATTCACGCTTGTCTGGTATATTTATCGTCGTCGCAATCGCGTCAGAAAAGACCGGCTAGTTGAGGCTGGCGTTGAGGAGCCTCCCCCGCGCAGGCAGGGTGACAAGTACATCATACCACCAGACCCAGCTATCCTCGAGGGCCAGAAGGAGCCTGGCGCCCGCGTCACCGAAGACGATATCGCAGCCAGTAGCTCAAAACAAGCAGAAGCTGGGCCTTCATCTGCGGCCGAGCCAACCTCCATCATTCATCAGACTGTATCAGATCTTTCGGCAGGTGAAAATATCACCAAGCGAGACTACGCAGCCTCCAGGAAGGCAGTGGCCGCTCACACCAACGACCCACCGGCTGGACCTTCAGAAGCATAAAGAGCTTTCCTGTCTGCATCACGACCTCATACCATCCAAATTAACGTTGGACGTTCACTGGGCATTACTTATACACGCCACAATGCTATAGAACTTTTATGAATAAATCCCGGATACCTATCAGCTTCAATGTAATAACCCACAATGCATTTACTGTATACATGCCTAGCTAGCGATATACATCATGTCTTTGTACCACGACATGCACATAAATACCATCAAGCAAGATGTACGGCTAATCGCAGTAGGCGCCTTCGCTCGCCGGCTAATAACGTTCACTTATCAGTTCTGAACCCTGTCCTCGCTTCAGTAAGACTCACCGCAACATCCCGGGCATACCGGTATAGGACTCCTCTCCTCTCCTTGAGCTTGTTCTTTCCAGACGTGTCCCACTCCTGCTTACGGCGGACCTTCTCCTCCTCGCTCACATTCCAGTCGATGGCACGGCCAGCAGAATCAATGACAATAGGATCGCCGTCTTTCACGAGCGCGATAGGACCGCCGACGATTGCCTCGGGAACGACATGTCCTAGATAAACAAATGTCAAAGCACCAGACGAATGTGCTATCTTGCCCACTCACCGATGATGAAACCTCGAGAGGCGCCAGAGAAACGACCATCGGTGATAAGAGCTGTAGAGTTCCCAAGTCCTGCACCCATTAGAGCGGCAGTAGGACCCAGCATCTGCCCCGTACGAACTTTAATTTGATGCACGTCAGGCTTATTCTAAGAGTCTCACCTCCGGCATCCCGGGTGCTCCTTTGGGACCTTGGTATCTAAAGATGAGAATGGTGCCTGGCTTAATCTCACCCCTCTCCAAAGCAGGGTAAAAGCCTTCCAGGCTGGTGGGCGTTAGCTGTTATTCCTTCATAAGTGATATCGATGACTCCTTACCTGTCGAAACATTTGGCAACACCCTTCCGGTTAACACTGGTCAGTATCGCCCTCAGGTTCGAGATCAGAAGTGTATAGAACCTACCTCAAAGCGCAGGCCTTCTTTTCCTGTCAGCTTTGCCACGGCCGTTCCAGGAGCCAACGTTCCTTTGAGAATGGTCAAATGACCAGATGACTTGATGGGGTTCTCGATCGGCCTAAAGATGTCCTGGTTGTCGAAGTTGAGCTCGGGCACGTCCGCATAGTTCTCTGCCAGCGTTTTCCCAGTGACCGTCATTTGGCTGCCGTCGATCAAATCCGTATGCGCGAGCAGGTACTTAACCACCGCCGGAATGCCACCGATCTTGTGCACGTCCTCCATGTAATACTTTCCAGAGGGCCTATGGGCATACATGTCGTCAGCACGGATATGAACATTTGGGGATATTCAGCACTTACTTCAAGTCTGCGAGATATGGAGTGCGATCGGAAATCGTCTGGAAGTCGTCAATTGTAAGGTCGATATCGGCCGCACGAGCCGCGGCCAGAAAGTGTAAGACCTATAAACATGTCAGTGTCAACACGTATACCCTGATTCTTTGCCACGCACCGCATTGGTCGATCCACCGAGGATATTAACGATGGCGATGGCATTCAAGAAAGATTGGCGGGTAAGAATGTCGCGAGGCTTAAGGTCAAGCTCCAGCAAACGCTTCATGTAACTAGCAGCACGCGCGCACTCCTGCATCTTGGCCGGATACATGGCCGGCGTGCTGGATGAGAAAGGCAATGACATGCCTAGGACCTCGAGTGCGGAACTCATAGTATTCGCACTATACACACCTCAGCTTCGCGCGATCTATAAGATGTTTATAAATGTCACGTACGTGTACATTCCACCACAAGCACCAGGGCCGGGACACGAGTGGCGGACGACGTCGAACCTTTCCTCATCGTTGATGAGGCCTACAGCATAAGCGCCTTAAAATATCGAATCAGTAATTCTTGCAGTGGTGACAAATATATGCTCTACCATAAGATTCAAAAGCGTCTGAGATGTTGACTGTCCCGCCCGTCTTGTAGCCCATTGAAGGGCAGTCTACATGCCGCGTGCCTACTTGGATGGTTCCTCCATATACAATGATGGTAGGCCTATTGTGGCGAGCTGCTGCCATAAGGACACCTGGCATGTTCTTGTCACATCCGGGGATGGAGATGTTCCCGTCGTAGTGCTGGGCCTACGACACATATCTCCCTTTAACGCAGGTTAATGTTTGAGATAACACGCAGGCATACGAGCGTAACCTGCAATGGGTGATAGGAAGTCAGCTTAAATGTCGTCTGCTACGCAGTCGGGAGACCTACAGCTTCTACAGAGTCTGCAATCAAGTCACGGGAGGGAAGGCTGCAAAGGACCAACTTAAGAGGCCTGATCGAGAAATAGCCAGGGCACATACGAGTAACGCATTCCTATGTAATACGATATATTAGGGCATCAGCCAGTACCCAAACTGAAGAAGATGTACCATCTGTGCCCATAGTGATAGCGTCACTGTTAAGCAAAAAAGTTCAGTTGTCTGCAGGTCCTACGCATTGACTGAACAGTGCAATACCTAACCCCAATGGTGTTAAATATGAGACCCACCAAGCCTTCATCTTTGCACCCTTCTTTGACTTGCTTCGCAAGATCAAGCTGTGGACTGTGTCACTTGGTTGTGGATCTATCAGCTGCTAACCGCTCACAAGATGAAAGTTACATGGGTTCCCTTTGAGTACTGTGAGCCATGTGTAATGGGGACGACTAGGTAAACACGAATTACCTTCCCACCATATCGGAGAAATACCAATCTAGAAACGCGGATATAACTTTCTACGTCATTGGATCGCAATTTTGAAGTACTGTACCTGAGGCTTATCCATATCCTCTTCAGTCAAGCCAGTGGCATAGACTGATTCAAGAGAATTTTAGCCTGAAAATCACACAATGTCAATCTCACATACGCATAGCTTGTGCGCCTCCACGAGCCTGCCAGATAGCTCAGGCCTCAGCTGATGAGCGGCCATTGTGTACAGCACAATTCCATACCTTGTCTTGCGTCAAGGCACTGGAGATCTTGTTCAGCTTGCCCCCTTTGGGCACATAGGTCGTGCGAGACACTGAATGACTAGACGCGTAGAGCACACAATGAGTTTGACAGTCAACAATAACGTTCGTTACAGGTTTGAAGAAGGGCTCACATTTCGACTCCAGACATGGTGAGAACAGTGAGCGATAACTACTTGATCAGACTGGGGAGCCACAAGGCCTTTTTATTGACGGTAGTACTGTAAGTTCGGACCGGGTGTGAAGTCAAATCACCATGTCTCATGACGCGTAGGAATATTGTCTCATGACCCGTGAGCACCATCTGGGGGAGAATTCGGCGAGGAAACGAGGAATTCGTCCACCTACACACACGACCGGCTTCCCGTCAAGCTGTAATAGGCACCTCATCTCTGGAACGGGACAACAGTTTGAGGGGGGCTGCGGTCGGCACATGTGAAGTAAGGGCGGCCAAAGGTCGAGCCGTCGGTGGGTTCGCATCCGTCTGAGCTTGGAACGGTGTCATCTTTATGCCTGATCATGGGTCCGAATGAGCCAGGTGTATGTATAAAGATTACGGGTTGGTGACGTGTGCCGATATTAACGAATTCGCGAAGGTTGTCGCTGATCTCTGTTTTTGCGTGGCTTTCGTCTTTACAAAAACATCCGAAATTGCACCAGTGATAGTGCGTTATCAAGTTCTCACGCATGGACGACACCCGCTCAACAAATCCATACCTTTCAATTCGTCAGTGACTCTGACAAAGATGGTAAGGTGATGCTTCCTTTGTGTTTGTATATCCATTTCAAACTAGCTAGGATGATCTTACTCGCTACATCCTAGAGTTGTTCTGGAGTGTCCAAGGTGTAATCTCTGATTAATACTAGATTTCCTGAGACCTTCGGTCGGACTCAACGCCCGATGTGAGGGACACACCGCGTCTAGACTCGAATCTAGGCTGATACGTTCGCCTCCATAGGCGGTTTACAAGTTATGTTAGAAAAATACCTAGTGGTACCAGCCTCTCATTCTTCACTATCTCAAGCAGATGATTGCGATGAGCATGCTCAAGGCGTTCACAACACTGGGATGATGACGGTGTTACACGTCCTCGGGACAAGTTTACATTTTCTTACATCCACCCAAACAATACTTCTACATGCAACGACGCGTTCAGGCTATGTGGACTCAAGAGCGCCACGTCTATGAATGAGGCGTTGAACAAGTACCAACCCTTGAAATTCACTCACAGGTTTAGACTCTACGCACCACTCTATTTGCAGGTGCACTTGTCCTTGGAACAGTTGCAGCTGTGTTAATAAATGACAGATGAGCACAACAGACTAGCTGTACGCGATAACAGCAACTTACGAGGTGTTGCAGTTGCACTTGGAGTCAGACATATTGTCGAGAGCTTGATATAAAGCTAGGCGACACGTCAGCATGAGGATTAAGATCTGATCTGAGGTGGCCTGTGCTTACAGCAGGAGATGATTATCGATGTAGTGGTGGTGCGGGAGGTTGCTGAGCACTATGATCCAACAAGCCATGGGTTTTTATAGCTGGGGCGGGACACATGTGCCAGCACACTCATCTCACCCATCCGTGTGCGGTGTACGGCCCATGGCCCGCGATAGGCAGTGTCCTCGCCTCTCATCAAGATGAAAGATGGAAGGGGGTGTACCCGCTTGAGTTTCGAAGAACTTCGACAACAAGGGCGCGCATCCATACAAGCTGTCAATCATCAAGATGAATCATGCGGTAGAGAATCGTCTAGTACATCGCGATAAAGGGGTCGTACTGTATATCCGCTATAGTGCCTAGAAATCCATGCCCTGCTGTCTGAAAGCGTCAAGGTTGGCATGGGTCTCGGGTTTGGCCATCTCGGCAAGGTCACTCCGGTTCTGATGTTCCGTCAGCATCTATGGAGAGATATAAGCTTGGGGAGATTGCTCACCATAGCGAGGAAGGCGCGTCTAAGAGTAAACCACAGCTGTTCGCTGGTGCGGCCACCACCATTGGTTTCTTGCATACTCAACGCGCTAAGGAAGTGCTCGGCGGCTTCTTTGTGCGCTCCGATATTCATACCTGTGCATGAACTTGGGTAAGCTATCTGCCATAGATGGCAAGACTTGGGCGAATCTTACAGGCGACGCCGACATTGTAGATAGCCCGGGTATACGTTGGCCGGAGGTTTAGTGCCTCGCGGTAAGCACCGAGGGCCTCCTCGGGTTTGTTCCCGTTGGATAATGAGGATCCTAATCTGTTCCAGAGAAGCCAGTCCTGATGCGATGGCAATCGTCAGAGAAAATGCAGATCAAGGGCGATAAATAACTCACTTCGGGGCGCTGACTGAGAGCAGCCTCGAAGCAATCCTTGGCACGGGTGTACTCTCCTGTGTTGTAGAAGAGTATACCGAGAGCAATCTGCACATCAGGATCCACGATGCCCTGACTGTATTGTTGCCTGGCTAATGATAAGTATGCATCGGTGATCTTCTCATGAGAGTCCCAGGTTGAATGGGACGCCACTGCTTGCTGAGTGGTCTCGGGTATCGGATGCGACGGGAATCGAGCACGCAGCCAGCGTAGTAGCATAACATACGATGCCCTCTCATATGATTCATTGGTGTAAGAGATGGCGAGTGACTGACAAACAGTCAGGTTGCATGCATCGAGGAAAGGCTGTAGCACGTACTATCATCCCTGCACCAGAAGCATTGGCGGTTTCTGCTCGTTTAACGCCCTCCGCTAAGGCACGCATCCCCAGCTCCTCTCGTTCGTCCATGTTCCTTGTTTCGCCCAGCAGTATCCACGCTTCGTAACCTCCTTCGCCAAGCTCTCCTTTCTGGATCGCAGCTTCGAGAAGTAAGGCAGCTTCGGATAGCGAGCCACCCCTATCGAGTAATGCTTTGGCCTCGCTTAAGGGGGAGGTCACCAGTGTTGATCCATCCAAGAATTTGTTGCTCGATTCTAGTGAAGCTAGTTTATATAGCTCGCAAGCATGGACAACATCAACTTACCAAAGGCATAATCAGACAGGATAGGAATCCCTTCTTCGTCAAATTTGACGGGCTCCTCAACAAAACCGTTCTCTCCCGAGTGACTATTCGCCCAGGCGTCCTGCATTGCGGCTCCGTAGTCGTAATCATTTTCCTCGCGGTCTGCCGCCATGAGTTGATTAAACTCAGCTTCCCATTTCGCCATGTCTTCTTGTGCCGGAGGCTTCTCAGAAGTTTGAAGTTGCTCCCATGCTCTGCGAAGGAAGTCAGACACAATTGCAGTGGATGTACCAAGATCCGTACGAAGCAAAATCAGATTTAGTGCCGCTTTCGCTGCTCTGATCGAGCTGGATTTCCTTGAGTGCCTCCTCCAGCGTCGTCGTGTCATCAAGCTCAACTATCCGAGAAGTTTCGTTGCCGATAGGGCGGAGCATGGCAGCAGCTTGGTCAAAAGCAGCATCGAAGTCAATTTCTTTGCCTTTGCCTTTTCCAACAGTGGCAGATTGGAACCCTGGATCGTAGTTCTGGAAGGCCGATGGTCCAATAGACATCCCATAACTCCCCATTGACGTTGAATTCATGAATGTTGAGCGTGGCACGGCGTATGAAGGGCCTTGGTCTGATCCTCATTAGCTAACAGCGCTCTTCGCCAGATAACCAAACGCACTATTGAGAGGAGCAGAACTGATCTGTGTTGAGGAGTTGGACGGCATGTACATCTGACCTGATGCACCAAACTCAGTTGCCCAGCGCGCAGGTCCGCCGCTATGATAGATTTGCTGTGGCTGTTCTTTGGACCAAACGGCGTCCAAGTCAGAGGATCGGTTTATCCCATTGAGACGGCTCGCTTCAGCAGGATAGAGCTGAGGAGGATGCATGAATGAGGGCTCTCCATGGCCCTGCTGATTGCCGAAGAACTGGCGGGCCATTGCCGCATCTCTCTCAGAGGTTTGTGCCGGTGCAGACCCCGGGAGGTGATGCAGCTGTTTCCTTAGTCAGAGAGTGGATAATATGTTATTGTCTGAGCATACCGAAGAAGACGAGGGCCCAGCTACCCTGTCCTAAGATTCATGTCAGCTCACCAGCATTGACTGGCCGGAGCGGACGGAGAGCGAACCTGCTGAAGGGTGCGATCACCCTCAGTGTGTTTCAGAACCTGCGAGAGAGGATTTGAAGGAACAGCACATTCCGAGCCAGAAATGAGACCTTGGAAGGACATTGTCACAGTTTCAAAAAAGCAGCGTCCCGTTGGCGAGGGGTTACTGATACACCTTTGACGGACGAGTGGAATTACGCTAAATTCACAGACGGACGGTGAGCCGGTGCTTACATAAGTGAATAGCCGGTTATAACCGGTACTGGCGGAATCTTTCGTCTAGCCAAGTTCAAACCATACGAAACAGAAAGACATAGCGGTAAACGTTGATCAAAATATTGCCTCCCTGACATATTCGATTATACACAGGTTATTAATTGTTTTCTAGTCAGAACATCCAAGGCGATATTCCTGCACCTGCCTGACGTGCCAATGCTTCAAAGTCAGTGGCGACCGTGTTCCTCGAGTCAAGTCTGTGTCCTGATCCACCGATGTTTTCGCCACATTCGGGGCATTGCGAACGCTCCACCGCCCCGCCGCACTGTAGCCGGGTTAGTACATTAGCTTCGCAGAACAAATAATAACCGGTCCTCACTTCAGTTATCACGAAGGTATGCCCGTTAGGGCAATTATAGAAATGTCCAGTGTGGCCTATATAGCTCGGTTTCAATGATATTGAATCCGAGAAGATATCAGCCCAGCCTACCAAAGTCTAGTGCCTTGACGATTTCCATCTGCTCGTCTAGAGACAGGCTCATAAAATGTGTCCATCCGTAATGACTTCAAAATATTCTCCCATTTGTCGGTGATTGTATGAGCTGTCTTCGAAAAGTTGTCTTCCAGCCATTTCCGTTCTTTCTCTAGATCGGTATTCACTGTAGTCATGCAGGGGTTGAGATAGTTGCGGACGGCTTGCTTAACCTCTTGCCCCGCCTGGTCTCGGCCACTTTCGACGCGAGCTATCATCTCTTCCCTATCGTCCTTCAAAGTCCCATTACTCCTACACATGAAAAGATTGAAGCAGAATTTCTCGAGGTCCACTCTGAGATGCATTAGAACCGTGGTAGTAGCTTGGCGAGGTGAACCGGAACTGATCGCAATGTTGAAAGCAAGATTCACGTCACGGGAACAAGTGGAGAATATGAAGTCAAGGTAGCTCGCCCAGACTGCGCGACTTGACTTAGGATATTCGTTTCCAAGCCTTGTCACCTCTTCGAGCCATGCTGTCCCGAGGCGAGAAAGCGCGAGCTGTATGTGAAGACTAGTCCAGATTGACTCAACGAGGAATCGCTTGTCAGCCAGGGGACGAGGTTGCCCGACCTTCCTCATGGCTTCTTGCCTAGCATGCTCCATAGGGCGCATGGGGGCTTGACTAGGATGGTCGACATAGCATTGAGTTTCTTGTTCATAGAGACAGGAAACAGATGCTTCCCATGCTCTGTTGTGTGCTGAGCGCATCCCGCCTGCGTCTGCAGCGATGCGATAGGCAGTGAAGAGTTTGTGAGTAGCCTTGCGCCATATATCGACAACAGGTGGTTCAACCTTGTGGAGTTTGGTGTTTGCCACATTGTTGTCTCGCTCCGATACAATGGTGCTATCCTGATTTGCTCGCAATGCCTTCTGTTGAGCCCCTCTGATGCTAGCGAGCTTGGGGTTCTTGACCTGAGGACTCTTTATGGAAGCAGCAGCTTTACGTAGAAAATCTTCTGCCTCGTTTACTGCGAAAGATTCCCATACTGACTGAGCCTCTGTAAGCCGCCGCGACATCTTGGAAGGAATGTTCCTTTCTAAGATATCCAAATCAGCTCTTTTGAAGATTTGACCGTAACAAGGCGACTTGATGGCGGTGCGACAAGTAGGACATGTCGGAGGACTCTTGAAACCATGAGGTGGACAGGCTAGAGTTTCCCAGCATCCTTGTGCATCCTGGTTGTAGTACTCTGTCATGCTGCAGATGCCATCGAGTGTTTCGACTGTGAAGACATGTCCACAGTGGGGCAGAGTTATGAGCAGTTCGTCCACGGTCTCCTCATCCACGTTTATTTCTTGTAGGGTCCATTGCATCACAAGATCGGCCACTTTGGATCTTTGATCCTCGGCTGCGCAAGCTGGACAGACTTGGATACGGCAGTCCTCACCACACACTAGGCATACAGTAAATCAAATACGGCTTTGAGTGTAAGTGTGCCACTAACCTGAGGGGCATCTATGGCCACAGCCTAGTTTTCTGTAGCACCTAAGGTCGCAAGGCAAGCGAGCACAGACCTGAGAATAATGGATAAATCTGTTGTAAAAGGACGAAAGCAATAGTAGACTTACTGATCCACATGGAACAGGACAAGTGTGATGACAACAGCGCCTATCCAAAAGTTTGTCAGTGTCAGGATAACCAAGTACAAATTCTCTGACCATTCGCAAGGCTTCTGACAAGGACAAGGGTCTGAACACTGTAGTTTGCATCGGGCATGAGAGCAGAACTGTCGACATGGCCGCAAACAACTAGTCGAATGCTGATGGTCCTCAGAGCACGGTTCTTGACATTGATGTCCACAGTAGAGCAGCTTGTCACAGCCATGCTTCCGATGATGAGCTCGCTCTATGTATTCCAGTCTGTCTGCGTTAGGCAAGCTCATCTCTTGACATTCGTGACAGGGTGCATTGCATGTCTTTCTGCAGCATGGCATCACACGCTCACAAATTTCCCGGCACTTGTGGAGCGTCGGATCCGCTGAACATGACAGGGTTGCAGAGTGTTCGCAGTGAGGTAGATTCTTGACAACTGGATGCAAACAAGCAACATCTTTCAGACTATCCATTCTATGACTAGATCCAGTCGCTAGAGTATGTCAGTCTCAAGTCTACAGGGAAGCACATACCATGAAAGCGGCGGGCTAGTGTGACCGCAAGGCAGCTTCACATCATAGATGAGGAATAGGCAATTGCCGCAAGGTTCCGCGCATTCTTTTTTACACGGGTGTTCTCGAGAGCAAAGCCTTCTGCAGACTTGTAGGCAATGTACCACCATATGCTTCGGATCGTCACTATGGCACTATGAAACACAGTGTGAGGTTAAGAACTGCAGGAACTCATTTATGGTACCAATGCCGATCTAACCTTGTAAGGACCCATATGTCCACACTGGAGGCGGAATTCGCAAGGTCGCATACAACCACCTATGGTTCCAGATCAATAAACAGCCATGATTCTCAATGAAGGTGTGTTTACTGTCAGGAGCAATTCTTGGGAGAACACCAGGCTCGGACACGAGTTCTACAATATCAGGGTGGCGGTGGCATGCAAAATAATTAAGCAAAAAAAAATGTATCATGGGTAGTGCTGGGCCAAGAGCATCACCCACCTCCAATTCCTCAATTACAGATTTCCACATGGTGCTTCTTGAGGCAAGGTTAGCTGCGTTTCCGAAAATGTAGAGCCCATGGCGGGCTCAGGAGAGAGCAACTAAGAAATATCAGCTGGGAGAGACAATGTACTGTGTATAAAAGTGCAATTACCATTGGTACGGTTTTCTGACTGGTTGTTGGTGTCAGCTTCTGAATACTGTTTAGGACTAGTAGATGAACATACTTTGAGGAAACCAATGTTAGTCCTGTTGGCAGCAGCAATTCCCAGGTTGGCCATTTCTTCGTCCAAGGCACCGGAATTCCGAACCAAAGATAAGATGACAATCTATTATCCAGACGTCAGCAGCAGTAGCAAACACAACAAGCTCAAACTTACAGTACCCTCCTCGCCTTGATAGTTGTCAACCGTTCGAAGTCGAACCTAAGAGCATTTATGAAAAACATCATTGAGGTGGTCATCCACAAAACTCGTGAGATCCTTACCCTTTTGGTCACTTGAACCTGTTCCACGCTGCTTGTGGTCTCTGAGTCAACTGCAACATCATCCTCTTCCTCAGCGAGAGCTTGTTTGTCCCTTTCATCAAGTTCAACTATAACAGCCATTTCATTTGTGAGTGCATCCCTCAACCGCGCGAGCTGTCCCAGGTATGCGCAAAGAACAACAATGTCTCCATCTTGCGAGTAGCAGCCTTGCCTGTGTCTGATTTAGTTCAGCCAATATAGGTCGTAAAGAGGTTGATTACCTCAAAAAGTACAAAACAAGGTCTTTTATCATGTTGACCTACCATACACAAAGATGTTCAAAAAGTGATTATCCAAAGGTACAAGACCACTTACCTCAAACATATCATACTTGCTCGCTAACATGTCTTCGGCACCTCCGTTTTCCTGATGTTCATGAGTAAAGAAGAACACGTCCTTCGTGATCCCTTGGACTGGTGGGTACTGCAGGACTATTTCGTGATCTTCAAGACCAGGGTACAACGTGTTCCTATAAGTTACTTGTTTATTAGGCATGACAGGGTAATGCAGATGTGCTAACTGTATCAGAGAGGATATCGATGGGCGCATTCTGCGCTGCACATCAATGCGAGACATGGGGAATCCAGCGCTCGATAGCCTTTCCATCAAGGACATATCAAATTTGAATAGTTCACACCCACGCTTGCTATCCATTGATAAAGCTAGTAAAAATATTTTAGTGGTTGACTTGGGTGCATCTTTAGATGCCTGTGAGGAAATCTCGCACAGAAATTGTTCAGGTTGGGTCAAAGTTGTAGGGGATCACCAATGAGAATTAGATGCTCCACAGAAGGAACAAGGCTGCTCAAGATATGCGCTTCAAGCACTTGACCTGCTTCTTCAACCAGGAGCACCCACGGGCTTAGCCCCTAATTTTGCGCAACATGTGAGCATCAGAATAATGGAAATATGTTTGCGTCCGCACTTTCAGGAGAGAAGTCAACTTTGCAGCACCTAAATCCTCACATCAGCCCTAGGTAGCTGTGTATAATGCTTTAAACCTCACCCATTGTTGTACACCCAATGATGTCAACATTTTTCATAAGCAGCCACTTAACCTATGCCATTTAGTCCCTAAGTGCCAGGAAATTGGCTCAAGAGAGCTGAGCGCACCTCTTCTTTGCCTTCGTTATACCGACGCAGTGTTTCGGCATGCCGTTCTCTCAGCCTTTGAAACTCGGCAAGACGGGCTTCATACACAGTGACCCTGACTTGCTGTAGCCAGTAATCGTGAAGTGAAGCTCTCTCGAGGCGGCCCATACTCCAAACCCCACCGTCATCAAAAAGGTGCTCCAAACAACGATTGGAAGTTGGGACTTGTGGAGGTCGATCATAATTGAATGTTGAAAAAAAGGCCTGAATGTCACCTATATGTGGTGTGTTCGAAGTGGCCAAAGGAGATATGGAACGTGGAGTATGGGGCTGAGGGGATGCTTGAGTTATTTGATTCTGCATTGCAGATTGGGACAGTTCGGTCATCTGGGCAGAATTTTGGAATTCAGTCAACCACCTTTCCTCCACTAATCCTGATGCGACTACTATGTCTTCTGGTCCCTCCTCATCCGAGCCAGCGGTCTCATCTTCGTGGCTGCCTTCCACATTGAGCATGCTAAAAGTGTTGTGGGTGCTGTGCGGCTGAACAGACAAACCAGTTGCATCTGAAAATGGCTCAGGCTGTTCTAGAAAGTCCAAATCCACAGCTTTCAGCCAGAGTGCATACAAGCTAATATCCTTGAGTTTGGACCGGCTGCTTGCACCTTGACTATACCAGCCTTCCTCGTGATCCACAAAAGCTGAGATGATGCTATTGATCCAAGGAGGGGGGTTAGAAAGGAATTCGTGATGCTCAGGATAGAAGCATTGTATATGTTTGGAGATCTCCTCAGATTCCGACTCAATTTCAGAATTGACCATCTGGTTGATGAGCTGACAGATTTCCTCCTCGGCAACCTTGTGATCCCTGTGCCGCCCCGAGAAGGATGAATCAAGTCTTGAGTGACCTGCAATCATCTCGAGCATCTCAATAGAGAACTCTGAGATACGCTCATCGGCAGAGCGAGACCCCAATCAAACAATGTTCTTTGTGATCCCAGCGTCAAGTACCGAGCTGAGCATATGATCCAATGCATGGTTTGTAAAAGCAATCATCAGTATGGGCCGTATGCCATTATTGAGTAAGACTCGAAGCAACTGAAGCCCGGTGTAGCTCTAGAATCCATTGTTAGGAGGATGGTATGAGAGGTATGAAACTATGCACCTTTCCGGTCCCTGGAGGCCTTCACATGGCGTTAAGTTCAATGTCACTTAATTACTGGATGGCGGGCTTACCCTTGGATCAGAGCGACTTCGCTCATCAATGCGTCAACTACTGCATCAGCTTGACTGGGATCTAAGCAGCTTTGTTGACGTAGCAAAGCTCGAGCATTGTCAGCTGTATGAGTGTCACTTGGTGCTAGCAAGAGCTGGTTCCTGTCAAATCCAGAGACTAAAGAGCTCAAGTCGTATGAAAAGCCTGGAAGCAGGGCATACTTTGGAGGGCTGATAGAGTGGGTACTGAAAAAATCCGGGTGATGGTGTACAAGGTCGGAAGCAAAGGGAATCGTCTCGGGCTGGACTTTGAGGGCCTCAAGAATTGGCCGAAATGCCTCGAACATCATGGGAGATTCAACGAGCAGCTTAATTCCGCTGTCAGTGGAACGGCTATGCAGATCTTGCAGTATCCGTAATTCAACTGAAGCATCAAAGAAAACGATGCGCACGCAGACCCGTTCAGCATTGCGCCTGACATGTTCTGCCACATCCTTGACCGAGCTGGCGATGACACCTAGGTGAATGGCCACGTTGCCACCTGACTGCCAGACGACTTCAATGAGGCCGCCTTGGGATAAATGCTTCCCACTCATCCCCTCCCAGAATGCAGCCCTTGCACTTGCCTGCTGAGATCGTGCTCGTCCAGGGGGCGCGTCGAACATTATGCTTGTGGATATCCCTCTTCAGTCGGGCACAAGCGATGAGAAGTCGGCATTGGCATACAGATTGAACATCACGCCGTCCCGTCCACCTGCATGTCCTCGGCACTTTCCTCCGCCTTTACTCAAGAACTGTGAAAGCTGAGTTTTGCGGAAATTTGTGTTCTTGATGTCATCCAAGACCAGCTGAACGGCAAGCCGAAGAGGTGCACTGGATAAACCAAAATCAATAGGGCAATAAACAGTTGTGAAGATAAACATACATCAGCTCTTCTCTGAGGAGATGAAACTGTATGTCAAGGAGGCGCTCCATAGATTCAGGTGGGGCCAGGTGGGGAGCACCATATAGGTTTGCAGGTAAGAACGGATCCAACCAACAAGTTAGTTCCTCATGAGTAGGAGCAATCCGGATGTCGTAGATATCAACGTGGTCATTGTCGTGGCAAGGACCTTCGTGGCGAAGCTCCCCAGGGCCTTCATATGCTGTTTTGAGGGCAGCTAGTTTTCCTTCACTGATCCGTGGGGCTGTCCTCGGCTGATCCTTTTCCTTGCCATTACCGTTTGCTTTCTCTTGCTCTCTTTCAACCATAGAAATGATACGTGCAAATCTATCTTGGATGTCTCCCAAGATAAGATCTCGAACAGGGATTTGCGTGCTCATAAAAGGGCCGTCAAAGGCTGATGGACTTGCGCAGATACTGGCTTGCCACTTGAAGTACCATTCATTAACCTGACGGGAAAGGGGGCCTAGGTTGGGGTACATTATGACGGTGTTCTTGAACCGGATGAGAACCCTGCGTAATTCCTGAATGAGCACTTGTGTATAATATCCTAGGAGAAAAGCCATACTCTTGAAGTATCGTAGACAGAGAAGTAAAAAAACTGATGCCCATGCTCTCCCCTTGCTGAATGGAGAGGGTCTGACTGTCATGCTCTGGTCCCGTTCCGGTCTCTACGGCAACATTCCGATCCACGCAGCCACCTTGCTACTCTTCCTCGCTACATGTTTGACAGGTGTTGTTCCTTATTACCTCCTTTTCTACATGGCCAGCCCTCGTATTGGGAGGAACCCAACCACATGAGTTGCAAACTGGTTGGGTCTCAGCTGTCAGCCGAATAAGGAAGTCAGTTAGACTCAACGCAACGCGTTCATACGCGCTCACCACTTGCGCGTAACTCATACGCATACTTGCATATAGCTCTTCCAATACATTGAGCGCTGTTGAACCCAACCATCGTCTCTTGATGTCGCAAATTTCTGCTAAGGACAACCGCTGCCGAGCGCTGAAGGTTTGTTGATTCACATCCTCTCTTTCTTTCCCACCACCACTATTCCCTCAGCCCGACCATGCCCCCCTCTTGTTCTCGACAGACCCTCAATCTCGACCGTAAGTCACATATGAACTCTATTACCGTACAGTTTTTACCTCCAGCCCACAGATTGGACGGTCAGAACTGGGCCGTTCGCGTTCATGTACAGGTGTCGAGCCTGTGCAGACGTCGAATGGCACAATCTCACCAAGGCATACCATCACGAGAGGACCACCAAGCACCAGTGCCGAGTCGCTGCTCGTGCCGCCCTCCACGCCCCACTGCCTCAACCCCCTGCTCTGACATCCGCCCTCTCCACGCTCGTTTCTTCGGTGGACTCCCCCCTCACCATCGCCCCTGGCTGTTGAAGTCTGCTTGAGTCGGTAGACTTTGTGAACACCGATGATGCAGCCATGGCCAATTTCCCGCCCAATCCGCTCTCACCCCACACAGACGAGCACCCTCTTCAGCTCCAGCTGGACTGGGAAGCTCTTGACCACAACTCGCTTATGACCGCGCCCGTCAGCCAGCTCCACATGGACGCCATGGCCGCCAATCTAGATGCCTTCATGGACGGAGCGTCCATTTCATCCGACGACGAACCCGCCGAGTTTTCATTATCATCTGCTATAGGTTGTCTGACTATCATTTCAGCTACTACATAAGGTTGTCGCCAACGACACAAGGCGCTATGGTTGGAACAGGGGCAACTCCACCCTCCCTGAACTCCCAGCCACCTACCTGCCCCACCCTGCTGGCCAGGCTCCTCTGCTGGTCTCTTCTATCGCAATCCCGGCTGCTCCCATCACTAGCCTTCTTGCCGAGTAGTCGCTCACGTAGCAGTCGTATTAGATATTTGATATGTTATGAATAATCATATGTTTTATGTGATTTACCCAAATTCAGTGCGATTCCGGCTGCAGTATTTGTGACGCATGGATGACTTCATGGGGATACGGTATCATTACTAGACCCAACTATGTCGAAGATGTACCTAATGACACGCAACGCAAGGTTCGTTGCATGAAATTTATGTTCACCCTTTCCTAATCAAACCGAAGTATATACTGCGTGCATGATGTATTCTTGCCAACCTAACTGTGATTGAGTCCAAGGGGTAGCTGTGTACTAGTCTCGTTGCTACCTGTCTACCTTTGACACTTCTTGACATTCCTATCATTCCGCAGTTGCTACGATATTGTATCCAATGTTTTATCTCATGTTTACTTACTAACAATCCGTTCCTTCCGCACGTTCCTTACTCATCGTACATTACCTCCAACTCCGGAGCAGTAGTATAAATACTTGTATAGTTCAGCCTGTATTCCTCAGTATGAATATCGACTTACTTCTGCCCTCTACTCCTCTTCGCCTCTAAGTCCTTCCCGCAAATTCCTACTCCAAGTGTCTTCCGCAATACTTGTGTCTTATTCTATCTTCAAGTCTTCCCTCACTTCGTACTTCGGTACTCTCCCGTCAACCTCCGGTGCCTACGGCACTTTTGCTCCCTACATGCCGGTCCTCCGGTATTGTTCCCATCCCCTCCGTGTCGCTACCGTCAACTGCTTACCCTACGCTCGCCCTCCGAGTCCCTACGCTAGCGTTCCGGGACACGGTATCCCTAGTGGAGCTTAGCTCGAACATCCCGCATACTTCCGGGCAGGCACGGAGTTAACACTGAGAATGATTCCGCAGCCATGATTGCCTCCATGCACGAGTTGATTACAAAAGAGAGGTTTTCGATATTGTCAAGTATAGTGTGAAACAAAATGCTGGGATAGATTCTTGTCAACAAAAGTGGGCTTCGAAGCCCAGCCCCACTCACTTAGACTGCGTCCAGAGAGTGCTCTTGACAACATATTCCGAGGACATGAACTAATCCAGATTTGAATCTCGGTGAATTTGGAGTGATGGTTTCAGCGTACTTTGAGTATGGGGATTAAGCCCCTTTGGAAGGATAGACATTCTTTGTTCGTCCCAGCTTTAGTGGAGACTTTGGACCAGCTGAGAATTTGGATGATACGCATAATGCCTGAGCTCTACTTGGGGGATGAGTAAATCATAGGTGCTATTCATGGTAACACTTACCGATGTGATGGATGAAAGGAACAGCTGCTTATATGAGTAATGTGCACAGACTTGTATGACAAGAGAAATACCTGGCCATCCTCTGTAGTCTAACGAGATGCAGACATCAGCCAAGGTTTTGCAAGTATATATGTTATATCTTACCCATGATTGGTTTGAGGGATCAGCACTGCTGAGTGCTTTCATAAATGCATACACCTCATATGTCGTTCTGAAGCGGAAACTGTCAGCGAGAAACCGTTTAATTTGGTAATGTGCCTCCGTAGGTGACAACATCACGGTCGTAGGTGGTGTAATCCCTGCGGGGCCATGAGGGGGTTTGGGTAGCTTTGACGAAGTCGCGACCGGTGTAGAAGCAGCTACTCCCTGTGGTTTCGTTTCGAGAGATGGGTCCATAGAATGCCTATAATGACAATCGAACTCGCGCTTGCAATGACCTGAACTCCAGAAGAATCTGCAAACTCCTTTAGGAGGCGAAGATTTAGGAGCAGCGTCACGAGGAGTTGAAGATGCCTCTTGAGTTGCAGATAAGGTTGCATTTTGGTGAGCAGTATTGTGAGTGAAGACACATGCGTCCCCATTGCGGCAACCCCAAGGAGAGTTGAAAAAATGACAAGGAGGACGAGACATTGAGGTTCTGCGGCATCGATCAAGCTTAAGGGTGCAACTATTTATGAGATTTGAAGCAACGGCGAACTTTGAAAAGCTGTAGTGCGACGATCTATCAGGTGCACCAGATAGGCACTCGGGATACCCCTGTATGTAACACGAAGCTCCAGAGCTCCAGGCCTCCAGGCATTGTGATCAATTATGTCAGCTAAGCAGCCTGTTCCACAGCGGATCTGCTGGGACTTGGGCACGCCACCAACAACGTTGGAAAATCACCTACGCAAGCACTTTGGTACATACTAACCTCCTTGAAGATGCTTCCATTTCTCCGAAAGCTCTGCCTCGCTCTAGTTTCATCACTCTGAACAGGAGACTGAAACGATAGGGTGCTCTATTCAGATTAACTTGGGGAAGAGCGTTTAGTATCGCGGGGAACCGAAAGAGTGGGGATCCTAGGGTTATACAGCATTATAGCATAACACGAAGCAAGGTCAGCTATAACCCAACTTAAAAAAGTTGGCTTTATGGGCGCATGTGAAAGCACAATTATTTCAGCAGCGTTAAATGGGACACGCACATATTTCGTTTGTCGGGCCATTGGTCGTAGGCAGGAACAATAACGCGACAAAATCTCTGTTTTCACTTAATGTTCGCTTCCAGATGCTTTCCGAGCGCCATCCTGGCTTCTACCCGTAAGCCAAAGACGCTGGCACCACGACATGCCGGGTTAACAACACATTTGATGAAAATGCATCCTAACTTCCACGTTTACCGGACATGTGTGAGGGCGATGTTGGTTGGGAAGCTATCACGGGCCAGGTTGAGCAGTCGGTGTCGCCGCAGATCGCGAGTTTTACCAACGAACGCACGCAACAAGGACCTAGGGTGTCGTACTACACCAGCAAAGCTCATCGATCGTCCGGAGGTTTGATATGGGCTGTTCAGTCCCTTGACATTCGTATGCTAGTGCCTGAAAAGCGTGATTCGGAAGGGTTTGTCATAACAGCCAAAGTCCAAAGTAAGAAGACCATTTTCGAATGGCATGAAGCGGTCCAGTGTTGTTTATTTTGAGGACAAGGCTGGATCAACCTGAGGCAAAGAGGCAGAGTAACTCCGTAGGTATATCTCTTCTGTGCTGGACAAGAGCTCCAAGGGTACCGATTGCTAGATACTACATGCCAAACAGTCAGCATAAGTTTATGGCAAGAGCGCAGTAGGAATGTTTACATGTAGTCGATAGAGCACCTTCGAGTCAAATAAGAAGTAGGACCTACAACGTCGAAGGCAAGTACTTGTCTACGTGCGCACGATTCAGGCAGACAAAGCTGCAGCCGCGAACTGAGCACTAAGACCTAGGACCCGAGACGCAAGTGTGTTCATTATGCATGGCTTACGGAGACGGGTGCATGGTCATATGGTAGTGGTTGTAAATAAAGGCTTATGATTCTGTGGGCTGGTGATGGCGGAGCTAGAAACGGACCACAGAGTTTCGCCGCATCCCCGACACCCGACACCCGACACCACACGACTCAGCAATATTCGAGCAATATCATCATAATTTCGTGAAGTGAAAACCAGAAGTCGATATCAGCGTAGTAAGCAAATGTTCAAACTAGAATGTATGGCGCATATCCACAAATCTGTAGTTGGCAACAGATCAGTATAATAGTATGGAAGAGGAATAATTATTCAAAGTAACATGTACGAGAGCGGCCAGATCTAGCCTGTCTCAGCAAACTATTATTCCACCGTAGTACCATACTAGTTATACTACTTACTCTCAACAAGACAACAAGAATTACCAGTGGTGACATGGCTTCCAATTCATGCCATGAAAGCTGCCAGGGCTTGGGCTATTGCTTGTAATGGGTGTCTAGAGTTGAGTAACTTTCAAGTGTCGAGCTGAGTGTCGATGTCGGATGTTGGGTGTCAGTTGGGCATCGGTTGGGTGTCGGGTGTCGGTTGGGTGTCGGGTGTCGGTTGGGTGTCGGGTGTCGGTTGGGTGTCGGGTGTCGGGTGTTGGTCAGGACTGCAGTGTACATCGAGATTACTTCAAATCTGTTATTATGGGCACAAGTCAGTAGTATGATGCGACGGGAAAGTTAAATCAAAGGCGAGCTCGGAGCAGGAAGAGCAGTGAATAAGCAGGGAACCAAGATATAAGGCTCGGTGTGTTCTTAAGTCAGGCTGAGGCCCGACTCAGAGTCAGGTCCGAGTCGGGTCCGAGTCAGGTCCATGAACTCCATGGTACAGCCGATCCGGAAAAGCTTGTCTGGGTGTAAAGTAGGCCAAATAATGTAAATTAATTCCGAAAATTCGCGTGAATGCGCCGAACGCGTCGTCGTAAAATGTCGTCCGCCGTCTGACGGCCATAACACCTCACTGTCCTCTCGAATCGAACCTATATCACTATGGTCTACCGAACAATTAGTGAAGATATCAAGATCCGTGCATTGGACCTCGTAGAGCAAGGCCACGAACACGAGGAGGTCGCTCGCATCCTCAACGTGTCTGAGAAGAGTATATCCCGATGGTTCAACAGCATCGACGAAAAGGGATCACTTGCACCGGCTCGTGAGCTCTGCGGACGTCCAGTTGCACTCAATGAAGACGTCAAAGAGAACCTCAGACAGCTCCTGCTCGAGAGCCCGAACCTATACCTTGATGAAATCGTTGAGTGGCTCGCACTATTTCACCACACTCAGATCTCGACCTCTGCACTAAGCCACACCCTGATTTCTCTCGGTCTCACTCGCAAGGTGATGGGTCGAGTTGCTGCTCAACGGGATGAGGCTGCCCGAGATGCATGGAGACGTGATGTAGCTGCCAACTTCACGGCCGAGCAGCTGGTCTTCACTGACGAGAGCAGCAAGGATGGCCGCACACTTTACCGACGCTACGGGCGTGCCCAACGCGGAGTACGACCAACAGAGATAGCACCTTTGGCACGGGGTGTGCGATACAGTATACTACCAGCACTGTCGCTTCGAGGCTATGAGGTGGTGCGCATTGTGGAGGGTTCGGTTGATGGTGAGATCTTCTTCGACTTCATCGTGAATGACCTGGTGAGTCTTCTCATCTTTGTGCGTCCAAGTCTCTCCTACTAATGCTTATGACATAGCTCCCTACTATGAATAGATACCCAGCCCCACGAAGTGTTCTTGTCATGGACAACTGCGCAATTCACAAGTCCGAGGCTGTCCGAGAGGTGGTTGATGCGGCAGGTATGTCCCTAGATTCTGTACCCCCACAAGCCCGTACCCAATGTCGTGCTGTTTTGCAGGCTGTGTGCTGCTCTTTCTTCCCCCATACTCGCCCGACTTCAATCCGATTGAAGAGAGCTTCAGTTGCGGTAAGGCAGTACTCCCCGATTCGTACATTTGACTCATCTATGGACTAGTCAAGCACTACCTTCGCCGGTACTGGCACCTGTTTCGAGACAACGAGTTCCCGGAGCTTGACTTGCGTGAGGCTTGTTTGACTGCAGTAACGGGGGAGAAGGCTTGTGGGTGGTATAGGGACTGTGGGTATCATTAGTTCCGTCTCTGTTACATTGATAAAACGCCCTTTGATATTGCTACCTAAGACCCTAAGCTAGAACATGATGTTTATCTACGAAATATCCAGCAAATTATGATTGTTCTACTACTAGTTGAATAGCAGCTACGTAAATGCAAGGTGTGGTTCAATTGAACCACTGGTCAGGCCCAGTCCCAGTCCCTACCTCGTAATTACCTGAGTTCGCCTCGTAACTGAAGCCCGAATTACCATTGCCATCCTGGTGATAGGGGTTACCTGCGTAGTGCATCTGCGGTGCACCATGTGCTCCGTAGCCGCCGAGATGGTAAGCCTGTGGCATCATACCGTGGCCCATGTTCCATCCTGCACCGTACGGCATAGCAAAGGGCACCGGCGCACCAAAGCCAGGTCCTCCGTAGCTGGCCCCTGGGAATTGTGCTCCTCCGAAGGTTTCGGTGGGGGCTGCATGCTTTGCCGGAGTCCCAGTCAACTTCCGACCATCCTCCTTCTTGAAGAATGGAGCACCGAAAGGGATCCGGTGAGCATTGGTCTCCTTCCGGCTCTGAACAATTAATAATCTGATGAGCGCATTATTAGATGAAGCAAAAATAAAGAGCTTACAATTGCATGAGCCCACACCCGGACACGCGCGGATGTCAACTCGTAGTGGAGGTTCAGTGGCGCGTACAAGAAGCAATGAACGTCAGGGTGCGCCGGGCATTGGCCAATTGGATACTGTTCCTGCAGCTCTTGCACGATTGGCTGCAGGGTCTTGTCGAGCGAGAGCTACGACTGAATTGAGCACGGCACGATTTCAGCAGCGTGATTCTCAGGGGTCTCACCTTTTTATCAAATAGCTTTGCCGGTACCCTTGCAGCCTTCATTTCCGTTTTTTCGTTCTCACTCTCACTGCCAAACTCATCCGGCTCGACATCAGAGCTTCCCGCCCATGGCTAAAACAGTATATTACTGTGCCCCACCACTAGTTCGACGGTCCACCACTAGTTCGTCACCCCCCCTTTTTGACCATTCCTCCCTTTCCACCTCCCATTTTTATTAGCAATACGTCATTATCATACTGCTGTCATATCATTTTCTCGAAAACCCGGTGAAAATCGATGCATTTCTGTGTTGTCGAATAGGGGTCGTGACGGCGAGTTTTGTCACTCCTTCGACACCTCGCAAAACATCCGTAGCTGAGTTTAAACCTAGTTGCATAAGTCCGATGTTGCTATTGATATCCTACGCGTGAATGGTGACCGCAAAGCGGTCGTGGCTCAGTGGTTTTGGCGGCATCACATCTCATTTTGCTCACGATTCAGGAGTTCGATCCCTCCTGTTGCCATTTTTGAGGCCTCAGCGTGTCACTCTCACCTTAATGCCGCGCTGCCGAGATGTGACCAACTCCGTGATCAAGTGTGACAAATGTGACCGTCGAAGTAGTGGTGGGCCGTCGAACTAGTGGTGGGGCACAGTAGTATAGCCAACGCGAATGATGAGGTACTTACTGCTCTTGTGGCCTTTAGGAGCTTCGCATTTTTCTTTGGGGGATTCATCGTCACAACCACCACGGTAGAAGGAGTGGCATTCGCTTTGATTTGCCCCACCATGGTCGTCAGACCATCCGGACTGGTGAGCGGAAGCCCACTACCCCTCTCTTTCAGCCATTTCCAGGCCATTGACGCTACGATCAGGTTGTCGGGCTTCGTTTGGACCAAACGGGCTAGCATTTCGAGAAAGCCCTCCCACGACGCAGCCGCCTCCTGAGTGATAACTTTAGGACCATACCTAAGGGGGTCCTGCTCCTTAAACTTCACCCGACCACCCCTCCCCTTCTCCTCCTTCGGATACAAGATGACCTCCACCGTTAGCGAAACAGTGAACGTGTCTGGGGCCTTCACTGCCGAGCTGAGAGCGGCTGTGCTTGGGTTCGGGGGCCGTCCGCGACCCTTTCGTGTGGACGAGACAGGTTTTGAAGCTGGGAGCGCTTGGTGCGTGGATTTTTGAGGTACAACTTCAGTTTTCGTCTTTTTCTTGATCGGGCTGTCGTTCTTGGCATCTGGCAGGGCTCCGGAGGTGGGCTGGGGCAAGTGGGGTGCTGTACCGGCGTCCTGGTTGTCCATTCTCAAGTTCCCATGCATCCGTTTCCTGGTTGAGAGTGAGGGGATGCGGAGCACAAGCCGCTCTGAGGAGACGAGCAGAGGTAAGGAATTAGTTAACATCACGGTGTTGGCCTGATCTCACACCTTTGGCAGTTTTGTCGGCTCCACCTTCATTGGTGACCGACCTCTCGGTAGTGTTGGTGGGTATCACAGCAGTCGCAGCTCCATTGGTGGGAGCACGGGTGGGGTCGTACAAGAGAAACTCACTGAGACTGTCAGGTGAGCCCTCACGATTGCTGTGGCCATCTCCATCGGTGTCATCACTGAGCTGGATATCAGCAGGGTCGTATCCAGCAGCGAAAACAGCATTCCAGTAGTCGTCGGCATTTGCACAGTGCTGGCGAAAATTTGCGTGCCATTTTCTGAACCTTTCGTTTGACATGGCCTGGAGTTCCTCCTCAGTGTAGCCGGGGAGGGGCTCGGGATAGTCGGGGATGTGTTTCGAGTGCATGGGCATGGTTTTGTCGATGTTTTGAACGGGAGCGGATGAATAGCAGCGAGGACAACGCACGCGACGATGCTCTCGAGGGACTTTGATTAATTTTTTGGATATTTCGGAATTAATTTACAATGTTTGTGCTACTTTGCTTCCGGACAAGCTTTCCCGGAGCGGCTGTACTGTATCCTGAAAGTCGCCCAACCCTTAGAAGCCTTCCCTTGGTATTGTTTCAATTGGCATCACATATATGCTGGATATCTACAATGCTGATGAGATATCAAAGCACATGTTTTATCGTGACATCACTGCAATTTGGAGTTAATGTTTTGTAAGGCAATTATGACATTGGCAATACTAAGATGTCCCTAACAAGACAAGGAGAAAAGTGGATTGTAGTCAATGACTAGCAATTTCGATGCTGATAAGAGGCATAGTCCATATGCACAGAATCAATATTTCAATCACGGCCCCAGCATCATGGAGTGTCGTAAGGAGGGGGAACACTGGGGGAACTCAAACTTCTCAAAGTGTCAGGTAACGAGTCGTGTGGTGTCGGGTGTCGGGTGTCGGGGATGCGGCGAAATCCTATAGCCCGCTAGAAACAGGAAGCACTGGCGCGACTTCCGGAATCCCATCTGGACCAACACCCAGAGCAACTCCGTCTGTTTCCTCAGGCTCCAACATGTTGCGCGTAGCAAGCCTCAACTTTCGGACAAGCCTGCTTCGTACCTATGCCACCGCCGCCTCTCCTCATGCGCTGGTTTTCCTTGAACACCGTGGAGGCAGTCTCGATTCCGGGTCACTTTCGGCCGTAACAGCTGCCTCTCAGTTAGGTGGTCAGGTCACAGGACTCATTGTGGGCAATGAGAGTGAAGTTCCAGCAGCAATTGAGGCTGCTAAGAAGTAAGCCAGGTTTACTGCAGTCACTTCGACCACTCACGATGTCTTCAGAGTGAAAGGTCTGAATGCCATTGTTCACTGCACGTCACCCCAATACACGGCCAGTTTGCCGGAAACTGTCTCTCCTCTTTTTGAGAAGATCCTCTCAGGAAGCACGCAGTACTCCCATGTTGTATCAGCACACTCGTCTTCCGCTAGATCTATCCTCCCCCGCGTCGCTGCTAGACTTGATGTTCCGGCCGTCTCTGACATCACGTCTCTTGAGCATGATGCCTCCGCGAGCACTACGACTTTTACCCGTCCCATCTACGCCGGCAACGCTATCGCGACAGTTCGCTCCCCCTCATCCGTTCCCATCAAGTTCTTTACGATCCGCTCAACCGCGTTCTCGGCCGCGCTGTGCGAGGAGGGAACCAGCGTCGAAGCCACGAGCATTGACCCCACTGAAGTTGCAGATCCTCCTTCAGAGCATGTCAAGACCTCGCTGACCAAGTCAGACCGCCCCGAGCTTGGAGTTGCTACCCGGGTTGTGTCTGGAGGACGGGCGTTGAAGAATGCTGAGACGTTCGAATCCACCCTCTACCCCTTAGCAGATCTCCTTGGTGCAGCGGTTGGTGCCTCAAGGGCTGCCGTCGATGCTGGGTATGCGGACAACTCGCTGCAAGTTGGTCAGACTGGCAAGATAGTCGCTCCTGAGCTGTATATGGCGCTTGGCATCTCTGGGGCTATCCAGCATTTGGCTGGCATGAAGGATTCCAAATTGATCGTTGCTGTGAACAAGGTGGGTTGAGCGACGCTCGCTTCTCAATATTTGCGTTAATTCCTCGTATCAGGACCCCGACGCTCCCATTTTTCAGGTTGCAGATGTTGGGTTGGTAGGAGACTTGTACCAAGTTGTGCCGGAGATGATCGAAAAACTTAAACAATAGAACGGATCCATGTATCAACCCGCCAATAGGTCTAACATGTTACACAGACATGGAAGTGATGTGCTAATATCCGTATTTCTCCAGCCCGTGGAGGTCCTATAATGTCTGAGCGGAGCTACAAACAGGTCTCTGGTAGTATATCGGATAGTACACCCGCCTGTCACTGTCAAGTGCGCGGGAGAGCGGGGTTCGACTCCCCGCCAGAGAGACATTTTTTCCCCTTTTACTGTGAACGTACGGAAGCTCACTTGCAATTCAAACTGTGCTGATTTTTCATATGCTTTCGAGGTGGATCCATGGAGGCGAACTAGCTATACCCTTAATCATATCTGACCTCGACTTTGCTCTCGCCGCCAACTTCAACCCTTTCGAACAAAGGTCTAAGCTATGGTGTTAAGCGGCATTACAGATGGGCTGATGAGAACCTTCATTTTCAAAAACTGATGGTTTTGACTACAGCATAGGCATCGCCAAATTCTTGCCAAACGAAATCAATCACCTCCGGGGTGTCAATCCATTTGGATTATGTTAAGTAGCAGCAATAAACTCTGCCGTGACCCGCTCATCTTCATGTCTTCGCTTGTCCATGCCTCTTGACAGTCTCGACTCTCCCAAGCGCATCGGCTTTCAGGCAAGCCCCTGTGGTAACATCTCGAGTTATACCAGGCATGCAACTCAGAAAACTCTCCTTCACGTATAGTAGTCTATCTCCATTATGAACCAAACGTTCGTTCACCAGTGCTCGCCCAATTGCTTCACCACCGTGGCATCATCATCCTGATGCAAGAACAATGCCATACCCCAACTTCACTATGTATATCTTCCGCATTTCTCGTCGTAATCATAATTGCAGTTAACGGGGGTTATTCATATATCACCATGAGACCTAAAAACAAGGTTGAGGCTGAGATGGAGGAACCCGAACCCACGCTCGTACGGCTCCGATACTCAATTATACACGGGAGTCGCCGCAGAACCAATTGTACCTACTTGCTGGACGTCATCAATAGGACGTACCTCGTGAAAGCAGGCGCCCGATTTACTTCCCGGGGCTGGAAGACGCAGCCAGTACCTAAAGAAAGGACAGAGTGTGAGGGAACACATCATGATATGCGTACAGAATTCGAACTTTCGTCCGTCGGGAGAGAACGGAAAGCTGGGAGTTTATGTGAAAGAATGTCAAAGCAATAGATGGCACTGGCCTATAGCGCTGTCCTTTCTCAAAAAGCTCCATGAATTCAATAAATTGGTGTGAGAGCAGCACTTTGTACATGGTGGCCGTCTGATGCGAGCATAGAGACCAAGGCACGTGGCAGTAATTGCGGGATATGGCACCGCGAGCAGGAGGGGGCGGCTTTCTCAGTCGCCAAGTTAATAGCCTCTCAACGGCCCCCACTTTGCAATGTCCCTCTCTCCTACCTTATCAATACCCAGTGGCTCAGAGGTTCCTGCGAAACGCCGTAGAACAAACAGCATTAGTGCGACAACAAACGGCGCGAATCAGGTCGACATGGCACAGTCGCCAAGCGACATGTCTAGCACTCCTGTTCAGCAGCAACATCAGCAATCGTCAGCTAACATACCTAAGCGAGGTGCGCGTGCTTGTACAGCATGTCGAAAGGGCAAGAACAGATGCGAAGGAGAGGTGAGCGACTCGAGGACCTTATGAGTCACGGATCTGAATGACTGACTGGCCCGCCCATCCGCCCCGGCCCGGAACGACATCTTAGCCTCCATGTCGGCGATGTCAACTAAGCGGCACAACTTGCGTCTTCGAGAAACCAGAAAAGAAGAACGTACAAGCAATGGCCGGCGCCAGTGTAGAGTGAGGACTGTTCACATTCGCGTTCGATACCCGCTGACCCACATGTTGGCTTCACGTTATCAGGCGGCTCTCCAGGCTTGAAGGCCAGTACCTGGTAAGGGTCATGCAGTTTTGTCGTAGCAATATCTTCTGAATGAGTCATGTAGGTTATGCAAAGCCAGATGATTGGGATGCAGTCCTCCTTGGACCGCATTTTGTCCGCCGTACAGAACCAGCCTGGGCAACAAAAGTTCAACGCCCAGTCGTCCAGCCGGGACGGTTCTGGGTACCAATCTCGCCATGGCTATGAAAGCCATTCTGCAACCGAGTCAGAAAAGCAAGCTCATCACAAAAGCTTCCCTCCTCTGCCTGGATTTGCTCCCCCGGTAAACATGATTTATAGTGAGCTGTAACGTCGATTGATGACTTCATCCTTGAAGCCCCACAAGTATGCAACATATGGCATCGTTCCAAGCACTGCTCCATCTTCGGACGACGAGTCCGAAGACACGCTGCCCCGTGCATCTTTGAACGCGCCCATCGAAGCTCTCCAAGGATTGGCGAACGCCGCCGCAGAGGCTGCAGCTGTTCCCTCGACATCACCTCCACGGTTCGTATTACGTTTCCTGCTCGTGAGTGAGGGCGATCTCGTCTTTATCTATTCTTCCTTTCAGCGTCAAGAAGCGCAAGAGGGCGGAGCCCATCCCTCGTAATGCCTTCCCTCATGTCGTTGAAAAGGTATGTGAAGACAAACCCATGACTGGTAGTGATTTACTGGTTACTAGGGTCTCGTCGCCGAAGCTGAAGCCAGAGAGCTATATCACATGTAGGCTGATCTCATTATAATTGCTTACCTTGGGTTGACACGTCAGGTCAGTTTCTTCGCTGGTTGTCATCTCTTCATTCCTCTATTCGACCCCAACTACGACACTTTTGAGAGTCTCATGGAAAGAACACCCTGGACCTTTGACGCTATCCTCGCTATAGCTAGCAAAATTAGGAGCGGCAATGGCCCTCTTAGCTCTACATTCTACAAATGCCTCGAAGAGGCACAAGGCATCGCAAGGTCGTCGTTATTCGGGCCTGTCGTACGGAAGGAAGCGGTCATGGGTGGGTTGCGTCAACAGGGTGACTTGCTGGATTTGTTCTGACACTAACTGGGGCAGGTATGCTTCTCCTTGCTGCTTGGAGCACGAACGGATGGCTGCCTAGTGGCCATGCGATGCGTATGGCACTTGACTTGGGACTTCATCGGGCACTTGAAAAACTTGCGGAAGACCAGGGCAAGACGCGAACAGAAGAGGAAGAACGTGATCTAGGTATACCGTTATATCTAAGTGTTTGTCCATTGCTAATTAGCTGTCAGTGGTCTCTGCTCGTATCTGGTTAACCTTGTATTGGTTTGACCATCAGTGCGCATCCCTCCCAGAATATAAGAAAAGAGCTGATTGCATTGTGTAGAATGAGCCTGGGCACTGGGCGGCCAATCGTGCTGCGTGATGAAGCCTCTATAAGGCATTGCCGTATATTACTATCCCATCCCATGGCGTCGCCTACGGATGTGCGTCTCATTGCCCAAATTGAGCTTATCGCGCAGAAGAGTATGTTCACTCTCATTTTACGGAAAAGAGAATGCTAACACGCTCTTAGCCCAAATTTACGAGACTTTAGCGCCTCTGAATGGACAAGTTAACCACAATACGTTGGCCTTCATTCGTCGTGCCAATGTTGCGCTCGACAAATGGTGGGCTGACTGTGATGACCTTCATCGTATGTCTAGGGCCTTGGTGCTACGTAAATCATGGACTTAATCATTACCAGGTCAAACTATGGACGAGGAAGCGTTGATGCGCAAGATCCTTGCTGGCGAGCTTCATTACGCCAAATTATGGCTTGTATGCGTTGCTTTGCGCGGCGCGTCATGGGATAAGATGTCCTTTGAGCAACGTGAGCTCGCGTTTCAAGCGAAAGACGCTGCATTCAACTGCCTGTCTGTGTTCTTGAATTCCCCCGCCTATCGGTTTGTGACCCCGATCTTTTCAACGCTCGAAGTCGAGCTAACTACAAACGTGTCTTAAGTGCCGCCTTACGATACGCTGTACACGACAGCCTGGTCACTGCAGCCTTCTCCGGCTTGTTCCTCCTCAAAATGGCCAACCTATTCCCCACGGAACTAGACCTAAATGCCATTACTGGTCAGGTCGAACAGCTTGCTCAGCTTCTCTCTGATGTCGCCGCTGAAAGGTGAGCCGCCGCCCCCATGCAATTGATATCCGTTGCGATCATCACGAACCTTAGGTATGCCCTCACGCTGAGGATCATGCTTGCGAACCTCCGACGTAAAATTGGCTTCGTCAACGGAGGGAGCGGAAATGTGCAAACGATGCCTCCCCCGACCATAGCAGAAGGCATGATCGTCTCTCCGCCATACGATGTACCGCAGAACGCCGTTCAGCCACCACCTTTCACGATGGAAGAGCTCGGTTTCGCTTGGCCAAGCGACCGTGCCATCTTCAGCCCGTCCGCAATCCCTCTTTGGCTCCAGGAGCAGGTTTGTGATGCAATGCACTATTTCAGGCGTGGTGCTAACAAGAACCGTAGAATCTGACGGACTTGGGCCTTCCGGTCAATGGTTCGGATGGCATCTTCTTACAGATGACTGGGTCAAACGGCTGGTCGGGCGACTTTGCCCCGATGCCCGAAGCATGGTAGGCTGTTTCTATGACCTATTCCAGTGTTCCCATTCCGGTCTCATTATTTGTACGAATATTTCCGTGTCACTAGTCCACATCTCGCATAGTACTTTGTAGTACTTGCTTTCTGTAAAGCTTGGAGTCTGCCTGTTTCCCTTGGAAGTGCTTTATACATAATTCGCGCTGGGTGCGCATATAATCCACAACATCCTCTACTCCTCATCATCACTTTCCTGGTCTTGCAAGAACTGCAGAGCGCTTTTAGTATTCCAGTAGCTAACGTGAAGAACCACATACTTTGACTAGTGTCTCGGTAGCCTTCAAGAAGTGCTGTTTGCCCTGGGGTTTGGCTCCTTTCTGATGCCAGTATATAATGGCCTGATCAGATACACAATCTTTGTTATACAAAACCTAGAAGAGGTCATCTTTGAATTAACTGATTTGACAAACTGGCCAGAACGCACCTTTAGCATTTGAGGGAAAACCTTCATGATCCTGGTGTCCTCGTAACAGAAAACCTGGACAGTGTTGATCAAAGCAACTTCAGTCTTTGGCCCGCTGCAAAATGCCTCAAGAACCGGAGCGGAATTCTATGGGAAACGGTAAAGTAGCTTCTGTGAAACGGACCACAGAGACGTACGCTGACTTCTCGCAGCGCCAAACCCTCAATCTGGTCTGGTCGAGTGTTCCAGTCAACGGATTGCATGAGACCAACCCAGATGCACTGAATCAGTTCTGCGTCGCCAAGAGGCTGTTCTTCTTGTCGCGCCTGTATAGCCGAAATCATCTATGAAACCCGACTAAGCATGCAAACAGACTTTGAAAGAAAGAGAAAAGACTAACGGATTCTGAGCTTTCACCTCGCGAGACGAGCTCTTGGAGCTCGCTGATAACGCCTTCACGAAGGGCAGCATTCTGTCTCTTGGTGTACCAATCCGCGACCTGAGGCAGGCCTTCTTTCCGGAAATGCTCCTCTAGAATCTTACTGCCACGACGAGAGACCGGGAAGAATGCGAGCAGATCCTTTATTCCGCCTTTCTTGAGGGCACCGGCTAGATGTTCCATGGACTGATCGGTCAGGTATGACCGAAAAATGATAGTGATGACATTGATGGCGACATCTATTGGATTATGTGTTATTGATATAAACTTGGTATGTCATCAAACAGCAACATACCATCCTTGACTAGATGGTCTTTGGCCAATCCAGAGATACACGATGCACTTGCCAGGCCCTGAGACATCAAAAGGCCAATAGTGATCGAAAGCTTGTCCTTCTGAGAAGGCTCCCATCGATGGATGTACTGGAGGAGACCTGGTAGAGTGGTAGTTTCCAGTGGCTTCTGAAGGTATTTATATCTATTGTTCGAGTTCAACGCCATTAAAACCAGCTGCCGGAAGCTTGGTCGCACCTTCTGATAAGCTTGTTCAAAACGTCGACATACTTCCTCAGGTCATCTACCTCGGCCGGGTCTTTGGCATTGAAGATAGTGAAAGGCGAACGTGGTACACCGTCGTCGGCATATGTACCGCCTGGCTGAATGAGGCCACCGACGAGGATGATTTCGAAGAGAGCGTCGGCATACTTGGAAAAATCAAGAGTAGAACCAGCCTGTATGAGTTTGTTGGTGATCTGGTCAAGGTCGTCCTGTGATACGGTCTCAAGATGTTTGTATAGATGGTCGCGGAAAACTGCAAGGAGTGAAGAGTTTTGGGTGATGGTAGGACACGGTTGGATGGATGCGTACCTGATGGTTCGTACTTTGCGTGGGCCTTGACAGCGCCCTTGCGTGCTCTGATCTTTACCCCCGAGAGAGAAGGCTTTGAAGCTGTTTGTTGCTGAGACATCCACAGTCTTCGAGTGTATCGAGAGGTGGACCGCAGAGAAGAAATAAAGAGGTCTCCACACAGTCAAAGATCTAGATTCCAAAACTAATCCAAACAAGCTCCTCTCGGAGATACCCGATCCCAACATACCACACGCCTTGCAATTGCCGGGATCGTTGCCGCGGCGGAGCTCAAGCGCTCAAGGTGATATATCGAATTATCACTTGGTCCCAAGCTTGGTCCCCGTTGGAGTATGGGTTGCATGTCCGTACAGATTGAATATTGATATTGAGGGGTCACGAAGCTGTGATGACATATACGTCTAGCGTGCGTGCTTACAATACTTGTATTACCTCCTAAACTCCAGTCTCTGATCCTCTCCCCTTTTCGTTCCTGTTGACATCACCACCAAACTCATGGGCGGCGTGAGGCAGCTGGCCAATAGCTGTGATGCAACCTCACGTGAGCTGAGATATTGGTGGCTGAGTTACTGGTGCTTCCTGGCGGAGCACATTAGCTTAGACTTCTACTTTCTCCACTCCTTCGCAACTGCTCCCAATAGCTTTTTAGACGCCCTATAACCCTCGCGCACTGTTATCATCTGCCTCGCCCGTACCAATTAAAACCTATTTGACGAGTGTAGGTATGTCTATCTTCATTGGTGGCTCCTGTGTGGTGGGGTCATTTGATGCAGCATTGTCTAAAGACGCATAATACAAGGACACGACGCCTTAGTGATCGACGACGTATGCCTTTCCTCGACTTTACTGAACAGTACAGTATCTGATATGGCTACCCATTAGGGTATATCCTCAGCGAAGCTCAAATGCATCCTTCAGAATCCCGGCTTGACAACCCAAATGCTCACTCGAAATCCATTACCACAGCTGACGGCACGGAGACTTATGGGGTGAGTAGTAATGTACTTGACCCGAGTCTCACATTGCTAAACCATTTAGATCCTGAATCAACATTCAAACAATAACACCCGATACCAGGTGGGCATCTCGGAGGATAAGGGCACTCGTCGGTACATGGAGGATGCCCACTCCTTCATTGTCGACTTTGCAGGCGTGCGGGGCCAAGGTTTCTTTGCCGTTTTCGACGGTCATGCGGGTAAACACGCTGCCGAATGGTGTGGAGCCCACTTCCATGAAGTATGTAATAGCAACAATACAACGCCGACCTTGCTGTCCACTAACCCTTTCGTCTATAGCACCTTCTAGATACCCTCAACGCACACCCGGATGCCGCTATTCCCGACGTCTTGAACGAAACTTTCCATAGCGTCGATAAAAGTATCTCACAGATGTGCCAGGAGTCGGATGGCAAGATCCATTCAGGTTGCACTGCGGTCACCGCCTTCCTTCGAATTGAAGATACCAATGGCAAGCAACCCTTCCTCACAGACCCAGGCACACCAAAGGAGTCTGGACCCTTCCTTCAAGACGATGACGCGACTCATGATCAAGGTAATGGGTCCGATTCCGGCAGCGGTGACTCTGGAGAGGATGGCAGAATGAAGAAAAATGCAACCAACGCTAGCAGAATCTCGCGTGCTCTCAGGTCTTTGGGCGGAGGTTCTTCATCGCTTACTTCATCGATGGACGATAATCCAAAAGGTGCATCCAAATCTAATGTTGACTCTGGCGTGGTGTTGCCCCCGCCTTCGCTGCGACGCGTCCTATACAGTGCAAATTGTGGGGATGCACGAGCCGTTTTGTGTCGCGCTGGCAAAGCTGTCCGTCTGACGTACGATCACAAGGGATCTGACAAGCAAGAGGCCAAGAGGATAGTTGACGCTGGCGGTTTTGTCATGAGCGGTCGCGTCAATGGAGTTTTGGCTGTCACCCGGAGCCTAGGTGATTCATCGATGAAAGAGTTTGTTGTCGGTTCTCCGTATACAACCGAGACGGAGCTCTGTGACGATGATGAGTTTCTGATTCTTGCTTGCGATGGGGTACGTCTTGCAATGTGGTGTGCTCTTGCTGCTCCTGATGTTGACGTTGCATACAGCTCTGGGATATCACTGGTGATCAAGGCGCTATCGAGCTTGTGCGGCACGTCAAAGATGCGCAACAAGCCAGTCAGGCTTTGGTCAACTATGCCCTTTCTCGTCAAACCAACGATAATGTGACCGTTCTCGTCGTGCGGTTCAAGTAGATTTGATGCTTCCTTCTTCAACCCGTTTATTTTTCAGTGCTTTGGCTATCGTAAAGTCTGTGGTCGGTCTTTCTCAACATCTGTAGTGGAAATGCTAATCATCCACACTTAGCTCTGGCTTGTTCATCAGTATTTTCTCCATTAAGATTGTGTGATGAACCATTCGACATCACATATCCTACAATACATGGCACATGAACTGTACCTTCATATCTCCCTCTCCCCCAACTAATTTGTCCTCATTAACTGTCATTCACGCATTAAAATGTAAGAACAATTAGTCAACCCCAAGAGTGTATAAAAGACGTAATTGAAAATACTAGGAAAACACTAGAATATATTATACATGGTATTGACACAATATTATAAGCTGGGAACTTTATGTGCCTGCTGTAACATGTTCAGTGCAGGCCTGAGCAATATTCGTATGACGTCAGTAGCGTAGTCGGCTAATGTTACAAGTACTGTTCATGCTCTCCGTGAGAAAAGTGCGCATGAGGAAGTGAATACCCGTGACATGACGTAGCGCGACATGTGTCCGCACGCTTCCATGTTCGCTTCACGTAGATCGGCAACCAACTATCTGCCAGTACTAGTGCATTGCAGAAAGTACTTACCCCTAAGCTAAGTAGGTGTCATGAAACATGGGACGAGCGCATGCTTCAACTCCTATACAACTTGAACAACACGACCTCTCCCTCTTGTCGCTACCTAGATCTGTTGCAGTCTCTCCACCAGGTCTCGATTCCAAAACCTCCTCATTTCTATCAGCCATTCTTCCAACTGGAAGTTCAAGCAGACGTGGACCAATAATCATATTCGGCTAGTCAGCAATTGTATCTCAGACGTCGACCTCATCCGAACTTCACGTCATTTTCCTTTCGATAGAATCCTCCAGTGGCAAGCTATGGCAGATTGGGACAAGAATCAGTGGGGCCAGCAGCAGGCGCCTCCGTACGATGGCGGGCTTACACCCGGCTACTCTCAGCCCTACGCCGCCCCCCTTCCACAGCAAGGACATGGACCATCGGCTGCCGCGGACTCCAAATCACCCTACGCAGACGGCAGGTTTGAACCCAAGAGCAAGGCGAACGACGTGGTTTTTCTGGTATTGTTCATTGCACAGGTGTGTTCGATGTTCAAGTTGACTGGTAGCTGCTACTGAAAGCCCAATGTTCCTCATGATCCAAGTTTCTGGGTTTCGCCGCCCTGTCTGGTATCACGATCAATACATGGATCAAGGAAGGCGGGTTGGGCGGGGGCGTTGGTAACGGTTCCCAGACGGGCAGCCCTGTTACGCTGAACAAGTGAAGGCATCTCCCCTCCTTAACAGATTTAATGTACTAAACCATTGCTCAGACACACCATATATCTCCTGCTCTTCGTCACAGCGGCGGGGTTGTTCCTTTCAGTTGTATATCTCATGCTGACGCGTGCCTTCACCAAGATAATCATGCACGCGACGCTCATCCTGTCTGTCGTACTGAATATGTATGTGTCTCATCGACTACGTTCCATTCATTCAAAGCTAACATACACCGTAGCGCAATATGCGTATACATGTGGATTACGAAGTACTATTGTTAGCCTCAATGTCCTGCTCATGTTTAGTGACCTTGCTGAAGCCTGGTCATCGGTTCTAGCGGGCGCCATCATCTTCACCCTCATCGCGGTCTTCTCCGTGATAGCCTACTTTGCCTTCAGGAGTCGGATTCCTTTTGCTTCGTTGCTTCTGCAGGTCGTCTTGGACGTTTCCAAGCATCACAAGAGTGTCTATGTCGTTGCCTTCATTGCTCTTTTTGTGCAAGCTGCTTTGAGCGTTTGGTTCACGTTCACAGCGATTGCGACGTGGGTGTTACACCAACTCCATCATGTCCAATGTCTCAATTGATAATGCAGGTACACGAAGTTCACACCCGGAAATCCCTGTTGGTCACTCTAACATTTTACCTTTTGGTGTCACTTACTTTCAGTTTTCTAGCATGCAATAATGGCTCTTCTTGCTCCTCTGGCAAAGTAGCTGGGCTGATCTTCTTCGAAGTTTTCTCCTTCCTTTGGACTTCTCAAGTTGTCGGGAATGTCTCCCTTGCTACTCTCGCTGGTGGCCCGTACGGAAGTGAGTCATCGTGACTCTAAATATGCATACGTCTGATATCGTTGAAAGGCTGGTACTACTTTGGTCCAAGGGATATGGGGGCTATGGTATGATTATTAATTGTTCAATTCATGGCGCAGCCTAACGCTCTTTCAGCCAAAACATCCTACATTGTCAGCTTTTGGCCGCGCATCCACATTTTCCCTCGGTTCAATTGCTTTTGGCTCTCTTATTGTCACTCTGCTCGAGCTGCTGCGTCTTGTTTTAAACGCCGCAAGAAACAATGCCATGGGGGATGGGAACCGTAAGATACCAGAGCTCGATGGTTGTGCAATTGAACAGCTCATGATGATTGATTGACAGCCGTCACTGCGTGTCTAGCCTGTTGTGCAGAGTGTTTCGTTGGATGTATCGAGAGTATGGTTGAGTACTTCAATCGGTATGCGTACATTGAAATTGGTGAGTCTCCCCTTTCTTTGGCGGAAGACGTCAAGGTGGCTGAACTATACCATGCAATCAGCACTGTATGGCAAGCCCTATGTTCAAGCGGCAAAGGATACATGGCGAATGTTCAAGGACAGAGGTCAGTACTTTGAATGAACCTCTTCCTTATATCGTACTAGCGACGACTTTAGGCATTGATGCGTTGATCAACGATTCGCTGGTGAACAATAGTAGGTGAAGATGTACATCTTTTGAGGTGAATCTCATTTGAGGCTTTTAGCACTCATGTTCGGCGCGTACTGCGTTGGCATCTTGTGTGCACTGTTCAGCTATCTCTACATACGCTGTATGTTGAATTTTGCGCTTTATCCTTTGTGACTCTGCTCATGTGGTATCCTCTTCCAGTTACGCACCCCGCCTACAACTCTAGTGGACAATATACCGCCCCTGTGATGTTGTTCGCATTCTTGATTGGTCTTCAGTGCTGTGGGTGTGATTTCCTACATATTGTTTCTCCCCTCTGAGGCATGTTTGTACCCAAGCTCTTACCCTAGGATCGGCGATCGAGGCTGGCGTGTCCACTATGTGAGTTCATCATTTTGTGGTCCAATACTCATATTCCTTACTCGTCTTGTCAAGTTTCGTTGGCCTTGGAGAAGACCCGCACATCTTGGCTGTGCGATCTCCCGAGCTGTTTGGAGTGAGTGCTAGGTTACTTCTCTCCATAGCAATGCCGAGCTGACGTTGTTATCTGCTAGATGATTGCGCGAACATACCCTCGAATTCTGCAGGGCGTGCCAAACGTCTAATTAACAGAGGGTTACTTACGTACTTTTAGTCTCGGTTTGCTAATTGGTTATACGCTTATATCACCTATTCACCTCTTCCTTTGAATCTACACGGTACTCCCTGCTCGCAACCTTCTTTGCGCCCTCTTGCGTTGTTTTTCTTGATGCTTTCCCATGTCGACCACTTAAGCTTGCTGCCCATTTACGTCGAGAAGCTGTCGAGGAACGTTGGGATGGAGACAAGAACAGTGTTGAACTCTAATTTTGACGCGTATGGGTGCTTATAGCCTCCATGGCGTCATATGTTGAGTGCTACATTCCGTATATTGGAGGGGGCGTTCAATAATCAGTATGTTTGCATCGTCATGAACAAGCTGGAAGGTCGAGCCAGGTCCCGACCCCTCGGTGGGCCCTTGCCGGTCTGCTCCGCAAAAATCTCAGGTTTGCCGTCATTGGCGCGGACCGAGCCTCAATAAATCCGACTGTACCTTACAACTCTAAGTCACACCCACCACTGACTGTCTCGCGTCCATCTTCCCCCGTCTTTGACGCTACCGTCTTATATCTCTTGTCTACCAAATGAGCTCTGTCGCACGCGCCCTCCGCACGTCCCTTCGCGCCCGCGCGCCGCTTTCGGCACGCGCTGGTCAAGCGTCGTCCGCTCGTGCTGCCCTCGGCCGTCGTACGATGAGCTCGAGCGCACACGGCCATGGTGCTAGCGGCGGAAGCGATACCGTTTGGATGGTACGTGCATCTTGCGCTTTTATGAAGACTAAGTGGGCGCTGACCTTTCTAACTTTCGTGCCGTTCAGATTGGCTCGGCGGTTGTCTTTGGTCCTGCAGTAAGCACAATATTACGTGGTAAACCTCTACATGCCGTGTAGCTAGACCTCTACGTGAATAGCTTGTATACCTTCTTTCGCCTGCTTCCCGCAAGCCCGCTCACAAGGTCGCCGAGGCGCATGAGCCTCACCATGTTGTAAGTCAAAAATTTGTCTTATGGTTCGATCTTCTTACGTCATTTTTGATCGTCTTAGACAACTCAGCAGGTAAGAATCTCCTTTCGCAAGTGCTAGCAAAGTTGGCTGATGCATTGTTTGTAGGAGACGAAAGAAGAGCCTCCCATGAAGGATGACGAAGGCACCGAAGTCTCCGGCGAGGAAATTAAGGACTCCATGTCGAAAGCCTTTGTACGTCCTCCCAGTCATTCCTTTATATCCTAAGCATACTGAGTACTTGCACAGGACTCCGATTCGCCCAAGGATGCCCAGGATGCCGAGGAGGAGCAGAAGGGTGAATCTTCTGGTGCTGAAGAGAAAGCTGAGGAGGGTGAGCAGAAGGAAGAGAAGAAGGACGAGGGTGCGGAGGTCAAGGGGAAGGAAGGCGAGAAGAAGGACGACAAGGCGGAAGACAAGGAAGAGGACAAGGTGCCCGAGGTGCATGAGCCCACTAATATGGGTGAGGCGCGTTTGCAGGCTAAGGTATGTTCCTCATGCCTACCGTATTGTTTCATGTATGTTGCTGACCGCGCGTATCTGTGAGCAGAGCGGCGTGCAGCCCAAGGAGGCTGACCCCAAGACCGAATCATGATTTACTCCTCCCTGTCTTTAGGGTCACAAAAGGTTGTCACTGCCGACTTTGGATCCCGAGTCTGAACTGCCATCGAGGTGATCCCAAGTACGCTCGCCGTCATAGACTAGAGTTTGTCGGTAGAATGAAATGGGCTAGCTCGCGTGGAAGCTTGCCGATTCGACTCTCATTTGTTTCTGATAAGATTCACTTTTGTTGACGAGGTGGGATGTTGCCATCAAGGGTGAGAAGGCATAAGGGATTTCGACTTCGTGGGTACTCCGGGACCTCTACGAAACCTTAATGCGAAGCGAAATCCGAGACGGTGGCGTCGAGAAAGGGGGGCGGCATGAGTTCGGCAAGCGTTTCTTTGGAGGGTAAGGTTGCTTGTTCAGGGAGCTCGAGTAATGTTAATGATGGAGAGATAAAAGTAGCGGATGGAGCCATCTATAGTTGGAGCTGCGCCCCCAATGGCAACAAGGGGCCATATGCAAGCGCGTCACAAAGTCGAGCGAGAAGACTTCGCGAATTCGATCTAAGAGTGTGTTCGTGGGTCTGGTCAGATGAAAGCACTGGCCCCGATCTACCCCACTCCACCACAGTTTACGCCAAGTGATGTACTCATCCGAGTGGGTCGAAATCAGTGCATCAAGGCATAATTCACTCAGACAACGTGCAAGACAGGCGCGTCCAATGGCAAATTGACTCCCGACCTCTGCGTGCTGCGATAAGAACGAGGCATACGGTTTATAGTAGCACTGTAGTGATTTGTGATAAGTCGGCTGTTGCGCTTCGAAGGATCATCTCAGCTTGGCTTCTTCGGACTCTTTACCAATCAGACGTCACCTTATTTATGGCACAATCTGCTTCCCAGCTCATGCTAACCGCCTCCATTGCTGCCCTCTCTTTATAAGACGCGCCTGGCCTCCTCTCTTCTTGGCCCCCGCCGTCCCCCGCAGCAGACGTGTCTGAGCTCTAGTTGACTGCAGCCATGAGGAAGACATCTTACGCTATCACCTTTGTCGCTACCCTTGCAACCCTCATTCTGGTCAGTCTCTTTTCGTTATAAAGCGTCAGCCTATTCTACATATACTCAATTGCGATCTTGTTGAACTAGAATATCCTGTCTGCTCGCCTCCCAGACTGGTTTGTCATCTCTACCTGATCTCATTCTTTATGCCTACAAGCCTCATCTCCTCAGGCTCATCGCAAAGTATGAGTTCGGCAACGCGCAGTACACCGTTCGCTACGGTTTGACGGAGCGTTGTGAACGCAAGTTCGTTTCCCTCCCCGGTCCCGATGGTGGCTCCATCTATTACGAGGACTACTCCTGCCGTGGATTCCCCCTGTCTGTCCAGGACAGCTGCGATGGCGAGAACCGTCGGTTCTGCGCTGCGTGGAGTTCTGCTCAGTACTTCAGCGAATTCGGCATTGGTCTGGCCGCACTATCCATTGTGGCCTTGCTCATCGGTGTTAGCACCCATTCGAGGAGAAGAAGGATTTGGAGGGCAGTCGCTGGGCTCGTCCTTCTTCATGGTTCGTTTCTTCTCTGCATATCAATCAATGTCTGCTTAATACGAGCGTCATCTAGCCATCTTCCAAGTTGTCGTTTTCGGCATTGTGACGGACCTTTATCGCAAGGAGCGCTTCCCTGCATTTGAGCACGCTAAACCAGGTGCGTTTAGTCCGCCGCGAGTTGATGGCATTCTAGCGCTGACAGAAATTATACAGGATCTGGTTTCATTCTGAACTTTGTTTCGTGGATTGTTGGCCTCCTCGTCGGCTTTGGTGTGATCATCACCGGCATCGCTGCCGACAAGGGCAAGCGATGGGCCGCCGGCAACCGCTACCGACCTATTGGTGATGCTTAAGCCGAAATCCTCCATACACTTCGTACGAATGCGTGTGCCTCAAACACCATGCACCACAAACGCGACATGCCCCTCTGCCATGAATAGATCCATACACGCACCACTCCCTTGTTACCCTTATCTCTTCTGTGCCTTCTCATTTCTTTCTCTTTTTCTTCTGTTAGTTCATGTACTTATACTTCAAGGACGCTAGGTGTTAAGCTCGTAATTTGCATCCCTCTTCAACACAGTGAATCATCATAATCTTTCTTGCGCAAGAATTCACTACGCCATTGGCGTCAATGTTTGCTTGCATGCACAGGAAAGCGTGATGTTTTGCATGCTTCCAGAAACGTTATGAATCAAGCAGACTGCATGTGGCATTGTAGCCAGCCTGTTCACAGCACATACTATCTCGGCTGTTGTTGCAACCAGTGACGTGATGTCCAGCCCTATGATGTCATCACAGTCCTCCATTGCTACGTTCTCGGAGAGATCCGAACAGCGCGATAGTCATCAGACAAGTACAATAAGTACAATACTAGATACAAACAACATCACTAGTAGTGCTCCAACCTTCATGCGTTCACCCATGCTGCTGCTTCGACATATAGCTTTTGTTGTTGCAGTAAGCTCCGAATTCTTCAAAGGATTGAAGACATCCTCGCACAGAACTTATTGACACGTCACAGACCGCAATAATAACCTTAAGCTAAAACTATGCTTTAGCCTCCACGCCAACCGTGTTCTCACACATACGCAAGCTCTTAGCTCATTGCTTGACCCCTTTGAGATAGACAGACTCATAAGTACTAGTCCGCCTTGCTCACAACATCAAGGATGGCCCCGTTTACCGTGACGACGTTCTTACGTGAACAGTGGACCAAGCTCCCCCTCGCTACTGCAGACCTCTCTAACAAGACCGTTATCCTCACCGGATCCAATGTGGGCCTGGGCTTCGAGGCTGCTGTGCACCTAGCCAACATGAAACCCGGAAGGTTTATCATCACCGCTCGGGATCAGGCCAAGTGTGACAAGGCCAAGAAGGGTAGGTTTCTACTCATCTGGCTTACTTCCGTCAAGAATCTCGACTGGAACTTGAACTTTGTTGCTTACAACCCTAACGCAGAAATCGAAGCTCGGGCACAGGAGGGCATTGGAGCGATCGTCGCTTCTCCTTTAGAGCTCACGTCCTTTGAGTCCGTGCGGGCTTTTGTAGATGAATTTGCGGCGGGAAGCAGCAAGCTGGACGTCCTGATTGCCAACGCTGCTGTGTCTTTGCAAGAATACACTCAGACAGGGAATGGATGGGAAACGACGTACGTCAGCGCACCTTTTGCCAGTACACCGAAATTTAAATCACGGTGACGCAGCGTTCAAGTCAACCACTTGTCGGCAGCTTTGCTGAGTATTTCGATGCTCCCTCACCTTGCCAAGGCTGGGACGGAAGAGAACCCAGCTCGGTTGGTCATAGTGTCCAGCGAAGCGCATTACATGGAGAGTCTGAAGGGCGCGTCCAAATGGCCAAATATCCTCGAGAGGCTCAGCGATAAATCTTACTGCACTCCCGCGTATGGTACCCCCACCAAATCTGTGGCGACTAACTCTGACACACCGTATCATATCTAGTGTAATGCGAGCACGGTATCCTATTTCCAAGCGTCGGTACCCTCATTCGCTTTCATCGGACGCCACTAATTCTCATCCTACTATCAGTCCTCGAAGTAGAATTTGCGGCCCGCCTGTCAAAGTCTACTCCCGTCGTCATTGACGCGGTCAACCCCGGGTTCTGCAAGTCACAGCTCACACGCAACGTCGCGTTCTACCTCCAGGTTGTCGCCAAGGTCGGTAAAGCGCTCCTCGCGAGAAGCACCGAGATGGGCAGCAGGACCCTCGTTCACGCCGCCGTCGCGCCGGGCGAAAAGGAGAGGCATGGGCATTACGTCTCGGCGTGCAATGTCGCCGAGGAGAGCGACTTTGTGCTGAGCGAGGAAGGGCAGGAGGTGCAGCGTCGATTATGGGTATGTGATGGTGTCATCGCCTCTTTTATTGTTATGAGCTGATGGTTAAATTTTGTAGGATGAAACTATTGAAGTTTTGAGCAAGGTGGACCCGAGAGTGAATGGCATTGTCACCGAATATCTGTCTACTTGAGTGAGGAATTTGCACAAACAAACTTTGTTCAGTGTTAATCATATGTATTATCGTATATGACAGTCAATTCAGATCAGCTATGCAGACTCAGGTGCTCAGCCGTGTAAAACAGGGAAAACAAAAAACATTGAGCGATTTCCTAAGGGATACAGGTCTTTTTGGCCACTTCTGTCCATGAAAAACCTGCCATGAGTTTTCTCGTCTTCCAGGATTCTGGCGTAGTCATATTTAACGCATGTGAAATAGGGTTTTTGCATGAAGGGACTGTCATTGAACGAAATCAAACGACTCAACTTCGTACAGCTCATAGTAGCTCTTTGCACAGCAAGCATGTTCATTATGCGCAATGAATATACGGTATCATAAAATCGTGGTAATCATTTAAAGCAAGAAAACAACTAAAGCTAGTACTATATGCCTTGACACATGAGAGTCCAAATCCTTAATAATCCTCTATGAACCAAGCCTACTTTCTTTCATCGAGTTTACTCGTCGTTTGGGAAGTCCACCTTTTCGTACAGCCTGAGCGTCTCGCCCCAGTCGCGCTTTCGCCTCCTGCGCACGGAGAAGTATTTGGCACCGCTCTCCCACCGGCTCCGAACGCGGCCCTTTTCGCTGCTCTTCATCCACCTCTGCGCACCATCCACATCCACATCTCCGTTATCGGAGCCGGCGTTGAGCGAGTTCGTGCGAGAGCGGGCCGGACGACGCCCCGTGAAGCTAGCGACGGGATCGCGAGGGAGCTCTAACGCATCGACACCGATGGACATGATGCGCCCGTAAAGGTCCTGTCGCTCGGCTTGCAGGGCGCGCACTCTACTCGAGCCGACGCGGAGCATGTCGAACAATTCGATGGACGCTCGCGCGCTGGCGATAGCGTCTTCGAGCCACCGTATGGTCATCCACATTAGTGCGGGCGTTGCGACGCCCAGCACCCAGCGTGGCATAAATGCGAGGGTGTCGAATCCGAACGTGTACCATAGAAGAAGCGGAACGAGGAACGGCATGGAGATGCAAGTAAGCAGACCAGATATAAGGCCGTAGACGAGCTTGTACTGCGCGATCTCATCAAAGGTATCCCACATGGGCCCCGTCTTCTTGAACTCATGCACGGCAATCATGATAGTGACAAAGGTCGGCGCCCAGAGAACGAGTCCGGGAGAGCAGAACGCAAAGAGGATGGCACACCACGCAGTGCGCACGGCGAGGCTGAGGAACGTCGCGAGCGTGAAGGAGAGCGAGAACGGAAGAGCGAACGGTAGAAGCGGGGGATCCAGGACACGTGAGTCGTGTAGCGATTGCGAGACAAGCTTTTTCTGGTAGGAACGCAAAGACACGCGTAGAGAGCGAAGGTCGTCGTCAGCCCGCTTTACCTCTGGGGTTTCTTCATCGTCCGACAGAGCTCCGGACGGTGCAGGTGCGCCGTTATGCTTTCCGTGGACCTCGGAGGCTTTGAAAGCTTCTAACCAGACGCGCGTCACTCTCACCCAGTCGCCCAGGGACATGCGAGTACCGAGGGGTGCATAAATGCGAGCAGCGAGTCGGGCCGAGCGGATCAGATCCCATGAGGGAGCGTCGAACGTATGCGTGCTTATTTGTGAGTGTAAGGAAGCAGTCAGCGAGCGAATGTTGGCGGGTTCGGCAGGAGCGAGGAGTTCGGGGTGAGTCTAGAATGGTATGGTATGAATGTTCGGTATCGAGTTGAGTCTAGAAGGCGCGTACTCTGGGTGTAAACATCATTGGAGGATTAAACGTTACGAGAACGTCTGAGCGGAAATGTTCCCGGTTCCTGCTGGTTTTTAGACTTTGGCTAGATTGCCAAGTCATGAACAAACATACATGTACGTGATAGAGCACGTGAGGATGGCCACGGCAAAGTCGGGTTTGTCACGGTTTCGAGTGAGGACATCAGATACGATTCGCGCAACTGATCAACGGTCAGCTATATTCAACGAAGCAAGTAGAATGACTGAGATACATACCTCCGGTTTTCAGGGGTGCAATTTCGGGATGATACCGACTCATCCCTTCCGGAAATAGGCAAATGGCGTCTCCCAGTTCAACTGCCTAGTGACAGAATGGGCGTCAAAACCATCGATGAAACCGTGAAATGTTCCACTTGCCTCGATGAGTTTTGCCATGGCATCTGTATTATCTGCATCTTTGGCGTCGGTATAGTCCTTGCGCCGCTTGATAGGAACGGTGCCGGCGGATTCAATGAGCCAGGAGGTGAACGTGCGATGGCCGAACTGCGTGGACTTTGCCGTAAGCCGCAGCATGTTCCGAATCTGTGTCGAAAAGGAAAAGACCGAGCAAAAAGACCGATGATCCAGGGAGGGACATATGGTTGGGCATCATTAGCGTAGAGAAGGGCACTGGGTTAGGGTGGAGTCGACGCGGTCAGGAGGTGAACATACGCTTGCGGGTATGGCATGGACGAGGAGACTGGTGGTGTGTTGTCAGTAACGAGAAATATTGGTTTACAGACGCGACGAATACGCACAGAGCGTCCGTGAGCGAGTTGGAATGGTTTGCGCATACCACACTGTACGGAGCAGTCCATGAATCGATTATGAGTCAAGCGAGGCAAGGAGGAGGATGCACACCAAGGTACACCCGTAGGAGGGATCAAGTGAGCGTTCTCGACTACGATGGAGCCGTAGAAGATCTTGAGGACGAACTTGAAGAGAAGCCTGTCAGGTCCGGTCAGGCTGTGCACTAGAGGTTGTCAGCACCGACGCCCGCACCGTATAAGAGCATAGGACCAGGGTGTTGGCGTTCCCGCTGGCATTGTGCCGGGTTTTGTGTCGGTTGGCTCAAGCCGCGATGTCTGTTCCGGTGCTGCTGGGAGGTATACTGGGGTATATGGGGGATGTCGTGGACCGGCGTAGAGAACCGGATATAAAGCTCCCGGCTGACACAGATACAATCGTATAAGGAAAGCATATTGCCTCTTCAAGACATCCAGGATCAGCACACGTTCTCCTACACAGGCTCGATTCCATTTAAGTGGTCGACGTGTTCTCGTTAGGCGCTACTTAGATAATAAAGCAGCTGATGATGTCAAACTTCAGCCCATATGGCCACGAAACTAGCTACCTCCGAGGCGGAACTGGAAACGGAGTGTCAATGGATAATAGATTTACACTTTCACTACTCTTCATTAACGCTCTGTATGCAATCCAGAAAAGACCGAGGAATTTTGATACTACGGCCTCTCCCATAGACCCAGGTCGTCTAGCTTGTACCGTCTCGACGCAACATGAAACAATGTGAACCCCTCTCTGAACCTAGCATAAGCCTCGCGCGTCTGTTTGTCCGCGTCAAGTACCTTGCGCGCTCGACGGTCCGCGCTGATCGTCTCGTTGGCAATGGTACGCAGCGCGGTGACTTTGCTGACGCCCCTGGCAAACGCTGCACGAGAAACATAGTTGATATTCTCGCCAGCAAGCTCTTCCTTATAAAAGGAGAGGACATCGCTACAGAAAATGGGCTCCTATGAATACTTGCTCCTATATGAGAAGAAAGTGAACGTACTTGGTCACGTTGGCAAAGACCATGATAGATGGAAGCGCCTGAATATACGTCTCGAATGGAACATCCGAGGGGAAGACCATGATGGCGAAGGCTTCGGCAATCCCTGTCAGTGTGCGGACAAAGTATGGATACTCCGGCGCCTCTGGTGACAGCTTGAGATGATCAACTTAGTGAACGCATCAACCAAGTCTAAAGATAAATACCGCACCTTCATATCACGCAAATCATATTCAAGCACACTTCCGTTGATGAAATTCAGAGCAGAGTTGACAATCATCGCTGCTTGCACAGGTGCATACAACTTCGCCGCATCGTGAAGCGTCTGCGCGACGAGCTCGAGCCCAGGATCCGGCTGAGGGCGACCGTTGATGAAGCAGCCGCAAAAGGAGCGAGCACGCTCGACGTCCGACTGCGCGACATCGTCAATCCAGACGAGCACTGCAGTGAACATGGCGACATATATTTGCGCAGCACGGTCCGGGAGGTGGCCGTATGCGAGCTGGCCCATTATCGAGCCGATTTGGATGTGGCGGTGAACCTCGGAGGACGGTGTGACACTGTAGCCTTTTGAGAATGCATAGGCACAGCAATCGGAGTAGTAACTAGGGTCAAGCAAGACGGATCCAGAGGATGGGTAGGGTATGTCGTATTGGTTGAAGAGATCTTGGAATATGACACGGATTGCCTTCACAACGGTTAGCGAAAGGGTTAATTTGCTAAATCTCAGTTCATATTACCTGGAAATCTTCCGAGGAGATGGTAAGAGACTCTGGCATGCCATTCATGATTGTGAGGCCGATAGCTAGTGAGAGGATGCAACACGACAGATCCTGCAGCAGCAGGCTTTTATGCGTCTCGACACTCCCCGGCCCGGACCAGCGGTAAACTCGCTGTTTCTATATGCAGAAGACAGTCCATTCTTGTTAACCACTGAAGGATCCAAGAGCCACGGAGAACAGACCGGAGAGCTCCATTTTGGCGGACGAAAGGGGAGTGGATGCAGCTACACATTGATGATTTAACGTTTCCGCGGCAAATGAAGTACTGATAACCAACTGATAACAGGGTGTTTCAGATCACTCGTTAATAAATCCAGGGGGATAGTAGTAATTGGGACTTGATAAATGATAGACGCATGAATCGACAACTCGGGTGAGCGCTGAAATTTACGTGAGATTAGACCGTTCGATGACATGGGGTGAGAAGGAGAACGAGCAAAAGAGAGGATATACTTGGCCCGGTCCAACGGACGCGATAATGACGGCACAATGTTACGGCCCGCTTGTGGCGCCTGTTTAGTGCTGAGGGCGCCGACCATGGTGGCTTTAAGCGCTCGTGGAGCATAGTTAGTGCCGGGGATGCCATGATATCGATAACGAGTGAAGGCAAAGGAGGGTCAAAGAAGTGGGCGTCGCTGTGGATGTGCACGCCGTCGTTCACATATAGTTGCGTGGGGTCAACATCGAGACACCTATGGGTGTGCCGGTCCTCTGGTTGCAGGCGCGGCCACAGAAACAAGGCCCTCGAGGGGGAGTGGGCTTTGCCTAGACTTTGTCGGTGTGAAAGTTTAGGCAGGCAGTAGAAGCGGAAGATAAAGTACCCCACGTGGTACCGTCCGTTGTACATCATGTACTATGATACATGTTGTCTCGTTGGAGGTCACGGTACATGCGTAATCTGTAAAGGAGAAGAGATGGCGCGCCGGACGGGCTATGAAGTAGAACGTATTCCGAGGTGTACATGGGCTAGTCGGAGCATCACGCACATGGTCTGCGATAAGCCGAGGACCCGGATGTATGGGATCCGTGAATGCATCGATGAATACACGGGGACCTACAAGATGAGCGAGGGTCTTGACTATCGTGGGAAGAGCACGTTCTCTTTCACAATGTATCGAATAAGGAAAATGAATTGCCTCTTCGGGACATCTCCTCGATGCACGTTCTCTCCCAGGCGCTCCTCCAGCCTCAAGCCTTCAAAGCTTCAGGTACAAAAATAGTATCTTTAATCGTTATCATGTTAATTCAAGCAAGTGACCATTTTGATTGCTGTCTTTGGACCCCTGCAAACCAAGAGGGTGGCTCGGATAGCAGAAAGTCGATAGAGAACACATACAACTACATTTTGTTCAACTCACAACTACTCATCGGCGTTAGGCTCTCTCAAATAGACAAAGTGAAACAATCCAAGTACTATACTCGCTCCCATAGGCACAATTCATTTGATCTGTACCTATTTGAAGCGACGTGGAACAACGTGAATCCTTCTCTGAACTTAGCATAAGCCTCGCGCGTCTGCCTGTCCGAATCTAGGAGTTTGTCTAACGGGCCAAGCAATCACCGGCACCATTGCAGTCCACTGTTGCGGTGTGTTTGAATGAGGCAAAACTATGTCTTGGGAGGCGGTTTAAAGCAGGCTGAGATGCCATCGAATCTTTCCAATGCGAAGCACTGGAGCTGGAGGATCGCAAGCCTTGTCACACAGCTGGTGCGTCAAATCGAGTATTTGAGGCCTGATAGCGAAGTTTATACGACACGAAGCCGGTATCCAAGTATATATTTGATTAAGCGCTGGGTGCAACGAGACGAAGAATTGACCAAGTTGGATGGAAAGTGACGAAGAGTGAGAACGACAACGGGTAAAAGGAAGGTGACGACCTGCAGATAATACGCGTAATCTAGCGAGGTTGTCCGCTGGATGCGACGATAACGGAGTTGGATGATGTGCGTGGAACGTCCGGTCAGCTGTGGACTCTACTTAGAGAGAGAGATACCAGCATGCGCAAGCGCTCAAAACGGAACTCGCACAGCACCGGGGCGTCAAGATGTCAGGTTGAGGCAAGGGAGAGCCAGATAAATGGGCAGCGCAAAGGAGAGATAACAACGTTGTATAGACCCGAGAAGTGAGGATTTTGGAGACGGACAATTTTGTCAAGGGTAGACTAGATGTTGAAAACAAGTACCTAGTCAAGTCGTTGTGTCGTGGTTGGACGGGAAGGCACATTATTAGTTGCCTAATCTGAGCGACGGGAAAGAGTGACGGAGGCAATATAATTTTATTATCTTTTAGGTATTACACCATATCTTTCTGCTCGTCCGCCATGGAGAGTCTCGAGTCTGCGCTGGGCAAGATCAGGCCACACACGCAGTCGTCTCTGGCGCACCAGAAGGCGCCTGCTCACCTGCTGCAGGCGATCGATGGGACGCTGGCTGAACGTGAATCGGAGCGGACGTCGACTGCATACTTTGCAGCGATTGTGACTGCACTGGACTCTTCTGTCGGGAAGAGACAGACGTCGCTCGGAGACGGCGATCTGCTGCCCGCGGAGCTGTATCTGCTTGCGCTCGTCGCCCCGTTTGTGCCCCAGAGTGTGGTCCAGGCCCAGCTGTGGACCACCCTCGAGCTGCTCGCCCCCCTCTTTCCCTCGCTCACAGACCATGCACCCCCGCTCCGCTCGTGGATCGCCGCCATCCAGGCCCTCGTCTCCTCCGCGGACCGCTCCCAGCTTGACAAGACGCCGCTCGTCCAGGCCTTCAACTCTGTCCTCCACCTCACCGTCGACCACAGACCAAAAGTCCGCAAACGCGCCGCAGAGGCAGTCAAGGCCATCATCGACAAACCACCCCTTCCTCTCGCTCGCCATCCATACTCTGCCCGAGTCGCACAATGGGCACACACTGTTCTCGCAGCCGCAGCCGCATCGCCCATCGGTGCAAAGGGAAAGAGTCAGCATACCCCAGAGACAGCCATCCACCTCATCCAATTTCTCAGGACCGCCCTCCCTCACCTCCCTCCTCCCGTGCGTCATCCAATTAGTCATGCTTTTCCGTTCTTATAATTTCTCTAGACCATGCCCGAGTTGACACCGCCCCTCCTTTCCCTCCCACGCCTCGGCAACCCGTTCCTCTCCCAATCGTCCTACGCCCTCCTCGCCGATCTCCTCGCTCCCTCTCAATCCAAACACCCTGACGAATACACCACCATCGACATCGCCCCTATCCTCACCGCCGTCCTCACTTCACCTCCCACCCCCAACGACATATCCCTCGCTCCCGCATGGCTCGCCCTTCTCGCCGCAGCAGCCCACTCCGCCTCCCCATCCCAGCTCACTCAGATCTGGCGCGCCTCCTTCCCCCGTCTTGCCGCAGACGCCCGCGACGTCAGATCCGCAGCGGCCAGCGCCTGCGTACGCGTCGCCTCTGCACCCGAGTTCCCCGCGAGCCAGCTTGTTCCGGAGGCCGTCAAAGACCTCTCAGGCGCTCTCGAGCAGCTCCAGTTCGCTCGTGCCATTCCTGATGTGCTCGGCGTCATAGCTGCCCTCGTCTTTGCTCTCCGCATAAGAGACGAAAGCGGGACTACCCACGCGGAGAAGCACGCGCTCCCGCTTGTCCGTCGTGCTGCCACCCTGCGCGTTCAGAAGGGCTTCGAGGCAAAGGAGCACGCCGATGCTGTTCTCCGTGCTGCATTGCAGAGCATGGGCGCCCAAGTCGTCCTCGACGCCCTTCCACTCAACCTTCTTCCCGAGGAAAGAGCCCCAGGCGACAGCGAGCCCCGCGCTTTTCTCCTTCCTCTTCTCGTTGGCCCCCAATCAGCTCCTCTCGCACACTTTGTCCAGTACTTTATACCGCTCTCCATCAAAATGTTCGACAAAGCACAGCAGGCTTCCTCAGAGGCAGAAAAGAAGGTTTGGGAAGTTCTCGTGGGCCAGGTGTGGGCTGCTCTTGGAGGGTATTGCTGGGGTGGAGGTGACTTGAGCAAGGTGCGTCGTCCAAGTCGTAATGTGAAACGGATTGTGGCACTTAGGACCGCCGGGTTGTGATAACTAATAGGCGCTCACTCCGGACTTTGCTCAACTCCTCACGCAAGTACTCTACAATCAGCCTGAGCTTCGTTCTTCTGTTCTCAAAGCACTCAAGACGCTGGTGGAGAGCAACACGATTCTCGCGAACTCGGATGCTGATTCTCAGCCTAAATCGGATGCAGCTGATGGCGACGCGGACAACGAGGAGGACGGGGACGAGGAAGAAGAAGAGAAGGACGAGAACAAACACACTTTGAAAACCAAGGCCTGGCTCGAGATTACCGCGACAACTTCCGAACAGGCCAAGGCCAACCTCGCTCTGCTCTCGAGCCAAGCCGAGAGCTGGCTCGCTGTGCTCTTCAATGTATTCGGTAGTGTGCCGCCACGGTCGCGCGGAGCAGTCGGCGATGTTTTGCGCGCTTGGATTGGGGTTGCCGGAGTCAAGGTGCGCACGCTGCATGACCATCTATAAGTTTTCTAAATAAGCTTCTGTACAGGACGTGAAGAACGCGTACAAGAAAATCATGGGCATGCTCGACAAGAACCTGCCCGCACCGGCCTCGGCACAAAAGGGCGGCAAAGGCGGGGCGCCGAAGAGCCTGCCGCACGAGGATGAGGCCAGTGTGCCGAGCACGATGCTCGACCTCGCGCTTCTCCTGCTGCCTGCACTCCCGCCGGCAGAGCAAACAAGCGCGTTCGTGGCGTGCGCACGTACACAGGTGCTTGGGTGCTCTAGCGGCGCTGTCCAGAAACGCGCGTATCGCGTCTTGGCGCGGGTGGCCCAGGGTGGCAAGGTCGACGTGGGCGCTGTCGACGAAGACGCGCGGATGGATGCGGATGGAGCCGTCGTCACTCCGACTGGAGGCGTGGATGTGCTTCACATATTCCGGAGGCTGGAGGACACCGTGGATGTTGTGCAGCCCGGTGCGAAGAGGGTATGCTGTTCATTCATCCTTTTGTTTGTTCTCGGTATTCATCGCATTCCGGCCTTTGTAGGACCGGCTCGCTTTGCTTGCTGCTCTCGTTCCTCATTTGCCTGACCGTGCGCTACACGCCGTCCCTGCGCTTATACCCGAGGCAGTCCTTGGGACGAAGGAGCCTTCGGAGAAGGCACGCAGCGCGGCGTTTGCGCTTGTTGTTGCCCTCGGCTCGCGGATGCAGGCCGGTGGCATCGTTCGCCGTGGGCTCGTTGCTGGCATGACAGACGGCGACGAAGCAATGGACGGCGCGGATGGTCAGGGTGAGGTGCAGGCGAACGTGGACGAGTTCGTGACGATGGTTGCGGGCGGTCTTGCTGGTGCGAGTGCGCATATGATTAGCGCCACGATCACGGCGATTGCACGGCTTGTGTTTGATTTCAAAGGTGCGTGTCTGTAGAATTATTCACCACAAGATGAATATGCTAACGAGTTGGGTGTCTACGTCTCCGCAGACGACATCTCGGTGCGAATGCACGAGGAAGTCTTACAGACGCTTATCGTCTTCATTACCTCCGCCAACCGCGAGATTGCCAAGGCCGCTCTCGGCTACGCGAAGCTCGCGGCACACGTCGTCGCCCCGGCGCCGCTGTCGTCTTCGCTCCCCGCGCTCGTGCGCGCCTTGCTCCGCTGGGCGGGCGAGCACAAGAACCGGTTCAAGCTCAAAGTGCGGCACATATTCGAGCGTCTCGTTCGCCGGGTCGGCTGGGATGTAGTTAATGAAGCCGTGCGCGTGGTTGGGACAGAAGGTGAGAGCATGGAAGAGAAAGAGGAGGCCAGGAGGCTGCAGGATGTCGGAGAGAAGGTGCTTGTGGGTATCAAGAAGCGGAGGGAGAGGGCGAAGCGGAAGAAGGCTGCGAAGGAGGAGGAGGGTGAGAGCGAGGAAGAGGTGCGTCAATTGCAGTTTGTAGCAATGTGTACTCCTGGGACTGACAAGCCGCTAGGCCCAGGCTCCGGCGCGCTCTGGCGACGCGTTCGAGGATGTGCTCTACGGCAGCGAGAGCGAGGCGGACTCGAGCGACGACGACGACGACGCACGGGGGCCTTCCAAGGGAGGCCGTGCCGCCGCTGCCGCTCAGAGGCAAAATCAAAAAGGCGCCGGCAAGCGCCACGGGCTCGACGGCGGCATGCACATCCGGATGGACGACGGTGACGAGCCGATGGATCTGCTCGCGGGCGCGTCGGCGCGGCTGACGAATACGCACGAGCGGCGGAAGAAGCCCGGGCAGGACGCGCGCCACTTCAAGATGGACGCGGACACGGGCAAGATGGTCATCGATGCCGAGGAGGAGGGTGGCAATGGCGAGGGTGCGGGTGCGGGTGGGGAGGATGTGGAGGGTACAGCATATCGCGAGGGGCTGACGGGCGCTGACGGGTTCACGCGCGGGCCGAACGGGCGTGTCAAGTTCAACAAGGATACGAAGAAGCGGCGGCGGGCGGAGGCAGAGATGGGCGACGGGGATGGGGATGTTGAGATGGGCGAGGCGAATGTGGGGAAGAAGAAAAAGAAGGGAGAGCCGAGACCTGGTAACGAGTTCAGAGCTAAGGTTCGTGCTGCCCACGGTTTGCGTCTTGCCTTTTTTGATGGAGTTTACATTCTAGAGAGCGGGTGGCGATGTTAAGAAAGGTGGTGTAGACCCATACGCCTACCTTAGCCTTTCGCAGGCGGCGAAGAAGAAGGGAGGTAAGGGCATTGGCATTGCAGGAAAGCGATGAGGGACACTCGAGAAACTTCTTCCAACCAAAAGAGCACATCGTTGCTCATTCGACTCATGGGCCATTGCACGTTTTTGCAAGATTATAAATTGCATATTTGTACAAAATGCGCTCTTTTTTCTTTGCTGAGGGATACATACATACCCGTCATATTTTCCATCTTCACCCGGATGATCATCCATAGAGCGTCTGATCGTGTGATGTGCCAAAGAGGCCCTCACCCCAACTTGTGGGTTGTTTCCAGCTCTGCACGTCCGCACCGGCGACTTTGGCCGTAACGGCGGCCATGAGGTGAGCATCGGACCTGTTGTCGCCCTCCATGACGTATTGTAGAAGGGCAACGGTCGGGACGGACCACGCCGTGGGCAGGGAGGAGAGGATGCGACGGGTGAGGCCGCCGCCGGGGATGAAGGGGACACCTTCCTCTGCCTTGGGGTGTTCTGCGCCTTCAGGGAACTGTGGAACAGAGGTGTAACTTGGAATAGGCAGATCTCTGATGTGCTCGAGAGGGGTTTGTGCGAGAGCTGGGGCGCCCTGAGGGAGGATGTATGATGTCGGTGTCCTTGAATGATGTAAGTTACCAGAACCGTGCGCCGGAAAGGGAGGGAACGCACAGCATCTGAGAATCGGTACGGTTGGAGGTGTCGACGCCGCCGAGGAAGATGACAGCAGCAGCCCCCGAGGACTTGACAAAGTCGAGGAGCGCATTGACAAAATCCTGCTTGAATGCCTGGTGTATGACAGCTAAGAATCGAGGCGTATATATGTCCAAGAAGAGGGAATAATACTTGCCTTGAGAGCCGGCGAGCGTTGTTGCATAACCACAACATTCTGGTCCTCCTTGCCATAGACTGTCATACGTCACCCCATTCAGAAGCCGTTCTTCATAGAGCGCCTGAGAGAGAAGCGCTCACCCTCGAGAGGCATCGTGATCCCTTCCTGTCCGTCCTCGCGCGCACCAACAACAGGCACGAGCCACTGGGGGTCGCATACGCCGACGCGGGCGAGGTCGAGCGAGGCGATGAGGAGATCAGCTCCCAGCTGCGCGACATTCGCGACGGATACGACGGGCTACCTTGTCGGATTCAGAAGGAAGCAGTCATCAACCTTGTGCTGTGAGTTTGTTTGATGCGAGACGCACGATGACTAGGGTCTTGTCCTTGAGGGAAAGATTTGATGTTGGGTAGTAAAACGTCATTGGAGGAGTGGGCAGCTCGAGGTCAATATTTCAATTCTTGAGCTTAAGTGATCGCGGCTTTCGCGTCAAGACGCAAAAGCCCCTGTTCGGCGTTTGGCGATCATCGATCAAGCTCTAACTTAAGCGCCCGTAGGTGCGTTTTGGCGCCTGCGCCATTTATCCAACATTTATTTATCTAGTTTGAGTAGCTCAAAGCTTAGGGTAGTTTCGATTTTATTTATATCTGGGAAAAATGGCATGACCATAACATAGAGATATGTTCGACATAAAATGTGGATGTGCCTTATAGTCTCAGAGCAGTCTCGGAATAATCTCGGATTGTCGACAGCTGGTGGTAGTGCTCAGCTGCCAAATTATGTGTACTTACTACCCCAGCGGTACCCCAAGCTATAGCTCACTTGTGCTACTATATATCCTGTGCTATCTTGTGGGCTCATGAGTTTGTTCGTGTCCTATAACCTCTGAACCGTCACTATCTAACATAAGCTACAACATGCGGCTTAGCCAACGCCGAGGACTTTCCTATTGAACGATCCTTCGGAGGTAATGTATGTGGTCGAAGTGCATGTTATTCTTCGGTTCAATTGCAACTTGCTGTACTTAATATTGGAGTGACAGCCACACAGGAATGTATGAGATGTGTGTCGCCGAGGCCATCCACGAGATTGATGCTCATTTGCTCTCAGGATTCTGATCCGATTCGTTCTACGCTATATAAAGCCTAAAGTTGTTGAAGCGAGGAAGCCCCTTTTCCTCACATCTACTCTGACTTTTGCCCTTTTCGCCCTCTTAACACCATGGGAGATGCTGGTGTAGATGCTGGAGCCGGTGCACTTGGATGCTGCTGTATGTGAACTCTTACTATGACGGTCACGGCGCCGTCGACTGACGACACAACAAACCTCTACCAGTGGTCGCCATCCAAAGCATATTTGCGCCTTTCTGCAACACCAGTACGTCCTCGAATGCTTGCAATACCTGAACAAGGCACCTAGAGCCTTATGTGTTCATTCGCGCAGGGGCATATGGCTCAGGCGACAGCAGCTGTTGTGGCGGCCCACGGGGATGTTGCCCCTGTTTTGGGAAGAGCCTCGACAAAGACAGGTTCGACGAGGCCGTGAAGGAACAGGAACAGGCCAAGGACAGCGCCGAGGATCCCGTCGTACAACAGCTAGCACCGACAGAGGGAATGACGGTCGCTCCAGACAAACCTGCGTCCTGAGTTGACACTCTTGGATGCCGAAGTAAGTTAGTCCTACAAACCGCGCTGCTGACTGATGTTGAAGTGAGCCGAACAAGGTCTATGCTGTAGTTCTGATCTATTATACCCTATCTCTAACATTGTACTGCCTAACTTCCACTCGAGACCTGGGCCTGATCGCGCGAGAACAAAGGACGGGTCTCCAATAGTTGACTCACCGTGAAAGTTTCGTTTAAGCGTCGAAGCATGAACTTCTCGGGCTCGGTTCAATGACTGTGAACAAATGACCATGGTTGACATCATCAAAATGAAGTTAAAAACATGCTATCACACGCATCATGTTTGCATGTCTTGTAGACACCCGCGCCTGTCTTCCTCTAGTCTGCAAATTGGTGGATGGCAGGCGGATGTCTGGGTAAGTACTGATTAGAAGCCTTAAGACAGACTCGTTCAACTCCGATTCAGACCGAAACAGTAAAAGAGAACCCTCATTATCGTATTCAAACACATCTTCCCCACAATGTTCCGAGATTTCAGTCGGCCTTCTGCGAACGCTCACGCCATGAAGGACCCCACACGCTGCAGGCTAGCACCATCAGCATACCCAGCCCGATGAGCGCTGCGAATAGCCCCGATGCCTTCGCGTCGCCCATGTTCGTGTACGCCACTGACAGATAGAAAGGAGCGATCTGTGCAGGAAAGCTATAAGGTGAGCTGGTGAAGCGCTGAAAGAGACAAGATACATACGAAGGCGTAGGTCTGCCGGGTGAGAGAGATGAACACAGACACGTCTGCCGTTTCCGACCGGTACGACTCGATGGCATAGGTAACGCAAACCGTCGTGACAAGTTGTTGCCCAAAGACAGCGATAGCGGAGCCGATATCCTTGAAGGCTGAGTTAAAGACGGGATGGAGTCATGACTCGTACTCACTGGTGTTATATTCCATTTACCCACAGTTGCGTCCTGCAATTGCACACCCCAAACTGAATACATAAGATGAGGACAAGTGACATTCCAGGGCAGAAAATATGGTGTCTTACCAATAAGGCCTACTAGCGCCAGGATAAAGCCTGGAGGCGCCAGCATCAGCCGATCTTCAGGTCGCCATACTGGTTGCGTTGGGTCTTCACCATCGGACGTGCCCAAGGCAGAGGCGTTCTTCCGAGCACGCCAGTTGACAAAAGCATCGCTCCCCTTCCCGGCTACCACCTCGCCTAAGAGGGCACCGACCAGTAGCGCGATGAACTGCAGGCTGACTTGGCCCGGGGTGAGGTGAAATGCCTCGCCAAAGAGCTGAGGGACGAATATAGTCTAAGCAGCAAACGTCAGTGGTCCGCAGTAGCCTCGTACTGTGTTTGTGACCATACCATGAGCACATTGGTGTACGAGAATGCCATAGTGTAAGCAAGCGTGGGCAACAGGACAGCTGGACGGGCGAACATGGCGAAAGGTCTGAAGAACTCGGATGCACGATATGGCTGCTTCGAATAAACGTGAAGCGACAAGAAGGGGCGCCAGCCCGAGCGCTTAGCGACTTCGTCCTCATCATACGGCTCTCCGGGCGGCACGCGGTTGAGAAAGAGAGTTTCAGGACCGAGGAAGAAGTGAGCGATGAAGAGCCCGAGGTGGATTGCGGCGAGGAGAATCAAGGAAGCACGCCATCCTCTGTACTGAACAAGATATCCGGAGCTGATGAAAAGTTATTGGTTGAAGGAAATTGATGTATGTATGTGCTTACATCAAGGGACCCATGATAGGACCGCACGTCACCAGGAGGGCTTGATGATGGGAAAGTAGTTTAGTACGGAAAGTTTTTCTCCGGCTAGAGAGCACATACTCCATATGCCCATCTTTTGTCCTCTCTGGTAGGAAAAGAACATGTCATCAACAGTTGATGCGCCAACGCTGAGTGCAGGCGAGATAAAGATGGACTGGAAGATGCGGGTGGTAATGAGCGCGCCCCATGAGTTGGTATAAGCGCCTCCAAGCGCGAATGCTGCAGACAAGAGAGCTGAGAGAAGGTATACGGGACGTCGTCCTATCCGCTTAGATATTGGTGCCCAGAATAAAGGTGCTACACCCATAAACAGGATTTCGATAGACCTGAAGAGTTTGAGAGAAAGGAAGCACCGGATCATGGTCGTGCACCTACACCGAGTAGGATGCTTCTGCGATTGAAACCCCAAGGTCTTGAACAAAATCTTCAAATGCTGGAATAACGATTGCTGCGCGACGGTTGGTGTTATACCACTAACTCCCCGGTATCAAAGTTGTTGCTCGTACCTGCACCGAGGGGTCCCTGCATGGCATGGAAAGCAACGATCAACAACAGGACATTCTTGCGCCAGCTTCAGATGCGTTAGCATACGCGAGTCTGTTACTGAAAAGTAGATGTCGTACGAAGGCCAGTTCAGCGGATCCGCTGGGGTATCCGAGGGCATGGGAATCAAATCCTGACATATGAGGGGTAAATTAGGCTTCCTGAGGATCGAACATCCCGCCCCGGGGGCGAGGAGAGACGTACCACTCGGCCATGACGCTTAAGGACCTGAGCGTACCGATGATCATCGGCTTGGGTCCCCCGTTCATCGCGCTGCTGGCTGACATTGTTCTTCTCGTCGAGCGACATGGCGTCGCGGTATGGACGGGGACAAGAACAAGAGACAAGGTGGCAGTAGGCATAGGCTTATACGTGACCTGGCATATAAAACCTCATGCTTGAATAATTATGTCCGACTTGTGCCTAGCAATTAGTATGATGGAAATTAAGCAACGCCCGCTGCACTCCGAGGTTAACTGCGGCGAGAGGGGAGACGCATGACTGGGTCATGTTGCACCGTGTTGCCCAAAGCTGCGAATGCGGTAAGCGGGGGCGTTAAAGAGCATCGTCCGGTGACAGATACTCAAAAGGATGAGTTGGCCGGACTTGGCCAGTTGAGAGCTGTTGAGAGATGCATAGGTCGCGATCGGCGGTCCGGCGATGTCCGGCGGTTGGTTGACATGACATGTCGGGCTGTCAGTTGGCTGTCAGAGCGGAGACACTTTCATGTAAACCAACCAAGAGCAAGGCAATCAAGTAGCAGACACCTTAGGCTTCAACAGCTAGACGTCGACGTCCATCCAGGCTACAAGAAACCGAGGGCCCATTGGAGACAAGTAGAACATCGTTTTCTTGCTGGATGGTTGTCATTTCTAGCGTAAGTTAGCCACCGACTGTTCATAGCGATGAAATGAAGGCTCATGAATGTATTTTGGTGAAGGGGAAAGTATGTTCTCTAGGCCATGATTAGCTCATCAAGAGATCGAACCTTCGGATTTGATCCCAGATGAAAAGGTGGAACAACACTTACCTAGTACACAGGAAAGTTTGGTCCGGCCTGGACCTATTTTTGGTACAGCCTGAGTGGGGGCTAGCAAAGGATATTCAAATCATTATCTATGTCGGTATGCTTCAGCGTTCGTGCATATGCGGCCAGCTGATCTTCCAACCTGACCTTTACCTGCTAGGCTAAGCAGCCGTGCACAGAGTCAAACCCCTTGATACAGTGACGCATAACGCATCTTGCCCAAAAATAACTTCTGGGCTGCGAGCCGCTCGTACCAAACGCGTGCATACCATCTCGGGCGACGAAGAGCCACAGCCAGGCTCTCTTCGACGTGACATGTCCCTGTTTGGACGTCTGTGCACTCATCAAGAACACACATACAGCGAGTGCGAGTACATTGTTGCACACTTAGGGCAAACACAGCAAGTGCGTTGCATCCTCGTTTCATCATTGGACGCGCGCCAGGAACTTAAAAGGTTTCTACAGCATTCGATTGACGCTGTGCTTATCGCTTTGCAGCTCTCATCTACTTACCACCGCTCGCCATGTCAGACGTCAGAGCCGTTCCGTGGAAATGCCCTTCTCGCGTACTCAGGAAATGTCTCTGGTGTGCCAAGAAGCAAGAGGCTGAGGAAAAGCGGTTTCAAACCTGCTCAGTATGTAAAGAGGTCCGCCACATTGTCGGGAATTCGAAGTGTATTATGCTGACATCGGCAAACTAGGTGTTATATTGTGTAAGTCCTCGACCCTACTTTCTGCTCTGACATCGAGTTGGCACCCTTACAACCTTCAATCAGAGTAAGGAGTGTCAGGTTAAAAGCTGGCCTACGCACAAGGTAAATACGCCGCACACATTTCATGTACCTATAGTTGATGGTCAACAGATGGGCTGTCGTCACAATGCACAAACGAAAGTCACCTGCAAAAATAAGCCAGAGGTAGGAAAGCGAGTCACAGAACTTAGGCTCTGGTATGTTGTAGTATCTGAGAGAGAAAAACTTCAGCGCTGAGATTTTGTTAATTTCGTCAGGCACGCAGCTCATTCTCCCGTATTCTACGCTATCCTGATTTATGCATTGGACCTCGGCAACAAACCGAGAAATTATGCAGAGAAGGTTTTGTTCATTGAGCTTGAGCTCAAGCCCCAGCACACGCAGCTGGCCCTCCAAAACAAATACAGGGTTTGCGATGGAATTGAGCTGACAACCGCGGAGGCACGCGAGTTTGTGGGAGACGAGAACTGCGGAGAGACCTTCAACACATCGCAATTCACGAACCCTGATGGACGCCTCGTCCGCTTTGGAAGTTTCCTGTTGCATTGTGATGACACCGTGATACTCATTCGACTCAACCTTCCACATGAGTCTGCTATCGATTCTGTGCTCAAGATTCATCCACGCCCGACAAATTGGGTGTGTTTACTTGAGTTCTGTTTACTGTCGGGAACTCACTCCATGTAGGTTGAATGGCTTAAGAGAACCATTGAGATCAACGGCTCTCGCCCTGACATGATTTGATTAATGGGGTTTTCAAAGTCAATTCAAAGTTCTTCTGTTCCAACGATGTGTTTTCTTGCTTAGTGGATGTCTGCTTCCGACTCGAATCTCTTGTATTAATAGGACAATCCATGCTGTAGAGAATAGTGCGACGACCGGTGTATACTACATGATGTTACGATGCGACCTCCTCGCTTGCTTGTGGTGATGAGGGCCAGTCGATCGGTTCTTCATCGTCGTCCTCCGTTGGCTGAGTTTCGACTTGAGTACTGGATAGGTTTTCTGTATCTTGAGTCTCATCAAGCATATCAGAATCCTGAGGCGTTTCTCGCATGTCGACGTCCGTCGTATCGGCAGTACCATCGACCGTCTGCTCAGCGTCAGGTTCTTGACCTTCTTTTCGCTTGCTGCGAACCTTCTTCTCAGCTGAAGCTTTTGCAGCCAAACCAAACAATGTGGTTTGCTTGCGGGTCTCCTTCCTTTCCTTCTCTTTCCCTTTGCCGTTTACAGGAGCACCTGCAGATTGTCGAGTTAGCTGAAGCATGAGTCGACCATATTCAATCTAATCACGTTTCGGTTTTTCCGACTCTGCAGCCTCAACCTTGCTAAAGAAGCTTTCACTCTTCTGAATGGGTTTGTTCAAATCGGACTTTCGTGAGAAAGGGTTGGGATTTGCTGTCTGAGCGTTCTTTCGAGAGAAGGGGTCTGATAAAAGGAATTAGGTAAGATCAACAAAGGTCGGTAAATTATCGTACTAGAATTCGTTGCTGGTGACGGCGCGTCGCCAAGCGCACGTCGCTTGACGTCGCTTTCCGTCCCATTAAGCATATGGTCATCCTCGTCACGCTTCCGCTTGCCTTCGGGAGACGCTGAGCGTGACATAGATAGCCCAGTTGCCTTCTCTCTTATCGGGCGCAGCCCTGCGTTGGAGGAGGAAAACTCGGAATGCTCGACGATACCTGTCGGCCGCGCCAATCCAGGCCTGTCAACCCTAGGTGGAGCATTGAAATCCTGGAATGGTTTGGGCATGGCCATAGGCGCGTCCTCGTCCCCCAGAGCCCGCCTCCGCTCTCGTGCCTCCTCCGCAGGCGTCATGGTCTCTTCGCGCCACTCAATCAGCGCCTCAAACTTCTCCCTCAGACCATGCAGCTTGTAGAAGGCAGCGACCTTGTGAGCGGCGGCGAGTGACTGAGGCAAATTGAGGCGTTTGGCGAGTTCGAGTGCGCGCGGCTGCTTGTCTGTTTTACATGCTGCCTGGATGAGCCTGATGGTTATCTTGTCGAGCTCGAGCTCGCGCCGGTCAAGATCGGGCGCAGAGACTTCGTCGTCTGGGAGGGCATCTCGTGCGAGGTTGATGTGTATGCGCTCGCGAGCGATTCTAAAGACCAACGTCCGTCAGAGGCAGCGTACATCAAATGAAACGAGACTAACAGCTCTTCCTCGGTGGTGTCTTTGATCCGGAACGGCATCCGTATGGGAAGTTCTTGGATAAGAGGACGAGGGAAGCCTGGGTATTCTTGACGACCCTAAGAAAAAAACAATGGTTGGCAACACTATTAGCACACTAACTGACAACGCTTTACCTTAAGAATGAGACAATGGAATGTTTCATTTGAGCAGCCTACTGGCCAATATGATTCATCTTTGCCTTGCTTGCGTTCCCATGCGTTGGTATCGAGCAGTCGGGCCCAAGTCGCGCGATTTGGTCTCCGGAAATTGATCATGATGTGTAAGTAGCCAGCTGAGTCATAGATAGCTGGGATCTAGCGGGAAAAATCTTAACAAGGATGAAGTCGAGAATGTTGGCTAACGTACGCCCTGGTCTGTGATACCAATCCATTTCAAGATATGTCCTTTAGGTATTGGGAGAGGCTTCTCCTGCAACACTTCGAAGTCTTCATATGAGATGACCGTAGCCAGTAAGCCTTGGGACCCTGCGTTGATGGAAGTTCATCAATGGACGGTTACCCAGAAAATCTCGCTACCCACCGTCAATGGTAGTAGCACCTGGCCGGTGCACAACAATAACATACTCTTCAGCAGCTGCCATCGTGACGAACTCGCCTTCAAGACCAAGTATAATTTGTTCAACGCCAGATCCGCTGATAAAAGTAAGATCTCCGGCGCTAGTGGCAACTACAACGTTGCCATGACCCTGTAGGTCCCCGCCGCTGTCCGAGTTTTCGCGAAGAGACTTCATGGCCTTATTGCCGCCGGCAGCCACACCTAGAACTCGCTGGCCCTTGGGCAAGATATATGTCCACTCCCCTTGCGTGGACCATACACCGTACGGCTTGTAGATCACCTGAGCTGGATTGTCCTGTTCCGGTGGACAGGCAAACACGGCGCCTCGCTCGCCTGAAGCTCGCCTTGAATAACAGGATCCCAAGTAAAACGACGTACAGTACGTACCTAGACAGGCAAGGTCATGTTTGAAATGGTCAGTAAAGTGATAGCTCTTGCGCGCAGACCGGTCGTGGAACTCGACATTGACGATGTGGTGCGTATCTTGGTCAGTCACTTCAATGACTCCAATCATATTGTACGCCAGGTACCGCCTCTTAAGCACTGACATTGGCGTCGATCCAGGCTGGAACGCCGACTGTGCCTTCGTAATACTGACCATTTCCTTGACGTACCCATCGCCTTTGTCCTGCCGTTCAGGCTTGTCCTGCATTCCTCCCCCGATGTCGTCAATGATCCAGTCCTCGCCACCAAAAAGGCCATCGTCTCCACCCACGGCGTCCAAGTCGACGTCTGCATCGTCCTCCCAAGGTGTGGGAGTTTTCTTACGGGATATCACCTGTCCCTGGACGTTAGCTGCGGCAGAATCCTTGATGGGATCGCCGAATTCGGTCGCGATAGCGTTTGAGACGCGTGTAAAGCCCCCCTGCGTGTCTATCCAGGCGAGTAAGTTCTGAGATGGAGAGAATGCGAGTTGAATGGTGACTGCGCTGGGGGTACTCTGAAGCCTTGCATATTGGTCAGCGAAGGGGAAGAACGGACGCTCTTGGGGCACTTACCTTGAGAGAACACGCCGTTTTTGTGTACTCCATATGAGCACTTCTGAACCGCAAGCACTGGCCAAGAAGGCACCGTTGGCGGACAGTGCAATGGCAGTATGAGATCCAGTCACGCTGGGATCGGACAGTGTCTCTGATTTCGTCCATGTTGCTCTGGAGATAGCGACAATGTCTACCACAGTCGAAATTGTAAGCTGTCTCGAATGATTACATCTGGCACAATGTCACCAACCGTGAGTCCGAGACGCCGCATAAAAGCGTTGGCCCGTGGGGTGCCACACAGCGGAGCAATCATGCATGAACTCCTCTGATCTGCATACATTCAATATATGTCAGCCAATAATGAAGGAGCGTCCTTACTCTGAGTCTGTGACCGCTGGAATGATGCCATCGATGACTTCTAACCGTGTTGGCTGCTCCTCGGATACATCCCAGACGGCAATTGTGCCATCGCCACAGCTGACAGTCTCAAGGGGGGTTGGTGGTAGGTTACGTTGTATGTGCAGCGTGCACTCACAAGCAATGAGCCAGACGGATCCCAAGTGACTTTCCTGACTCCACGTTTGAATCCGTCTACTATCTGAACATTACTGATATTATCCAAGTCGCTGATTTTGACCATGAGTTCGCTACCAAGAGACTCCATTAGCGGACGAGTATACTCGAGGAGTTCATTGCAGCGTACTCGGAAGCAACAGCAATGCGTTTTCCCTTGGGGTCCACAGCTATGCAGTTTATAGTGGCCCCTTTGACGCTACCTGCCAGTCCATTGAAGGTGTTCTTTCCTGCCGTATATGTTCTTATATAAGAGTCTTCGCTGGCAGACAACCAGCACTCGTTCTGCGTAACCGTATTTCAGTGGAAGATGGCGGCAAAGGAATAGTGGGCGTACAGCGGCGGTGAGAGCGGTGATGTTGTCCTCTGCTTCTGCTGCAGCATCTGGCTCTTGATCTTTCCCCTTCTCGACGTGAAAGATGCGGACAATACTGTCTGAGCCTCCAGTGTACGCGTACCTGGGATACGGAGGTTAATTCGAGGAAAGGATATGGATTTAAAACTTGTGACTTACTTGCCGTCCATTGAGAAGGCAAGGCATGTCTTACCCGGAGGATGCACGCTGTTGGTGAGGGTTCTGCTGGAGGTCGACATGGCCTCTGGTAATGTATGTCGCGCGTCGAGGCTGCCTGTGAGTCCAAGCGCATGTCACGTTAACGGAGGCATCACACTGCACGTGGATTGTGACGCGACGCGTTTCTCTGATTAAGAACGGGCCGTCGCTCCGAGCTTAATTAATCGCGAGACTTGTCGCGAGCACTGTTTGCCAGCAGAGCTCCTTCAAACGCTACAGGCGAAAAACAAAAGTAACTCACGATGACGAACTTGTCTGAGCTACGTCCATGGCCTCGTTTATGTAACGTAAACACTGGACTTTCATCGGAACGATGAAGTATACAGTAGTGTATATAATCCTCATCAACAATATTTTATGCAGATGCCTCGTTGTGTCCTGAGTACGTATTGATCCATGAGCCCAGGAAGGTTCCACAGGTGCCAAGCATGTGCCGAATGTTTATAACACGAAGTATGAGCACGAGTGTCGGAAAAAGCGAAATTGCGTCGAAATGCATTGAAACGCATTCTGATGGTAACCCCGTCTTAATGGGGGGTTCGTAAAGTTGAGATGCCGTTCCAACGCTCATAAAAACGGGTCATCGACGACGAAAAGCCAATCATATCACGTCGCTACGACCGCATTCCCGCCTTGGCGCCGTCTTGACAACATTTAAATGGCATTTTGACGATTTGAACCCCCCATATAGTTGCGTTGAGACGCGAAATGCCACCACCGTCAAGATGCCCGTTTTGGTTTTTCCGACAAGGCTTTCGGAGATTAGATGCGGTTAGTAAGTTTGACAAGAAGTTTGAAGTATGAAGTAGAGTCCAGCTATCATATGTTCCAAGTATGAGGTGACTCCAATAGGCTTTATGCTTTGTCTAGGACTGAGATAAGGCTAGTACTGAGGTCGTCATGAAGTACGGTGTTGACCAAACAAAGGTGATGTGCAAAACTCGGTGGGTGTGGGGACAATGACATCGGTATTTGCGCATATTTGTATTAGGTTGGAAACACCCATTGCCTTGAGGCAGAGGTTGAAGCAAATCAAGAGTAGAGCCGGTCCATTTTGTTGTATCATATTTCACTCGTCTGACCTCCCTTGCCATCTCCCACCCTATTCCCACTTTCTTCTTGCGATATCCAACTTGTATTCCATCCAATCCTCCCAATCTCTGTCTCTGTGCTTCTATCTCTGCGAAACATATCACTTCACGATTTCTCTCACACGTTTTCCTTCCCGACCAATCGCTTCCACATCCCGCCATGTCTTCTACCGAGCCGCCCTCTGACCAGTTCAAAACCATTCTCCTTCGGTCGAGCACACCAGGTGAGCTCCTCACAGTGACTCGATCTTCCGCCGAAGCTCACTTTCTGTCAACACAGCTCCCAGTGAGAAAGGTGGCGTGTGCTTCTCCGATAGATTCGCAACTTCGCTGACCGGAAAACACTAATTAGTCCTTCTCTACCTCGAGAGCCTGCGCGATTCAGGCAATTTCGATCCTGGATCCCCCATGTCTTCCCTCCCGCCCCTGAACGGCCACTCAGGCAAGCGGAGTAACGTCAGCGCCTCCCGTGTCGAGGACGCATACGAGATTAATTCCAACACTCAAGACGGAGAGAAGACGGAACTTAGCGAAAATCGTATGTCGGACATGGTGAGTTGTTGGCTATCAGTAAAACTCTAGCGGTTTGACTCTCTCCTTTCTTCTTCCAGCCCGAGCCTGGCCCACAGGACCCACCAGGGCCTCACTACGAATCGTTTGACTCTGGTCCTTCTTTTGGCAACTTCGGCCCTCTGCCCGACCATACTGGCCAGTCTGGCATTCAAACTTCTTACACCGGTGCCAAATTTCCGCTTCCCCTGTCCGTAGCATCTCCTACCTCTGGCTCCCGTATCAATATCAACATCGAACCCCCCTCCAGTAGCTCTGCCTCCAGATCTCAGAAAACACAGTCTCAGGAAAGTGCTTCCCGCCCCCGGACACACAAAAGCTCGGTCATAAGCGAGGATAGAGGCACCCTTACTGGCCGCAGCGTGAGTTCTATAGTAGTGAAGTATAGACATCTGAATTTGAAGCTGAAGCATAACCCATCCAGGAAAATCCAAAGGCGCGCAGCAAAGCTCCATCACAAGCCCTTGCTGGCAGTGAAGCTCCCATGTCTTCCAAGTCGAGATCTCGTGCAGGTTCGAAGTCCAGAACGACTGATTATCCCGCTCTTCCGCCCAGTAATTTCAGTCCTTCGGGCCACACTGCGCAACTCCCTACCTCACCTAGACGTGCCCCCAGTATTTCTCCCTCTGACAGCGCCAGTCTTGCACCATTCAAAGCTGCAGCGATGTTTGCAGAGAGGAACAGAGCTATGGCAGCAGCTGCGGAGGCAGAGGCCGCAGCCTCCAGGCGAGGTGCCAGCTCTGGGCCAATGTCACCTTCTCACCAATCACGCCCGTTCTCGCCTTACCGACACGCCGCCACTCAGGAGGACCTCCTCTTTGCAGCCACCTCAGCTGCCCAAGTGCCTCCACAGCCTACAGGGCAGTCACAGGTGTCTCAAGCTCAGTCCCATGCCTCGCAAGCACGCTCGCGTGTGTCGCAAGCACGTTCTCAAGCATCGCAAGCACAATCTCATGCTTCGCAATCACGCTCGCATATGTCGCATGCGCGTTCTCAAACACAATCCCAGGTTTCTCAAGCGCGATCGCAGGCTTCGCAAGTACGATCTCAAGTCTCCCAATCACAGTCTCAAGCCCCGCCGGCGCGGTCTCAAGTGTCTCAGGCGCCGCGGTCTCAGGTGGCACGGTCGCAGGTATCTCAAGTTCGCTCTCAGGTGTCACAGGGAAAGGGTGACGGTAGCAGGGTATCTCATGCTACCTCACATCGCTCTCAAAGCCGTGCCAAGTCTCCGTCCCAACTAGGAGGACCATCCCAAGAAGGAGACCACGGCGGCGAAATCACTCCAACCCCTTCTCGACCTACTTCACCAGCGTTCTCTCTTGACCAGCGTGAGGCTGAGATTGTCGCCCAAACACTAGCGTCTAGGGGTTCTGGGGCGCGTACCTCCTACGCTGCCAGTACTCTTGAGACCGACATAGTCAACTCGCACTTCCACGACATGGACCTGTGCATCCTCTTACATCAAATGGATGACTCTACCACTCATGAAATCGTCAAGAAGGCCCTTCGCAAGGCTGTTAGGCAACGTGTTAAACGCCTTGGTTTGAAGCACGATCATGAGTCCATTCAGCAGTACAGAAAGTCATTCCACGACCATGACCCAGAGGTGCACCTGAACGAAGACTACGATCCCAGCAAGGTGTGTTGCATAATGTTCTGACGAGTCCGCATTTGACACCTTGATCAGGAGGCTCCGCCGGCCTGGGCAAAGGAACTCATGGAAGGGATGGCAAGGGTGCAAGAACGTCTTGATGTTCTCAGTCCCTTGTCCATGAACTCTAACATGCTTACTGGGAGTCAGCAATCATATGCGGGATCTGTTCGGTCGGGCGATTCTCAACAGCAATATGGCGAGACCGAGTATACTGAAGGAGGCGAGCAGTACACAGAGCATACAGAGCACACTCCTCGGACACAGACCGTTAACATCAACACTCAAGTCACAGGAACCATGGCTGAATCCATGTACCAGCCTGGCGAGACAGAAATCATCGGTCAGTATGTCAAGCACTGCATTTGGCACTGCGCTGACTCAGGTTTTTGGATAGACGATGAGGTTTATGAGGATGAGGCGGTGGATCAACTTTACCCTCCTGAAGAGATGCACCAAACCAGCGAGTTCATGGATGGCAGAGATGATTCACCTGGACAACAGTTCTTGGAAGAAGAACTGTACAAGCTTCGTGTGAAGCAAGGGGGGAGCCAGTCTGGTCACACTCACAAGACTTGGGAGGTCGCCAGGGACGAGCAGGATGAGTATGAGGAAGGACATGGTGCCTTCACAGAGTCTGGTCTGCCCGAGATTCCCGATTCTGAACGCAAAGGGTCGCCCTCCCTTCCTCCTCTTCCGCAAGATGCGAGCATAAGCCAGCCACAGTCACACTCCTGGCATCCTGGTGCGGTGGATGAACGCGGCGAACCCATCCTACCACCCTGGCAGCGCATCCACCAGCGACTCCTCGGCTGGGCGGTCGTGTGGCCCATGAGTGAGCTTGACCAGGCTCTAGACAGTACTACACGGGGACACCAAGTCAACGAAACCGCGCTCAGTGTCTGGTCAGCTCAGACATACAAGCGCTACGTCCGAAGCCGGATGACGGATAGCCCTGACGGGCGTGTGGACCGGCTGTTTGTTCCTCCCAACGTCGCAGATGCTATCAGCACCGCCGTTTTCAATGGGCGGCACCACGACGCATGCAGCATGCTCAAGGAGCTATGGGCTCCCTTCGGTCTAGATGGAACTCCACGCTTAATCATTGTTCTGGCCAAGCATCGCTCGGACGCGAACCACTGGGTTGTACACCGATTCTCGCTGCCGGACGGCGCTTTGACCACCTATGACTCCTACCCAGAACGCACTCTTCCTGATGGCCGAGTAAGTCAAATGCTCTTAAGATTTTTGTTGACGTGACTCATGGTCTCCTTCCAGCCGCTGGGATGGTGGTTTGCGATTCGTATTGCCTGGCCACATGCCATCATGGCCAACCCCGACCATCTCATGCAGAAGATGGTCCGCCTCCATCGCCCAATGCAACTCAACATTGACAACTCGGTGGCAGCAGCTGGCATCTGGCGCAACGTCCTCATGGGCTCGCGCGCAGAGCGCAGCCTCGACCTCGAGCGTTTGCGCGATCTAATCAACACTGAAGTCCGCAACCTCCGCCAGCGCAAGTTGCAGGGCAAGTTGTCCATCTCCAACTCCAAAAACCATCAATGGGGGGAGGAGCTGTAAGAGGAACGAATTCCATGTTACCCGAAGATTACGACTTTAGAAGACTATCACGACGGATGGATTGTTGAGGGATAGATGCTGGCCATTGGAGCTCTGAACACTCGTTGATTCCCTGCTATGGTTGCGACGGACACTAAATTGCTCACTTTTTTCTTTTACTCTTTACTCATCTGACAACCTGAATGTTCACGAAATATATCTGTAACACTTGTAGGTAGCTTGTAGTTGGTAGGGTGTAATAGACATACGTTTATGACTTGCATGACCTTGGCTTGAGCTTGGGTAGTCGATGAGCGCTTGGCTTTCCATCATAATCAAGATCATAATAGCGTCTGGATTGTCTGGGTCAGAGAGTCCAGCGAGACAGAGGCATGTTCGACAGCCTTGGGCATCTTCGTTTGCTACGCAAGTGTCTCAGCGTCAACCACAGAAGTAATAGATTTTGGTGTTTTACAGTGCGATAGAGGTGCATGGATCCATCGACCTCCTGACGAGCTTTGGCTGCCCAGTATTTCGACTTGTGCTTTCTTTTCCCTGCTTGCTTAGCAGTTTCTACCCTTTTGGATCGCTTGGAGATAGCATTCTTGCCCATGTCCTGGCGAAACAACACAGGAGGGTTGTGTGAAGTGCGATAGTCAGCGGCAAAGATCTCCAGCTGGCACGCCGGCAGTCGCCGGCTCTACTTTGTCAGAGAAATTATGCTTATGTCAGCGCATTGGTTCGGCTCCAGCCCAAAAGTAGAGCAAGTCAACAACTTCGTCGCTCATACTAAGGGGTCAACGTCGCGAGACGCACACAATTCACATTCTTTGCTTTTTCGTCTGACCATTCACCATGGCTGACGCGCCCACTCTGAGCATCACCCTCCTGGGTGCCGGCCAGGAAGTTGGACGGTCATGCTGCGTTCTGCAATATAGAGGGATCACCATCGTCTGCGACGCGGGCATCCACCCTGCCTACAGCGGTATGGCATCGCTGCCTTTCGTCGATGAGCTAGACTGGAGTACGGTGGATGCTTTACTTGTCACCCAGTGCGTTAGTCGTCACATCTTCAACACTCGTTTGGCTCACGCAGATCACCAGTTTTCACCTGGACCATGCTGCCGCTCTCACATATATCATGGAAAAGGTGCGTCGTCTTCGTAGACTATGTGCCCATCCGCCCTACCTATCATGCTGTTCTTCTAGACCAATTTCAGAGACGGTAAGGGCAAGGTGTACATGACACATCCAACCAAGGCTTTGCACAAGTTTATGATGCAAGATTATGTTCGAATGAGGTACGCTGGATCTAACCTCAGCGTCCACATTTACTGACTTTGCAAAGTTCATCGTCGTCCGACGCCTTATTCACGCCCCTGGATATGTCAATGTCGCTCTCATCTATCATTGCCATCTCAGCCCACCAACTCATTACGCCATGTCCTGGAGTGACATTCACTCCATACCACGCAGGCCATGTTCTTGGTGCTTGCATGTTCCTCATTGACATTGCAGGGCTGAAAATTCTGTACACTGGGGACTATTCTCGCGAAGAGGATCGCCACCTGGTCAAGGCGGAGGTTCCCCCCGTTCGTCCTGATGTTCTCATTGTCGAGAGTACGTACGGTGTACAGAGTTTGGAGTGCAGAGAAGACAAAGAGGCCCGTTTTACGGGTCTAGTGCACTCGATTATCCGGCGTGGTGGACATGTCTTGCTCCCGGCCTTTGCTCTTGGTCGCGCTCAAGAATTGTTGCTCATTCTGGACGAATATTGGAAACGGCACCCCGATCTTCACAATGTGCCCATCTACTATGCTTCTAACTTGGCTCGGAAGTGTATGGCCGTCTATCAAACGTACATCCACACAATGAACTCGAATATCCGAACACGATTCGCAAAACGAGACAATCCTTTTGTATTCAAGTGAGTTTGGGTAGGTACTAAACGACAGAAACCATTCTGACCCGAATCCAAGGCATATATCTAACCTTCCTCAACCAAAAGGATGGGAGCGCAAGATTGCTGAAGGTCCCCCTTGTGTCGTTCTGGCTAGTCCTGGTTTCTGTCAGTCTGGACCCAGTCGCGAACTCCTCGAACTTTGGGCACCAGATGCGCGAAACGGATTCATTCTAACCGGTTATTCAGTTGAAGGTACTATGGCTAGGGTGAGTTTTGATGGCTTCACTTGGGACTTTGGAGGAGACTATTGCTACGCCGCTATGTCTTGTTCATGTACTGTACAAGAGCAATGTGAACATGATTTTGCCCCATCATTCGGCCTGTCTGAATCTTCTCAAAAAACCGTCGCTCATGCAATCTCACATTTAGGACATCCTGAACGAACCGGATGAAATCATGTCAACGAAAGGAAATATCATACCTCGAAAAATCTCCGTCGACTACATTTCCTTCAGTGCACACGTAGACTACTCTCAGAATGCAGAGTTCATCGACCTCGTCAAGGCTCAGCATATAGTCAGTGATTCTCTTTTCCGCAACTTCCACATATTTATCATGTATTTAGGTCCTTGTGCATGGAGAACAGACCGCGATGGGTAGGTTGCGAGGAGCTCTGACGTCGAAATACAAGGACCGAGAGGAAGACGTGAAAATCCATACTCCTCGGAACCTCGAGACGCTTGAACTGACATTCAGGGGAGAAAGGGTCGCAAAGGTGAGGCTTTTGTCCGGTTCGGAAGCAAGTACCTTGCATTAAGACCTCATAGGCGATTGGTACCCTTGCCGACAATCCGCCTCAACAAAACGATGTCCTGTCAGGGTTGCTAGTAGCCAAGGATTATTCTTACACACTCCTGGACCCACGAGACCTTCGCGACTTCGCCGGATTATCAACATGCACACTGACGCAGCGGCAGATGGTTACTCTTGGCGTAGGTTGGGAACTCGTGCGATGGCATTTAGAGGGCATGTTCGGAAGCGTCGAAGAAGGCGTGGACAAAGACGGCGTACCCACTATGAGGGCAAGTACCTTGTCCTACTCATATTGTGAACCTGATCTCATAGAGTCCTCAGGTCATGGGGGTCATAGATGTCAAGCAAGCTGAAGAACAACTAGCTGTGCTTGAATGGGAGTCTAGTGCAAGCAATGACATGATTGCGGATTCTACGCTGGCTCTCATCACGGGCATTGATAAAAGTCCTGCTTCGGCCAAATGTAAGAACCATTTCCCAGCGGCGTTTGCAGTAATTCTTAAACCATTGTAGTGACGTCGCAAAATCACTCATGCTCGCATTCGCATCCTCACTCGGACGCTACCAATAATTCTTCTGTTACCCGTGTCCAGCACATCGCGTGGTTCTTGGAGGCTCACTTCGGTGACATCGAGCTTCATATGCCAGACGCTGATCAGATGGAAAGCGAGGGAAAAGGAGAGGAAGACAGTGATCCCTCACTGTTTGTAAGCCTAGACGAAACTGGCGCCAGGATCAATCTACTCACCCTGGCGAGTCTGATTTCCTTTCCTTTCCCGGGTAACCGTGCTAATTCTCTCTACAGGAGGTGACCAGCGAGAGCGAGTCTCTCAAGAAACGGGTTGAGGCTGTCCTCGACATGGCTATCACTACTGTCAGCTCGCTGTCAGAGACTTTCGCAACTGGTGGTTCGCCGTTGACGGATGCAGCGGTTACCACTCGAGAAAAATATAAGGGAATCACCAACTCTGCTACGCCCGAGCAAATTCAAGATGATGCGAACGACGTCGAAGAGGAGGAACCAACGGAAAAGACTGAAGATGCTACGATGGGAGACGAGACGGCACAAGCAGCAGCTTAAGCCATTGGTCTGCTGAGGTCTTTTCGTATGTATTATTATATTCCAGAAACGCCGACGTCTATAATGGCATGTCTAGTCGATAATATACGCGCTGCTTGGCACACATGAAAAACCTCTGTTACTGCGGTACCGTGACTGAATCTTGACATGTATATTAGAGCATTAATGATCAATGCATAGTAATAAAACGTCATTTTATCGCTGATATTCCTATTCTCTGATGCTTGACATGCACAAGTAGTTTTCACATACCGCCCTTGCACCCCCAATGCAACATGCGCTGGGTGCGCTCTCCCTGGCATTTTTCTTGAAAGTCTGTGTCATATATTGACCTATAGGCTTGTATAGATGTGTTTCACCAGCCCACAAAAAATTCTAGCGTGAATAAAAGAGTAAACACACCCTGTTGCATTGAGGGTGCCATGTTGCATTGGGGGTGCAAGCTCAAGGGCGGTACATTGGGCGCTTTAGGGGAGCTGGGAACGAAGAAACCGCTTACATAGGGATATTACGTCACAGGCGGACCCCGAACTCTTGTGCTCTCGCCATAAAGTCTGTATGGGAACCAGACGCTGAGCTTACAATTCCAACCCCTAGAAGGTTCGCCTTGGTTGCCAACGTTTACGTTAACGTTTAACTAAGGCAACATCATGTCCAGCTCCACCGGAATCTGTGTGCTTCAAGATAGCCCGGCTGACGCGAGATGTCTATCTTCAACTTTCAGCTTGAAGGAGAGCGCGGGTGCCCGGGCAAGAGACACATGACGTCGCCGAAGGCGACGGATAATCTGGGTTTGACCATGGCATGCACACTCCCGAAGCCAAAATTACTAACATCGAACTCCGGACGGTGGATGCCAGAAACTTGGATATAAATTCCATGACTTTCTTATCTCTCTCACCGCTTCTCTTGCCAATAGCTTGCTATTCGACGCCATGTCCGCTGCAACCAAGAAGATGACATACGGCACGTTGCTCCGCTAATTCGACGGCTCACTGTTATATGCTGAGCACTGCCGTTTAGTCCGCCTGGGCAGTTCTGGGCTCAAAGTGTCCAAAATCATATTGGGCACGATGCAGTATGGTTGGTCTCACCGCCTCGGACACGAATGCTTGTTATACGGGCTATGATCTGACGCAGCGCTTTCTTCTGTGTTAAAGGAACGAGTGAATGGCAAGACTGGGTACTCGGCGAGGATGAGGCCATAAAGCACATCAAGGCCGCGTAGGTGGTTTACTAGGAAGTAGCTGCTCAACCTTACAGCACACTAGCTACGATGCAGGAATCAACACCTTTGACACAGCTGATGTCGGCCGTTCCGTCTAATGTATGCGTTCTCCAAGCTAATGGTCCTCATGTAGATGTACTCCAACGGATTGTCCGAGGTAATAGTCGGAAACGCGATCAAGAAGTTGAATCTTCCTCGCGACGAAATAGTCGTTATGACCAAGGCAACGTCGCTCTTTGATTCAATTTGGTTTCTCAACTGACAAGGCAGCTTCACAGGTGTACAACGTCGTGGGCAAGACGCCCGGTGAACGGGTATTTAAATCTTCTGAAAACCCAGACAACCTCGGTTACGTCAATCAAAGAGGTCTGAGCAGGAAGGTAAACATCATCCTGCGAGCATTGATGGTGTTCAGGTCTCACACCTTCATCAGCATATCTTCCAGTCTATCAAGCATAGCCTTGAGCGCCTTCAGCTCGACTACGTTGATGTTCTGCAGTGTGAGCATCGAAACATGCCACAAATTTATCAACTCTCATAATAATCACTTGACAGGCCATCGTTTTGATAAGGAGACGCCAATCGCTGAGACGGTACGTTAGCCCATTGTTGAGCGATACATTACTGACATCCAGAAGATGCAAGCTTTGCACGATGTCGTTCAGGCAGGCTACGTGAGATACATCGGCATGTCGTCCTGCTGGGCGTATGAATGTGAGTCCTGTCGTCTGCGGTCTTGTCTTTGTCAGCACTAAGGTCACGAACGAAATCGACAGTCCATGCTATGCAGAGTACGCATGCCACAAGAGAGTCTGAAAAAACACATTCTGATCCCTCTTTCAAGATTATGCTATCCAAAACAAGCTTACGCCATTCATCTCTATGCAAAACCATCACAGCCTTATTTACAGAGAGGAAGAACGCGAAATGTTCCCTACACTCAAGGTACAAGTGCTTCGCCAGCCTCACTTGCTATCTTAACACCATGATACAGCTCTTCGGCGTGGGGTCGATTCCCTGGTCTCCTCTCGCTCGCGGTCTTTTGACGCGTCCTTATGGGCAAGAGACCGTTCGCGGAAAGACTGATTTGTTCGTGACATATGCTTTGTATCTGCGTAAACTAACATGAACGCAGCACGATCAACTCATACGTACAGCATGAAGGTGACAAGACGATCCTCGAGAGGTAAGCTTCATCGGACGTGCCTGTAAAACATACACTCAAGATTGTGCCCAGGCTTGAAGAAGTAGCGCAGAAGAAGGGAGCTAGCATGGCTCAGATCGCGCTTGCCTGGTCGATGGGCAAAGAGGGTAGGCTCTTACAAGACGGTAAGCGCTGCATGTCTGAGCTCCATTTTTAGGGGTGACTGCACCGATTGTTGGAACCACGTCGCTCAGTAATCTCATGGATCTGCTCGGTAAGTGAAACGCAGCTGTGTATACCCTATGATGTGTATGATGGACGACATCATTGCACCCACAGAGGCAGTAAATATCTCATTGACCGATGAAGAGAGAAAATACCTCGAGGAACCATATCGGCCCAAGGGCGTAGTTGGGCATCATTAAAATAGTGAAAGAACAGGTTCCAGGGAAGTGAGAGCTCACCCCGACGGCCGTGATGCGTCCTATTATCGTTGTATAATTACGTGGCAAAGTGTAAAGTCCTTAGATGGCACCGGTTAACGCGGTTCGTAGATCTAGAAGGATACGTGATTTGCTGGGTATGGAGATTCGATCAGGCCATGCTGCCAAGCAGCACAGTGCCTATGCAGTGATCTGCAGCGGCGTTCATAATGCATAATGGACGTTCATTCTTTAGGCTGTGTCTTGGCCCAAGGTGTTCTTAATTATCTGCGGTGGTGAATTGCACCACCCTCTACCATAGTGTTTCGACAGATTTTGACGCAAGGACTCGGAGCAGCCAGTGCCAGGGATTCTGGCACTATTCTGGCAGAGGTCTGAGTATATCTCTTAGGAGCGGTTGTTCGACGCTACTGCTATGCTCAACCTTTGAACGCCGTGTGAGCATGTGATGAGAGCAGGAGAGGCAATACTACCAGATCTGGCTTACAACCTGGCAAGCGATGGAGAACTGGACTGTAAATATCTTTTGGAGCCGCAAGTATCAGTCCCGTCAATGTCCTGTCAATGATCTTGGAGAGAAGTCTCTTACTCAAGGTTTCCTGGTCTGCTCCGTTCTGCAGTAATGCTTCAGGCGCTGTTGCAAATCCACGGCCAGGGGAGGACGTCATTGCGCTCATTTATGGTCCAGTCAAGGGTCCAGAAGAACAGTGAACAGACGGTTCACGAGTTGCTATGCTGACGCTGTCAAAGCATCATCATTGGTGTGCGATGGTCTACCCGGTTTAGGTTACCGCCAGCGGTTGTTGTCGAAGAGATCAACAGATGTGTAGCTGTGGCAGTCTTGTTGGTTGCTTGAATTGCATGGCTCTGTGCTCTCATCTCACTTCATCTCCCGCCGTTTGGTCCCGTAACATCGCCACTGTCACCAGCGCGCCGCTAAACAGGTCCGTTGTGGGGAAGAAGAGGAACCTATAAATCTATAAATTATCCAGTGGACACAATGTGCTTCGTGTCCCACCGTTCACCTTTAACGCCCTATACACCATGAAGCTGACTGCCGCCTTCGCTGCTCTTTCCCTTGCCCTCGCTGGCCACGCTGCTGTTCTTAGCCGTCGTCAATGCGCGGCATCCTTAACCGACGCAGAGGTACCTCTATTTCGGTTATAGCAGCCTGTTTGTTGTACCCACACACCATTTACAGGCCATCGCCAAAGAGCTCCAGTCCAAATACTTCAACAGCATCACCGGCCAGTACAATGAGGGAGAGCTCTGGACAGATGCCGTCAGTGTCCTTCGTCTTGCCTGCCCTGTTTCTCCCTGTTGACGCGTAAACATGTACGCGTGCCCTTAGAACACCCTCGAGGACCTGCACAGCCTTATGCTTGCCGCCGGCATCAACGACTATTCGTCTTTAGCTGACAACACATACATTGGTCAAACAGCCAACGACCCTGGTGCTGACTGGGAGAGCGTCTTGAACGGCAGCAACGATGATGCTCAGTGGATCATCTTGGCTTTGTGGAAGATTGCGGACTATAAGGGCTCACAAGGCCAAGACGGCAGCGCATACACGGTGAGCAATGTCCTCAACGTTCCAGTACCTGGCGCAATGTACTTAGTCTGCTGCTTAGAACGCTGCAGCAACTATCTACGATATCATTGCAGGACAGTGGGATGACTCTACTTGCGGCGGTGGAGGTAAGTAAGCGTTCTCTTATATGCAGTGTATGTGACTCATGTCGAGATATTTAGTCTGGTGGTCTACGGCGCACACGTACAAGAACTCGATCACTAACGAGCTCTTCTTGCTTACTTCCGCCGAAGGCTACAACAGGAACAAGAACCAGACGTACCTCGACAATGCTAACAAGGTCAGTGATTTCGCATCTTCGTATCTTGTGTGACATGCTGACCTACGATAACAGGAGGCTAACTGGCGTCAGTGTTCAGCGACGATATGAAAAAAAGAGATCTAACTTTACATAAATTATTGTACCAACAGTCTTGGCCTCTGGGCTACGGAACTCAAACGGCCTGTTCAACGATGGTCTGGACTCGACCTCGTGTCAGAACAACGGCGAGGTGTGTCTCAAAGTACCCACTGGTCCTTCTCAAACTAAAGTTGTTCCCAGACCACATGGACGTACAACCAGGTTAGCCGGTGCTCACGTTGTCGCGTCTTCTATGCTCATCCTACATTAGGCAGTCGTCGCTTCCGGCCTCGGCGCCCTCGCTGTCGCGACCGGCAACTCTTCGTGGCTCGACCAGGCCGAGATCTCCCTCGATGCGACGATCAGCTCGATGACGCAGAACAACATTCTCAAGGAGTCGTGTGACGATGCCGCCTCCGGCGGCGCTACTTGCAACGCGGATCAGGTACGCGAAATAGTCACGGAGCGAAGTTGTACGCACCATGCTGACTGACGCTTGCGTTTACGCCATGCAGTCTATCTTCAAGGTATGTGCCCTCTGTCGTGGCAGTCGCTATGCCCCATAAGGATTATTGGTTGCTCATGGCGTGGTCGTTCATAGGGTATCTGGACGAAGCACCTGCAGTACTACCTTGACAGCGCCAACGACGCGTCGCGTACATCGAAGTACAGCGGCTTCTTGGGCTCTCAGCTCTCCGCTGTCACGCACTACGGTGAGAACGCGAACCAAGACATCGGTTCCGTCTGGTATGCTGCCAGCACCGGTGGCTCTCAGTTCAACCCTCAGGCCTCTGCCAGTGGCCTCGAGGCAGTTATCGCCGCCGCCAAAGTTAGTACCCTTTCAAGCCAGAGCACCTTCAACTTTCTAACGCAAACCCCGTCAGTACGGGCCCTGCTAATAAGGGCGTTGGGATTATTTATGCCTTCCAATTATTTCACTGGGTATTGATGACAAGACATGCATGTGTGGATATATATACCGATGAATAGATTCCAGGATCAGAGCAGTGGTATACAATTGCAAGAGAACAGAAAGATCGAAGCCTATACATGAGGGATTATCCTAGTTGCGTATCGTAAACAGGCCTTCTCTCATCCACCCTCGGCCATTTCTCGGCGGTGGAACTGAGATGATATTGAAGGCTCGTCGGCCTCAAGGATCGTGTCCTCTTCCGGCCGTCCTCTCCACTTTCCTTTCGCATTACTGAGCGCTTCTTCTTCATGGGACGCACCACTCAGGGCGCGCTCGAGTGCCTTCTCGCCCCGTTTCTTCAGCCTGAGCGCCATGGCAGACTGAAGCGAATCAATGTACGACTCGTATTTCACAATTTCTGTCAGGAGGTATTGTGACTTCTTCTCCCAGTTAGCCAGCGCTTTTGTGCCGTTGGCTGATCTCGGGGCATACTACACGCCAGATAAGTTACAAAGGCATAGACGGAAAGTAACACATATGACTTACCAATGACATCATGGGCTGTCGAAGCTCGTTGTGGTCCTGGAGCTCCCTCTTGAGAGTGCTGACATACTTCTGGAGAGCCTCTAGCTGGGTCTCCTCATCACTGGTACTCGCCACAGACGGAGGCATGGGTGGCTTCCAGTCGTTGATGAACGTTCTGTCAGCCCATGGGGAGCTCGTCGCGCGGACGGTCGCCGCGCCTTCCCTCCACCCATTAAATTTGCTCTTATTGCTCTTGGCGCTCCGTATGCTCATGGTATCCGTGCGGTCAAATGTCGTGTCGGCCTCTGTCATCGAACGTCCGTGTGGAGAGGAGTCAGCAACCCGATTCCAGCCATACTCCATGTTCGACACGCCGCCGGAGAGGGGCTCCTTGCTAGTACGCGCGGCCCAGTAGTTGCAAGTCGACACCCATTCGTTTACAAGCTCCTCAGTTCCTGCCTGGAAGAAATAAACGCCACCGCTGGCCAGTGTGAGCACCATGCAGTGTGGGCGCTGTCTGTTGTACCCCGGAGGTGGGAGAGCGTGTGCTAGCGAGTGGGCCAGAGGGACGTTGCCAACAGGTTGAGCATTGTCCTAAGCACAAGATTGTGAGCACGACGACGACTGAACGTAAACTCTCCACTCACCAGCCAGTTGCCGCCGCCAACTACCCCCGATGACCCACCTCCATGCTCCCCAAACAAGAACATATTGAGCTCGCCCTTTTGAATCACGACGAAAACATCCATCCAATTCTTTGATTTTGACCGCTTTCCAGTGGACTCCCAGTATTGCTTCCGGCAAAGCATGCCCTCCTTCGCCCATGGGGCACCGAGAAGAGCTAGTTCCTCGTCGGAGATGCTGATGGTCGTGGAGCTGGAGTCGTGGCTATCAATGCTATTTACTTCGTCTTCCCGTGATTCCCTGATGATGGTGTGCGACAAGTTCGATGCAAATCCCAGCGACGGCGTCAAGAAGGCTGCCATAGAGCTTTGCACATTCTGGTCATGGTTAGTCATGCCAACATGTCTAAGCTGAAAGACCCTACCTCATTCAGAGATGTTGCAAAGCTTGGTGATGGACTGGTGCGGCCATCCACGCTGCTGTTGCTGCTGTACGGGCTTTGTCCAGGAATAGGCACACCGATAATCGTTTGGAGCCCTCGGATGCTACCCCGCTTGAGGGTTGTAAACCGATCTTGAGCTCCACGATAGCTCCTATTCCGACCCATAACATGGGCGGTCCCTGGGCTGAGGGATGAGGTCGACCCACGAGCCGCGAGCATGGCTCCAGAAGGCTGCAAGATTTGCTGAGCCTTCACTGCATTATATATTTCCTAAAATCACGATGATCAAGTGCCTACTCTCTTGAGAACGGTTCTTGTTTACCTTTAGCAGGCCCTCCATATCGGTTTCCCATGTCTTGTCCGTGAGAAGCGTGCTCATACTCGCGGATTTCGAGTCAGGACCGGCTGAGAGCTGCACTGATGTGCTACTGCTATTCAGAGATGGTTGCATAGTGGAGGGAACGGTAGACACTCCAGCTGACGACATGAGGGTATCCTTTGAGATGCTGTTCCAGCTGGTGATACTTCCACTACGTTTCGACCTCGACGCTGACATGGTTTCAGAACCTTCAGCAAAATGTGCGCTACTGTCATCTCGATTGTCCGAAGTTGGTGACGTGGTTTGGAGTGAAAACTTGATAGCTTCCATGGTGTTGCGTTGGAATTGCGTCCTGCTCATGCGACTGACCACCTCGGCGATGTGTAGATCGGTGTTTAGCAACAGGAGGGAATATGTCACAGCATGAACGACGCCTGTGCGTGCTAAGTTTCGAATATGAATATAATGTTGGAACGCGGCGTACTGGCATTTCCGTACAAACGGATAGGGTTACACTCCCAAAATCGCTTGCTGAACTGCTCAAGAATCCGATCGAGCTGTTGAGTTTCGCCTTTCAGGTACAGCTTGCCACAAAGTTTCCTACAAGTATGACATTAGAACTCATCCGTACTAGTTTGTGAAAGCGTACCGGAAGGCCTGGTCTAATCTCAAGTCCGTGAAATCATAGTTTCCCATGTAATGTCGTAGCGTGAGTTTGCTAATCTGTTTGCTTGAGTCCTTGTCAGCAACATGCCTCGCATAAGCGAAGCATGGATCTCACTGTCCACCAAGCCACTCCGACAGCTTATCTTTCGCCAGGAACTCCTCATCCTCTATCCAACATTTTGCCGCCAGCTCCTTGGCAGTCTCGTTAATGTCACCCATCTCTTCTTGAGGTGTTGCCAGCGAAGTCGCCGAAGCATAGCGACTCGGAGCCGCATCTTGTGCTGTCAAATCCTGTTGGGAGCTGTGCATATCTGAGGCGGACAACAAACCATCAATTATTAGACAGGGTTAGCAATGACGGGGCACGCACGAGGTTTCGGCTCATTAGGTGGGGGTATGAGAGAAGGCTCGGAACTTGATGCAATGGAATGGTGATGTACGCGTAACCTGTTGGTATCCCGATACGAAGATGGCACCGATACTCCAGAGCCGCGAGTTCGTAAAGGGCTTGGTCCATGTCTGAGTGCTGTCGTAGACTTCGGAGAGGTCAGTTGACCCGAACGTGAATTTGAAGGAGCGTTTAGCGAGGAAATTCGCGGTGGTATGATAGGATCGGGCGCTCGAGTCGACTGCGAGCTTGGTGGGGGATTGGGAGACGGATCTGGCAGGGGTGTGATAACAGAGGTTGAGGAATTGACGCCGCGAGCAACAGAGGAGTTACTTTCGCTACCTTGTACAGATTCTGCTGGTGCAGTCCTGGAGCGTAGGTAAGCTCGACGAGCAGGTGTTGAAGGGTCCCGTAAGTCGTAAGAGGAACCTGAATCAGGATCCAGCTGAGACAAGACACCACGGAAGTCATTGAGTATACCATTCAGTGACGACTCCGACTCCCATCCCTGACCACCCGCAGCTTCTTGGTTATCCTTGGGAGGCAGGCTCGGTGGACGCGAAGACGATGTTCGCTGGAGATCCAGATCATTGAGACTCGAGCTTCGTTGTCTCTGGTGCCCGGACAGTCTACCTACAGGGCTGGAGGCTTTGTCCATGCCTCGCGTGTTGGGCGAAGGGGTTCTGCCGCGCATACGAGGGGTCGAGTCAACAAGAACGACAGACTGGTCGTCAGAGTCGCGTCCATCATCAACAGGGGCACTGCCGCGTATTAGTGGAAGAGGTTTATCTTCAGACGTGCTCACGGCTGTGCTTGGGCGTGGGCTCAGGAAGACATCGTTCACAGGGGAGGCGATCGGTGTTCGTTGAGTGTCATTAGGCAACGGAGGTACAGGCGGGGCGAAGGCATCGATAAATGCCGGCGAGCTTCGAGGACCAGAATTCGACGAATTGGTTCGCTTATCGACGCTAGCGATGAGAACATGTTTGGGAAGCAGTTCGCCGAGAACTCACAGTACGATCTCTGACGGACGACTGACCAAGCATCTTTCCCAGGAATGCACTCGTCTTCGCCCTGACGGAGCTTTTGGGAGGCTCAAGGGGGGTCAGCATCGTAGTCGAAGGGTGCAAGTGGCACGCACCTTGTCGGTGTTACAACCTTTGGCGGCGGCGAGTCGAGAGCTGGGACTTGGAATGACCCAGTCGGCGCCGATGGCTCTGTCGGGATAGTATTTGTTTGGAAGGGGGGTCGATGGCTGGCGGGTGATGGGCTGAGAATGGACAGCTGAGGAGGTGGATGAGCGGGGACGAGTGGTGGAAGTTCGTATGCCAGTAATGGGGGACGGCAAGGGCGGGGGAGGGTCATTGCGCTTCTCCTTCGGGAAATTGGCTGGAACGTAATTGCCCTTCTCTTTGGCCTTGCGGACCAGGGTAGCGAGATCGGGGCTGCTAGCCGTCCCTGGGGAGCGGTACATCGAACGGCGTTTCGTTTGAACGTCACAGTGGTCCTCTGCATCATAGAATTGTTCGTTCAAGGGCGAGGGAGACGGGGTCGAGGGTTTAGTGGAGGAGGAGGCGGAGCGTGGGGTAGGGGTGGGTGGTACGATGGTGGGTGGCGCGGGGCGGGGGGTGCGCATGTCGGCTACGGGGGTGGAGGGAGAGGGAGAAGGGGAAGAGTTGGAAAGATCTGCACCCAGCTCATTGACATCACGGCCCTCTTTGATGACAACTGTGCCTCCGGCGCGCAGGGCCTGTTCAAAGTCGAGCTGCTGGGCGCGCGACGTCCTCCGCTGCTGCTTCACGTCGCCAGACGCGACCGGCACCAGCCCTGCCGGAATTGAGGACCTTGACGGTGGCATGGCCGACGCCCGTGACGAGGGCGCACCATGGTGCTTGACCAACTTGGGAGCCAGCTTGTATCACTTGAAATTCAAAGGGGACCAACGTCGATGCTGGACTCGAATATACTTGTCCATCCACAACAATCAGTCCAATAACTCTCTGTCACCTGTCACCCACTCCTCGCACCTAACCGAGTCTCTATACTGCCCCCGCACAACTCAAATCACGACATATAAAGAACGTCGCATAGATTGAAATCAAATGAAACAGCATTGCTCCTACACAGTCAACACGAGTTATAGTTCAATGCGCTAGTGCAAAAGAAAAGGAGGGAAACAGAGACTACACACAAGTAAACTTTAACAAGTGGTAGAGATAGGATAAGAACGAATAATCTACGAGCAGTACATACATTGCAGACAGTCATGCTCCATTCAAAAAATATCATGCGAGCGGATAATAACAAGGGAAAACAAGAGGAACCCTAATGGTTACAGTACGAGGCGAATGAATCTATGTGACTTAAGGTCCAATGTCGATGTTTAAGAGCGGGTCGATCCCTGCAGACCGGCCGAAGTTCGTCTTTGGCGCTTCATCGCCAGTGTACCCGAATTAAGAGTGTTGACGCCTGCGCCTACGCCTGCGCGGCCGTTGGGTGTCGAGCGAGATCCAGCAAGTTGACTGGGCATAACACTGGTCGTTGAAGCCCGTGGTCTCGTCGAGGACGACGCAATCTTGGGCAATGCTGAGCCCCCCTTACGTGACGAGCTACTAGGGGCACCTGATGCGCGATTCCTGCAGAGAAGCACGAAGCATTAATTTTCTAGTCGTGTACGCGTCATAATTAGAACCGACCTCTTCTTGATGACGTCCGTCTTTAAAGACAATGGACGTACAACACCATGCAATTTCTACGACAGTGTCAATAAGACGGCCATGCCACTAAGCAGAAACCAGACTCACGTAGAATAAACCACAAGCATTGCCTGTTGGAACGTTTGCATGAGAAGACCATCAATTGAGGAAAAGGCGGATGACTTACAGAGAGGTTGTCCCTCGGGATCGCGCCTCCACAGAGGAGTGTTTGTTGTCTGGCAGTTTGTACAAGCCGTAGGCGTCTGATCCCCATCCTCATTGTTGGCATTATTGTTATTTTTCCCTTGAGCCCCGTTCGCACTATCTTCCGTAGTAGCCGGTTCCAGTGTAGGCGATTCCGAGGCAGTGTTACCGGCACTCTTGGATGCGCCAACTGTCTTCTTCCGTTGAATATCTTGCACTCTCTTGGTCGAAGCAAACTTCCGAGGTTGGTTGGTGTTCGTGGAGGAACTATCCACAGAAGGCGGCGATGACGTTCCTGACGCAGCGTAGGGTTCCGGAGATGCCGCAGAACTTGAGTTGACCCCATTGCCCCAGCCGTCACTTGAGGGGCTCGGATGATAGCTCTGCACAAGCCCATTGTCCTGCTCAGCAGACAAAATCTGGGTAGGATCCACGTGCGTGAAAGGACCTTGAGAAAGGTTCCCATTATTCGAGGTGTCGAGGGCAGGATACGTTAAGCTCAAGAGCTGGTGGTAGTCTAGGGCATCGTCCGTTCCGGTGAAAGTCGGGTATCCCTCTGTCATAGCGGCAGTGGCCGCAGCAGCAGCTGCAGACAAGCCCCCATCAGGTGGATTGGGATTATAGCCGTTCGCCAGACTTGATTGCCGTGAGTTGTCGTGATAACGAACGTCGTGGAGCGCAGCATCATCTGGCCCATGAAGATGAGAGAAGTGACCCTGAGGTGCCGACTGGGCTGTTCCGGCAAGACTAAACAGCCCGTCGTACGGAGGGAAGCTGAAATTGAAAGACGAGGTAGGGAACGACGAATTGGTCAGATATGTCTCGGGATCGTGCGCGGAATGATTGCCATCAACATTGGAAGGGTCTGACCGCAACATGCTCTCGACGTGGTGTTCCACAGCTCGCCGCTTGTAACCAAGCAAACTATCAGGCGACCGCGGCTTTCCGTTAACTTGATGCCGACCGCGTATTTCTGCGAGGATGCCATCTTTTTCGATGGTGTGGTCGAAACTTGTTTTCCTAACGTGCCTGGGGAATGTTCGCTGTGGATGCGACGACTGGGGGTCAGGCGTTGTAGGCCGGAAGGCGTGATGAAGGTGAGTAGCAGGGAGAGAGGAGGGATGGAACGTGGAATGGTCGAACGCGGAGAGTGCATGGTTGAAGTGGTCGTCGAAGTGAAGATGCGTCTGGAGAGGATCAAGGGAAGGGAAGGGAAGCTGTTGTTGCTCATAGACGGCAGGAAGCCCATGGACGGTGGTGTCATGGCGGGATGCTGAGAGGGCGGAAGTGCCAGGTATTGGTATCCTTGGAGATGCAGCGACTGTCCTCGAGACATCTCCTTCCGGACCGAAACGTCGCTCCGTCTGTTTCTCGATGTTTAGCCCCGGACCATGTCCGGCACTTGTGAAGGACAAACGCCCGTCAAGCTGGGTAGACATGTCAAGAGTCATAGGAGGACGAGATCTTGACCTGCTCTGTGGCCTCCAGTCCATTGCCACCCTGGAGCGTGATCTACTCATGGCTCGCCAATCCATGGGCACGACACTGATAAGCAAATTCAGACACGAGGTATGGCGAGATAAGGGCATACGCACTCGTCATCTTCCGTACCATCCTGATTTGTACCATCAAAACCCACGACTTGAACTTTCCCCTTCCCTTTATCTATCCTCCTACCTCTCTCCTCTTCTGAGTTGGCTACTCCGCCCAGAGACATGTCGGCCTGGCCGGGAAGTCCACCAACGGGCTGTTCCCCATTTCTCCCAAGCAGATCGTCCTCGTCCTTTTTCTTCTTGAGGGCCAAAGCCATCATCCTCCACGTTAAATTCTCCATGCGCTGTGCGTGAGGAAGGTGTGCCTTCGTCCTAGCATACATCTTCCATACCTGAGTGGCCAGAGGGTCCTGCTTCGCAAGCTCTTCGGGGCTATCAGCACTCAGCGGCATGGAAAACTCGAGGTCGGGAGAGCCGGTGGGACGGGGAGAGGTGAATGCGCTTGTACCACCGGTATCAACGCTCGGATTGCTGAACAAATCGTCAGAGAAAATGTCGCTCAACAACGCAGATTTTGAATCCATTGAATTGGACGTAGACGATGAGGGCTCTTTATGACCCGATAATGACGAAGTTGTTAGTGAGTTGTGAGAAGGATTTGAAGGAATGCTTAGTTGGGCGAGGTCGTTGTAGGCACTAGGGGTCGTCGTTGCGGTTGTGGTTGAAGTCGGTGACATCCACAATGAAGGGGGGACACCGACATTTGATCGTTCTTGGGTCGCAGGTGTGTAAGAAGGGTAACTCGATGTGCTCGAGGATAAGGCATCTCCATGCATAAATTGACCATACGAACCAGAACCGGATGGAGTTCCATCCGACTTGTGATTCGTTCCCAACAAATAAGACCCCTCGCTCTGCTGCATCCACTGTGAGCGAAAATCAAGCGATCAGTCATCTTGCTTCTCTTACCGGCATGCGACTCTTCTCTAGGTGAGGGCGGCCACTCACAGGCGACAGGCTGTTCATATGATGCATACTCTCGGCTACTCCGTCTTTTTCCTTCTTGTCTGAAATGCCTGAGACGGTGGCGGAAGAGGAGTGAGCCCTCATGATGGCTGGTCTATTCGCATGAGAGCTGCCCACGTGCTGCTGGGGGCTGTCATGCGACCAGGATCCAGGTGGATCTGGTTGGAATCGGGATGAAGACCCTCGGGCGGCAATTGACTGAGGGGGCATCATATTGTACCGGTGGGTCTCGTTGCCTGACGGAACAGGAGGAGCTGGAGGTACTGAGAAGACGCCATTAGCAGCCAGAGTAGCAAACACGGCAGGACTGAGGGGGGCAGAGAAGAGGTTATTCCAATCTGATGAGAGGGGGTGCAAAGTGTTGTGGGACGAGGAGGGCTCTTGGAGGTGATTCTGGGGAAGTGGCTGGTTGAGCATATAGGTCATAGAATGTGATAGACCTGGGGAAGCGAGGGGAGCATGCTGTGTCCAGGGAGAGGAGGTGAGAGAGCTAGGTATAGAGCTTGGATGCGAACTAGGCTCGGAGGGGTGAGGGGAGAAAGACATATTGATCTTTGGTCTGTCCGAAGAGGACCAGGAGCGATTATGGGAGGAAGCATCGACGACGGGACCTGCTGATGGTGGGGGCGCCATGTACGAGGGAGGAGGGAAGCGAGACTGAGAAGGAGTATGAGTATGAACGCTAGCGCCGGCAGCCAGATCAGGAGGAGTATATGCTTCCTGTCGGAGTAATTAAGGAGCACTGTGGTGGAGAAAGGCGACAAGTTTGCGAGATAAAATGTGGCCAAAATGTGCCAAGCTGCTCGCCCTGGGCTGGAGAGGTGGGCAGAGGCAGAAGATGGGCAGGAGCGGGCAGGAACGGCGAGCAAAATGAAGGATCGCAGGTGGCAAGAACTTGATTGAAGCAACAGGCAGCTGCAGACCTGCCGCCCGCGTCTTACGGTCCGCACCCTGAGTGTCCCCTGACACCCCTCTCTCGACAAACTATCTAAATTTGTTGGTTTTTCATTATTGGTCCCCTCAGTAACTCCCCCTGGCTGCACGGAAGCCCTGCCGCGCTTCTTCGTACCTACACGATTCGCTTTCACATGCTCAGCAGAGGTGTCTGGTGTCCGCATGCCACTCAGCCCTCCAACTGCCAATTTGATGCCACCGGTCATGGCTCCCATATCCTCCCTGATCGCACGCCATCGTCTGTCTTCCTCATGTCAATGACAACTGCTCGACAGCCAGGAGTCGTTTTACCCTATCTTCTTAATCCTGCTCTCATCTTCCTCCAGCGAGCGACTCGCTCGCCCCTTGCCATCCCATGTCGGTCGAGCTATACCGTCTGGGCTGATGCCATTGCATGGGAACAGGGCACTCGCTCACTGTTCTCCCTTCGGGCACAGAACCTGGTAAGTTGCCGGCTTTGTAAGCCGGACCCCCCAATGTCGGCGGGTATGTAGCTTGATTTGGAGGTTGCGCCTGTTGTTCAGTCGACCACGCCGCGCGGGTGTACACTTGTTCGTATGGCGTTCAGAAGCACGGAGACGCGCGGGCCACTTCCTGGATGCACACCGAAAATGTCAACTCAACCTACAATTCCGCAGCCCGGTTCTCTGGTACAAGGACAGAGAGTCCATCTCAGTCCATCTCCAATCCCCTGTCACCTCGATCTCAGATCCCCGTCATCAGGGCAAGCCTAATTCATGAGATGACTTGGATCTCGCCCAATCGATCCAGCCCAAACAGGCACACGAGTCCCATCACCGAGATTTTGCCCCTGTCTCTCTTCCCGCAAAATGAAGTCTTCTCCTCATGCCTTCCTATAGCTATGTAATACATACGTCTGTACATCCCTCCGCGATCGTGCATTGGAAACACCTTGTTCGTCAGATCTCCTTTGTGCTCCGACCCTTACTTAAAGTACGTATGAGCTAATTCATACTTTCCCCCACTTTGGCCAATCAGTTGGGTTCCACAGATATTTTCGTCCGCTGCATGATGCATGATCTCTTGCTCAGTCTTTTCTCTCTTTGCTCTCTCACCCTCTTTTGTGCTCCGGACGGAGCTTGTGTGTCCCAAAGCCATTCTCACTGGTTCGCGCTCTGTCAGCCGCCGCGATCTTTCCATGGATCGCAAGAGATCGCCAGCCATTTGGTGTTTCAAAGACGGTTCCTCTCGCCCTCGGAGAAAACAATATCCGTTCCTCCGCGAAACCCTCCGCGAAATTGACAAGGCTGCTGCTTGGCGGACCTCGGACAAATTTTCTTCTCCTACGATGATCAGACGTTTTGATGCCGGGTTGGCTGATCTTGAACCCGATGCTTGCCAATGCCAGCGGCGACGCGACGCAATCAATTTTTTCCTCCTTTACTTCCCCGAGTGCGTCGAAACGGCTGATTTACCTCGACAAAGGATTACTATCAGAGGTCATCAGCGCGTCATGATTGAGCGCAACCGACAAGGACCACAAGGACGCCGACCGCCGGTTCTTCCTGTGTTGCGGGCCCACTGACGCGCACTGACCCGTTCGCAAGTTCGCGCCATCCTTTTATACTGCCCGACGATCTCGAAGAGCGGTCCATCAGAAACCAGGTCCCATCGGGTCACCGGCCCCTGTACAGAGAAGTTTGGGTGGCTGGGAAGTTGGGCGAACCTCCGGCCACCCAGGTCCCAGTACTCTCGCTCTCGTTCGCGCTCTCATGGCTGCAGAAGAATGTAGAGCGCATGCGCACGTCGGAAACGGGATGTCAAGCGCGCGAGCGAACGTTCGATCGTAATTTGTCATGGACATCATCTTTGACGTCGGCGACCGTCAGCCTATCGTATGTAGGCCTATCTGCGAGACGACAATCGTGCTACCGATCCCCGTCTGTCCCTCAATGAACGCATCTCTGACACTGTGGTGTGTATTCATGTCTGCACGTAAATTATCAACTAGCTTCTTCAGGCGTGGGCCTGCGTAGACCCACCTTGGGCGCACCCCTGTTAGGCTATTCTAGGAGGTTTCGAAGTGGCGCTGATGGTTTGAGTACGACCGGTCCCGTGGTCTGCAGGGTGCGATTCTGTTCCCTCAGATGTTCATTGGCATCCACGCTGTGGGAGTGAACTTTTGAACGAACCATGAATCGGTCGCTCGACTTTTATCAGCTTTAGAAGGGTAGTCCACATAGTATCTGGTATATGACGATGTTACCGTTGGTGAAATGTTGTTCCGCTTCTTCACCATTGCAGCAATACAGCATTGATCAGCACTGATGCTAGGGTGCCTTTTTCGTGCCCTTCCTCTTCTTTAATTTGGCATCAACATCGTCATCGGTGGCCACACTCCGTATGCCACTCGAAGTATGAACGTCGTCAAACATCCCACCGGCGGGCTCCGTCAGATCCCCTGACACCCCTTCAACGCTTACGATGCTACGTTCCCCTTGGAGCTTCAGATCCTCATCTATCCCAGGAACGTCCACCCAGTTCCAGGCCTCCGACAGCTCTCCACGCGCTAAACCCGTAATGACGAATGAAAGTATGCACGCGGGGCTAGAACATCGGAGACACCGATCGGCATGAGTAACCGGGATATACAACCTGAAAGAAGGACCGGGCCCCACGTGCTCACCTCAGGTAAAGCAACGCAGGTTGAGCCGTCTTGAAGCAATGCATGACTGTCATCGTGGCGACCAGACCAGCAACGTATGCAAGAAGCGTCGCGATGAAATACGGCTTGCTGTACGAAGCACATCCTTTTGAAGAACGCTGCGCACGCGCATGATCATATCGAAGTGCGAGTGCAACGAAGATGCCAGGAATGACAATATCGCCTAAGCCAAGCATGGTGAATCCGCGTGTCGTGGAAAAGTTGGAAGATTTGGGCCATAGTAGCTTGATAGGGACATCGAGGGATGTTGCGACTTTCACCATCTATGTCGGCCGAGACGTCAGAAAACATGTGTCTTCCGAATATCAGGCTGTGCGCGTACCACTTCCGTTCCAAACACCCAGTAGATGTCGTAAAAGAAGAGGCCGGCGAGTAGAATAGTCCCGGTCTTGAATGAATCGATCTTTAATAACGAAAGCGCGTTATGACTGAAGGAAACTCCTAGGATGTCCGTTAGCAGTGCCGAGCTTCGGCCCGCGGTTGTTTGGCTATAGAGCAAGGATGGCAGGACACCAAGCGGAAACAGGAAGAGTGACGGGGTCCTGAACGAAAGGGAAGTCAATTCTGCAGGACACGACAATTAGTGAAACGCGGACATCCGCGTGTTGGCGGTGAACGACACCTTTCGGGCCCTCCAGCACCAGCAGGCGATAACGCTGGTACTTCTTCCAGCGATCATGCCCTACGACCAGCCTTGTGAAGGATATGGCTGTCTGAAACGAGGATGAATGATATCACGTATCCCAGAGAAGTAGGCCACACACCTTCCATACACTTCCTATGCCAGCTAGGGAGAAGTACCACTTCAGGAACCAGTTTATCCATTCTGCACCAAGGTACTTGATGATGACATACAGTCCAAAAAGCGCTACTGAGCCCACCTGCAAGCGGTGAGCAGCGTTGTCAGCGTTGTGCTCTTCGAATGTACGTGGTACAATACGCACCACGGGGAACAGCCACGCGTCCTCAGTTGACAAGCGCTCTGGTATATCGTCGTCGCCGTCATCATCATCCTCTACGATATTTTTACTCGCTCCCGCTTTCTTTGTTATGGATTTCTAAACAAGTTCGTTGGTAAGTAGACCATTTAGTCGCGTTAGAGAGTGGCGTACCGGAAGCGAACCAAACGCCCCTGCAAAGATTGAGCCACTAGCCAGAGTTAGTAGACCAGCATAAGATGAGATGAGGTCCCAGTCTATGTCTATGTCTGCCATCGTATGAGAAGTTTTCAGAGCAGTCGCACTGGCAAAGCCAAGATGCTCTAAAATGTCTTGGGATTGGCTCAGTAGAGTTCACTGCTGTGACGGTGACGTGCCGTGTCCCCGCCATGTGTCCCTTCGACATTATGATATTATGAAATTCCCACGGTCCTCCCCACCGTCTCTTGAACTTGAACGCCAACGGCAGACCTTTCGTTGTTCACCTTTTTGTGTAAGAGCATATCAAAAGAGATAAAGCCCGTTGTGGCCTGCTCAACAGATAACATGATCATCTGCAGTCATTGTTTGTCTGTTACTTAAGTCACAGTCTGGTCTGTCGCAACCTGCGCAATAGTACCTCACTAGCTTGCTCACTAGCGCTGGATTTCATACTACTACGCCGGAAATCGACGTTCCCTAGGCTTAAGAAGTCCTGGATTAAGGTGTGCATGTGACGCATTGACGAGAATTACCTCAGCGCCGCATGACGGAATGCTTTTCGCCACAAGATCACGAAGTCACTTGGCTCTTCTCAAGGTTGCATGGAAGGATATTTTGGACCTGGGCGTCTTGCTGTTCGGCTAGCTGACCATACACCCATGAATTAGCACAACTCCGGTACATAACTACTGGCACGCCGTAATGATACAGTAATCCAAGAGGTCACCCGGGGTATATGAAGCACCGTTCGATTGTTCATAAGATCATAAACATTAATATCCAGCAGCAATACCGTTCTTGCGTGAGTCGCTCGCAGCTGTGAAAGGTAAACATGTGGAGCTCAATGACAGGTGCGACTAACGTACCAAAAATAATGCCATCTTTGACATGAATGGCCTGAACGACCGCGGCTATGCGGTTGATGTCTCGTACTAATAGCAATTAGAGTCAGGCATACAGCCGACCACCAGTGGCGGCGCCGCCGCCAGTGTAAACCATGTTTGCCAAACGAACCTTTGACCATATGCCCGCGCTCTCTGAGTTCCTCCACGTATTCCTCTGGAAGAATGCTGTCCACCTCCACCACCTCGGGCAAGAGCTGGTTGTGCACGCGGCCATACTCGATCGCTGAGCCTACATCTTGACCCCATTCCACGTTGAGGATGGTCTGGAATACGGCGCCAAATATCTTTGAACCACCTGACCCGCCCGTCACTAGGTGGATGGATCCGTCCGAGTTTTCCATGATCGTCGGAACACAGGATGACAGTGGGCGTTTCCCTGGCGCCGGGTAGTTGTCTGAGAATAACGTAAGTCCTGTCCTTTTTCTCTCACAATGCGGGGAAAGCGGGTGAGCGTACACGGGGAAGGACGTAAGCCATCGCCGTTCGGTGATCCGGGGGTGGAGAAATCGTCCATCTTCCAGGAAGGTGAGTCGTGTGATCTGGTGGTGGCGACGACTGACTATACCTCATTGTTCAAGATCACACCAGTCTCCGGATCGAGAACTAGTGAGCCAAAGATCCCATTAATAGTGCTCGTAAGAGACACCGCCATCCCGGCACTGTCAACGACAGATGTCTGGCTCTGATGCGACACATTAAAAGAGAGGATCTAAAGGAAAGAGACCTTTATACCGTGCCGTGGTCGGTCTTGATGTCAAACTCCGGGTTGTAATACTGCGGAGGGTGGGTCTCGTCCTGATTTAGGTTTAGCATTTATTGCATCCTTGAGTAGAAGTTTATTTACATCCGTGAGGTTGGCCACAACGGCGGCTGCAAACGATTTGGTCATGACTTCATCTATTCTCGCAGTACTGTTCTCCGAGAACGGTGGGTCTCCGATCTTGGTACTAGAAATGAGACGTAAGCAGTCAATAGCTTTGTGAAGATAGAAGTAATTCACCGGGCAGCAAAACCGACTACATGACAGATGCAAGGTGAGAGGCGATATGCCATTAACGACGGGGATACATACATTTCATAGCTTCAAGAATGCGATGTAAATTCAGGGCTGTACGGCCTTCGCCTGCAAGATCGTAATGTTCAAGCAAATTGAACATGTGTAGAAGTGCAGGCCCAGACGTTGGAGCATGCGTCGTATATATGACCTTGCCGTTGTATGTCCCTCGAAGGGCATTGTTGACTCTAACAGAGTACTTCTCCATGTCCGCATTGGTCAAAATACCGCCCGCCTTCCGTGCCGCTCGGACTATGGAATCTGCGATGGGTCCCTAGAACAATATTAGTATAATGGTAGGTGGGCGCTCTTAAGATTAGAGTCACATTATAGAAAGCGTCCGGCCCTTCCTCCGCAATTATGGCCAGTGTCCGCGACAGATTCGTGCGCTTGATGGAATCGCCCTCAACCAGTAGTTTCCCTTTGGGAGCAAAGACAGGTTGGAATTGGGCATTGTAGAGCATGATAGGGGCAAACATCTGCGGAAACGTCAGAGAGAGCACTCGACTGCAAATTGGGCCACATACCTTGATTCTCCGAGCCAATTCTGGATCGACATACCAGCCAGCAGCAAGATCGACGCTGGGCCGAACAAGACGTGACCACGGGAGCCTACCCCACCTCTTGTGGGCTTCTTGTAAGCCACGAAGCTCACCGGGTACGCCGCTAGCAAGTCCACCAATCAGCGCGTTTATCGGTTCGTCCTGAAACATGGTTGCATTCGATGCCGCTGGTGCAGTCTCTCGAAAATCGATTGAATACACTTCAGAGGTGTCATTTGGTGATGATGGGGGTAACCGCACTACCATGAAGCCACCACCAGCAAGCCCAGAGCTGTGGACAAAGGTGAGGTTAGAGTCAATCTAAGAAGCTCGCATGACTCACGAGAACATGTTGACCACGCCTACACATAGGACTGCACTGACCGCAGCATCAACAGCATTGCCACCATCCTTGAGCACCTGGACACCTATGTCGGAGCACCGCCTGTTTTCTGTGGCAACTGCACCATGTTCAGCTCTAACAAGATAAGCTGGGTTGCGCAGTAAGTCGGCATCGGTGATCGTTTCCGGGAGGAAGCTATTGTACAGAAGGCCGCAGCGATTGGTGAAAACGGTCAAGAGACCAAGAGCGGCGAGGACGATGAAGACGCGTCTAAGTGTGCTTGACGGCTGTTTGTGGTGATTCACATGGAAGGGTAGAACGGCTTCATCATGAGTAGGATCGGTGAGGTGCTTTCCGTCGAGACTGTCGTGATATGCAATATGGGTGGATTTGCTCGCCATAGCGCTTCGTATGGGAAGCTACGGTCCAAATAGCTCGGAGGGGGGCGATAGCTGACCAGGGCCGAGATAGTCCGGTATATGACAAAAGCATCATGGGATCCATAAGCATGCAGCCTCGGTCACCCGAGACACCTAACTAGATAGATAAGCTGTTTCGTGGAGGCAGTAGTATTGGTTCCGTGCCAGCTGTCGGGTTGGCACCCCTGACTCAGATGAGATTGGCTGCACGTGCACGCATATATCCCTTCCTTCCTTCCACTCTATAAATTGGGTGTTATGATAGCATGTCCTCAGTTGGTGTGTTTTCCTACGTGAGGTCCGGGTAAGCTTCCTTAATCATGGTGACCCTGAGCCTTGTTCACCATATCCTTTGCATCCTGTCGACACAAACAAGAACGCGGGCGAACAATACTACAAGCGGAGAACGCAGTATGCTCTCGTCTCGCGAAATCTCCCTTAAATCTGACGTAGCATGTAGCCTCAGAAAATTATCGTCCCCAAAAGCGTCGTAAAACAGATCTCAATGCTCGCTTTGATCAAATGGCATATAAACTAAACAGCATGGACAGCGCTCAGAACAGAAGTCGGCGCAGGACGTATTCAGCAACTGCCAGAGCAGCATCTGATCTACGGGATGGCTCACGAAACCCCACGCGTGCATATAGCGTGTTGTCTGAAGGGCATATAGGAGCAGACTTCTCTGTGCTGAAGTTAGATCGATTCCAAATGGATGATCCTTCTGTCGACAACGTAGGCCACAACCTACACGAGCTGTCTCATGAAACTCCATCGGTTTGACTTGATCTACGTCCTTGATTGCCCCTTATACTACTCACTTCGGATAGTGTTCTACCAGGGCGTTGCGAAAACCGCTACCTACTTGGCTAGCACACACTTTTCGGTCTTTGGAGGATCGTCACCCAATTCGTTCTCTTTTACCTTTGTCTGAAGACGAGAAACTCGGAAATGCCTCTGTGTTCTCCGAAGCTTATGATCACGCCCTGGAAAATCGCGAGGATGTGTCGATGGACGACATATTCGCATTCTCGCCATTCGATACAGACGACGTGCACCGTACAGACGTTAACGATTATCCTTTGGCTATGGCAGAGCACTCTGCGATCTCATGTCACTCACCGGATCGCCCCTTTGAGCGTCGAGCGTCATCGAAACAGGCAAATCATGTCCCATTCTTTCGCTATCAAACTCCAGCTACACCACCTCGCCGAGAGCTTGGGTTACCGTCGCCGAGGATGAAGCCTTGCTCTAGCTCTTCTCATAATCTCCCTCCCTCTGACTTGATGACAAACTCAGACACCATGCTCGCTTCCGACGTCGAGGATCCCATCTACAAGTATCTGTGTCATGCTAATCCTTCTGAATCATTTGAACAAACTTCGATCGAGCCGTCTTACCCTGTACACTCTCAGTTAACTTCGCTCGAGAATCCTACGGGAGACATTCCAAACTATGATCGAAAAGAGGTCGAAGACTACACATACGTTGTAGACCCTGAATCGCTCGACTTCCAGTGGCAACCGTTCATTAGACATGAGACATACTTGAAGGCTTTGGGCGATCGTTCAAGACTCGATCTCTACCAAGATATATCTACTGGAGACGTAATCGGATCTGGCACATCGCCATTGGAACAAGATACGCGCACATTCACATACTCGCAATCTCCAGGTCAAAGCTATATCTCGGTCTCAGATGAGATAACGCGTCAAACAGGTATCGAAAGATATACTTGCAGAGAATCGCTGCACCCCAGTCCTTCGCTAGATTCGCCCTTTCAGCAGCAGCGGCAGGAAAGTCTTTACGACATGTTCTCGCCGAAGGCCACGTTTGCGCCAACTACTGGAATATATCTATCCCCTTTACAGGGTGCGCCTGTGAGCTCAGACGACGACAGCATCGATGTGGGCCGTCAATCGCAGCTCTCTCCTGGCTATATGCTACGACTAAGGCGCCAACCAGTACGTGGTGATGGAGCTTGGAAAGTAACAATGCCTTGAGTTTGCACAGGAACATTCCCTCGCCTTGTGACACTATGTCGTAGGCCCGGATAACTTTGAAGAGCTCGGTTAAGAAATGCTTCTTGGTATGAACGAGGAGGCATCAGAAGGGTGACAATTCGTGGTATCATGAAGGTCGTGCGTCGTGCGTAAGTCAGTGTGTTCTTCTCCCAGCGCATGAGAGGAAGGGTCCAATAACAACGCTTTTGCGGCACTTTCTATACTTGTTATTGCATACTCATTACCATTGAGACTTGCTGGATTACTTTCACTCGTAGTCGCTTTCCGGCGGCCTTCGGCCGTGGATGCATCAGTCTTATCTCGGACTTGTGTTTGGCAAACGTAGACGTGTCTGTCGCGATCGACATCCTGACATTCTGGAGTGAACTTGCTCTCATCGGCAAGACGCCAGTATACAAGTATGTGCCAGATATTTATGTCGTTCTCTATTGATAGGGCAAGCACACACAGACTATAATTAGGACAAGCGTTGACCTCGTGAGGTCCAGAGCAAGTGACAAGATACCTCGAAAACGAAAGCGGAAGGGTATAGTGTAGTAATAATGGTAATCATTCATCTATATGCCCAGAGGAAAGGGAACGCAGGTTCAAGAAAATACGTCACCACCCAACTTCTTCGCCATCGAATGGCTCCACAGCGAGGTGACGAGTCCCTTTGGCTTTTGTCAATTTGTATCGCTCAAGCTGGTACACCTCATATGAATTGGCGGCAAGCCTCATTGCACGAATATGATGTGGACGTGAATTGGCTGCGCGTGCGTGCTTGCGTGATTGCCAGATGCAAGTCGCGAGGTTCATGCCTGTCTCCGCGTGAGGCACGCCATACCAGTACAGGATGAGCTAAAACAAGGATCAATGACAAATTCAGGGCTGAGCTTTAGAGCACGCACTCCTCCATTGGAAATTGCCTCTTCGTGTGCCTTTTTATCCGCTTCGTAAAGAGCTAAGCAAAGAAACGGTGTAGTTAGAATAAGGCTAAGACAGCATACAGTGTATGCCGATGTCGGTGGAAAACTGATTACTCACGTGTGCTATCACTACCCGCCTTCCGCTTGCTCCGGAATGCGACGCAATACCACTCCCGCTCTTCATCTTCTGGGAGCTCGAGCTCGTTCCAATTGAAAGCATCGGCATATGTGACCAAAGAGTAGTCAGAGTGTATGGGGCGGAATTTGTGCAAAGCTTTGTGCAAGGACAACGAAACAGGATCAATGTCGGGGAGACGTGTCTCCGTGGCAAGTTTCGGGTCATGGGTTTCAATTGGAGGCAAAGCGTGGGGTAATGAAGAAAGCAGCGGGGGCAGGTAGAGTGTAGAAGTTGTGGGTGCTTCCATACTCTTGACGTCGAAGACCGGCAGCTTGTGCGGGTCTCTGTCCTCCCGATGACCAGCATCGGCCACGGTGGTTTTGGGAGGCGAAACATCAGAGGGCTGAGGTGGCACGAGCGAGAGACCCATAGCTGAAGGATAGATAGGTGGGCGATTCAAGAGCAGCGAGCTGATACTGAGTCATAAGCCGGGAAAGTGCCTCAACTCTTATACCCCGCGTCGAGGAAGTTCCTCGACATATGTTACCACGGCATTTCGTGACAGATCTCGATCGTGGAAAGGCATGACGGCCTGGAGAGAGGATCGAGCAGTGAGATTGTGACCCATTGCGTGATTTTGACGCAGAGATCGGAATGGTCGGCTAGACGACATCAAGGAGACTCTTGCACAATCGGGTCCGCACGCGACTGCATATACTAATGACGAGAAGTCCAGAGTTAATTTAGGAGTCACGCAAACCACAGGAGTCGATCCTCGCTGGCGCAGAATTAGGATGAACTGTGAATTGCAATATGTTCTTTCGGCCGATAACGGAGATATATCCAGCACCAACCAGAGTACTTGCCATCGTGAGCAGTCGGGGCGACACGGATGTTCATCAGGAGTTTGTGGTCAGGAACACCTTTCAGCTGAACCCGAGTTGCACTAATGGGATAACTCTGAGAGTAACGAGAAGACAGAGGAGGGAAGAAACAACGGAGATAAAGGTAAGCGCCACAATGAGTCCGGCTAGCCAATGAGGGGCTGCTTATGTAAAGCATGCCTTCTCTCACCGTCAGTCGTCGCGTCCTGTTGTTTCCGCAATGGCTTCAAGAAAGGCGGCAGAGTCAACGCTCTACCACGTCCACCCCAAGGGATTTTGGAAGAAGTTCCGTATGTTATATTCCTGCTATACATTCATCACCTCTGTACTGAGAAAAGTGTAGGCGACGCTGTGGTCGTGAACCCAGAAATCTCCACTGGTATACCTCTTGCTGGCGTTAACAGGTGGCCGCAGCCTGGCTCTCGTCCTGAGAAATACTCCACCCCTGCTACCAAAGGTCATTATACTATAGCAGTGAACCACCTCAGCTGACTGACGCCCGTGACGCGCAGCTTCCGACCCGGCACAGAACCCGTACTGGAAGAGAGACGTCCGCCGTGCCTACCCGCAGCTCTCCGTTATCACCCAGAATGAGCTTTCCACCCTCCTGATCCAGCATCACCAGGCCAAGGCGTACGTGAACAGGGCCTCCTTGTTCCATGTGCTGACCCTGTTCTTTGTTTCCCAGTGTCCCTGCTCCATCAGAAGAAACCAAGAAGGATGCAGATGCTTCCGCGGAGGGCACTCCCGCGAAGGCAGCCGAAATCCCTGACCTGCCCACCGCAATAGCCACTGTCACCTCGGCGGCAACCGTGTACGACGTGTCGAGGCTTCCTCCCAAGGTTACCTCGCCCTTCAAACGCTGGCGACCCGAGAGGGCTCCCGATGCCCCACATGATCCACACGCGTATTTCCCCATGCTACTGTACAAGTAGCTCATCTGCCTGAAGTCCATGGTTCGGGTTTATGCACTTGTTGTTTAGATTGACACTAGCTGCGTCTTGTCACAATACATCAACGGCCGTACTTCAAACAAATCAAATAGACGCTTTTCACTACAGTAATCTTAGGCGCATCAACTACCATGGTCCATGAGAACTTTGCGTCGGGAGGAAAGCGGCTTTGTGTCTTTACGCTAATAATGATGTTAGAATTGTGCCATACCTACTGCGCAACGGTGCGTTCCCTCACGATGGCTATGTACTTACTACGATCGTCGAAGGCTGTCATTAAAAACCGTCACAGTTTGTGAGAAGCATCCGACACGCACGGCAAGTCTCCGGTAAAGTAGAAGTTGCCGTGTCAAGAAGTCTAATGTGAAGTTCGGATGTGACCGAATTACAGACCACCAGGTACTACCTTCGCTTCCGTGCATCTTCCACCGATATCTCCCGAATTGTACTGTTGGCATAACTTCACGGTTGGGAATAAGTAGTATGGTACAAGGGATGTCTGCTGACACAGGATCAAACCGGGTATGCAATGTCCTTCCTGCAGTGTTCCTGTTCTCATGTCTATTCATTTGGACGAGCAACCAGTTTTTTGGCGCTGACAAGACCGTCTTTCATCATCTGTAGGCCAGCTGCCACGCCATGAAGACCACCAGAGAGGATCTCGACGTCGTTGGGCTGTATAACCAAGGTTGTCAGCAAGTCATGGCTTGTGGAAATGCTGTCCCGTCAACTGACCATAATATCACCATCCACAAGCATCTGGGTAACGTTCGAGAATAGCTTTTCTCCATACTCTCTATTCTCATTCTCATAAACGGTGCCGACGACACCCAAGATCCGCTTCTTGCTCCCTTCATCTGGCTCGAATGCCTGCGGCTGCACACGTACAAGGCACCCCTCGGGAGACAAGAGGTCGTATCCCGCTTTCTGCGTTTCCGGTGACGCAAACGTGTCAAAGACGACGTCGAGCGGTATATTCGTGATGTTCTTGATTTCGGCTGCAAGGGTATCTAACGATGCCTTACGGTCAAGCACGTGCGAAGCTCCGAGTGATTCGAGATGTTTGCGATTATGAAGTGACGCAGTCGTTATAATTGGATGGAAGCCAGAAAGCTTGACTAGCTGAATGGCTGGAGCATGGTGAGAGGCATTAAATATTTACTCAAGGACAGTTGAGACAGACCATATTGCCCCACTGAGGTGGACCCTCCTATGATTAGGATAGGTAGGCCTTGATACTTCCCTCGGCCGCCCTCCCACAGCGGCTGGTACCCCAGGCCAAGGGGCGGCGGTTGGTAAAGTGGGACGGATGAAGTGGACAGTCCGACGGTAATAGATGCAGCTTGCTCGAAAGATAGCTTCTCGGGGATCTAAGCGAAGTCAGTCACCCACAAAGCGCACAAGGAAGTGGACTCATACTTTAGCAATGATGCTAGATGGACAGAGAACATATTGTTGGAATGAGGCATAGTCACTGCCTGCGAGAGCTGGGTGAAAACTGGGGACCTGATTCGTGAGCTGATATAGCACAAGCAAGTATAGAAGACCGTACACTCTGTCTCCTTTGGCGAAACGAGTGACCCCCTCTCCGATAGCTTCGACGACACCTGCTCCTTCGTGACCAACGATGGCGGGGTAGTCTTGGACCCAAAGAACGTGCTCCTGTATCTTCCAGTCTACAGGATTGAGAGCAGTGGCGTACTCTTTGATAAGGACTTCGCCAGGCCCCGGAGTAGGGATATCTCGTTGGTCTACGACGAAAGGACCTTGCTTAGTCTCGATAAACAGTGCTTGTTGCTTTGCCATTGGTGCTCTACAAGGCAGATACGGCTGTCTACTGTGAACCCGAGAATAAGCGTGAAGGGGCACACCTACTAGTTGTGCATGTCCTTATAGAACGGACAGGAAATCGATAAATCGGGACCAGCGATGAAGGGAGGCATGGAAGGCCGATGGCACGTTGTGAATGGAATGTTGCGCGTTTGGACGAACATTCAAGGTGCCGACAAGACAGAGATAATGTATTCGAGGCAGTAGAGTACCGCCGAGGGCTCGAGGGCATCGCAAATGTCTTCACCTGCGACGTCGACGCCGAATATCGATATTTGATTAGGCGGTTCATTGTTAGACATCAGGTCTAGAGAGTTTAGGAGAGTTTCCAAAACGAGACTCCGGAGGCAACTCGGATGATGTCAAGGATGCATATGGGTAATCAATAGTAGCAAACAAGGTCCTCGGACCAATGTTTATGTCTGCACCACCAACAGCAGCTGCCTCCACACCAGAGGAACGCGCGAAAGCGTTCGAGGCAGATCCGCGCATTCATTTTGACAGAGAGTCCAACTCTTGGCGCTACGAGCAGGACGACGGCACAGAGCTCGAGTATGACACTGCCAAAGCAGCATGGGTTCCTGTTGTACGTCCATGCTCACTGATAACTTCCCGTTTCCTCACCTTAAACACCTATATAGCTCGATGAAGATCTCATAAAGAAACAACAAGCCGCATATTCAGTGGCTGGTGTTGATGAAGAGGTAGTCTGCTCAATCGCCATTCGTGAACCAAGCCTAACACAACATGCACAGACCCCTGCTGCCCCCATCTTAGCTCGCATCAAGAAGCGCAAGCAGGAGGACTATACGTCTGCCAGTGCTCCAGCAGGACCTTCAAAACGCGGCAAGGGTGACAAGGAACAACAAGCTAGGTCTAAGAATACTGCTGTCTATGTCACCGGCCTCCCTCTTGATACCGACGTGGATGAAATCGTCGAACGCTTCAGCAAGTGTGGTGTGATTGAGGAGGATGACGAGGGCGATCCCAAAATCAAACTTTATGCCAACGAGGATGGCAACTTCACAGGGGAAGCCTTGGTCGTCTTCTTCAAGGAAGACTCCGTCATCTTGGCCATCAACCTATTAGACGAAGCCGAGCTTAGGATAGGAGACGCGTCGACTGTGATAAAAGTTCGGAAGGCAGAGTTCGGCCACAAGAACTCAGGTGGAAGTGGAGAGACCAATGGGGCAGCACGCCCACGAAGGACTGTGGACAAGAAGAAGATCACGAGACGAATTGGCAAGATGCAGAAGTGCGTATGTCTCATCTTTGTAAACTTGGTGCTGAATCTTCGCTTCCCCATAGAAAGCTACAAGAATGGGATGATGACGACGGCTTCGGTCCATCAAAGACAGAGGAGGACAACTCCCAAGCCCTCAACAAGAATAGTCGCGTGGTTGTATTGAAACATATGTTCGCTATAGAAGATCTCGAGAAGGACGCGACGTTGCTCTTGGATCTGAAGGAGGATGTCCGCGAGGAGGCATCAACGCTGGGCGAAGTAACAAATGTTGTTTTGTACGACGTAAGCAGCACTTTTATCCACCACAGCTGAAACCTGACTCCCCCTGTAGAAAGAACCTGATGGTGTCATGACCATCAAGTTCAGAGAACCGCTCAGTGCTCAAGCTTGTGTTATTGTATGTACCTATCGATGCTGTCAGCAAGCCTCGCTTACATTCCCGTTTAGAAAATGAACGGCCGATTCTTTGATGGAAAACGGATCGAGGCCTCGTTGTATGCGGGTAAGCAGAGGTTTAAGAGAAGTGGCGCTGGCGATGAAATGGAAGGAGACACCGACGAGGCAGAGAAGAAGCGGCTAGATACTTTCGCACAATGGCTGATGGCCGAGGGCGATTAAGTATTCATATCTATTGTCTTCAGACCGCGAATCTCGCTGACACTGCACTTGCAAGAACGCCTTAAAATCCATGCCCGCCGCGCGTAACAGATAGGATAAGCCTAAATACGTACAAGAGGTGCCTCCATGGCCAGTGTCCTACCAGCAGCTAAACAAAGGCTTTGCAGTCACCATTTCGAGTCGCTGCGCGAGATCCACGTTAGCGTCAATTGATCAAAACGCGAAAATACCCACCTCGATGACCACTGTCCGTTTTCTTGCAGCATCAGCGTCCTCTGAGTTCATCCAGTCCAAGCCCTCTCGCTGAGTTTGCCGGCTACTGTGACTGTTCCATCTCAAGTGACGATTCATGTAAGATGCATCCTGGACGTGTGGAACCGACATCGACATTGCGACGAGATCATCCTCCGTCATCGAGCTTGACAGCGACCTGTCCTCTGGAACAGAAGTGAGCGCGCCAGGACTACCAGGCGGTGTAAACTGTTGCGAAGCCGCCATCTCTGGTATGTGCGTTGTCTCAGCAGGCGCAGATCCAGGGATGGGTATCCGGTGCGGCAACGATTCGGCGACATCCATCTCCTCTTCCTCTTCCAAAACGGACTCATCGACACCAAGACGTTGCAGGCTAGCCTCAACAGCATCTAGGCGCTCAAGGTGTTCAAGTACATTAACGCCTAGAAGAGAACGCGTGTTATCAGTAAAAGCCGCGTAAAATATCAAGAAAAGCTGACCTGTTGCAGCAGGATGAACTTTCGAGAATTTAGCGGAGAACGGAATCGGTCTGGAGGTATCAGTCGAGCGTCTTTGTACAGGTGGTGGGAAATCAGAGGTGTAGCTTTGGCTACGCATCCGTCGAGGAGGTAGAGGTACTGAGCTGATTGAGGGCTTGGGAGAAGGTGGTATTGGACCTGACCCTGACGGCCGCGGGAGCTCTTCCATTATCTCTACCTCGTCATCCCAGACTAGAGCTTTGGTTCGTCGAGTAAGCTCAAGGGGTCCTAAACATGCATGCGTGAGTGATAGTGCAATATGCTTGTCTGTAGAGCGTACCTTCGTCCTAACGTGACGCTTGAAGTCAGCCTTTGAGGTCAGGGGCAGTTCATAGGCGTCAACGTACCTCATGCTTAAGCGATTCGATGATGTTATATGCCTGGCCCTTGATGACTGCCATTTGCCGCTGTTACACCAATGAGCAGTCATATAGAACTGTCACGAAAGGCTTACTCTAAACATTTTCGGGTGGAAGTCAGGATCTACAGCAAATAGTTTCTGTAATTGATATGTCGTCTCCTCCCACCAAGTCTTGGAAGTGAGTAATGGGAGGAAGTGATTTCGCGTTTTCTCGCTAAAAGGTGGACCGATCAGGCTCACGGGTAGATACAGCCAGCCATACGCATAAGAACGCCATCCTTGTGGATGTTCGTGGGGGAACGAGAGAGAGTTGTCTATAGCAGCTATGTGTATATGTGGTGTCCGAGTATAGTCTGATTGTGGTTGGCCACATGACGATGGTCTCGACGAAGAAGCTGTCGAGGGATCGCCACGCCGAAGCTGACTCATCGCTGGCATTTGCGGCCGAGAAGTGGGATTGGGGGCGACGTCAATGAGTGATTTCTCATGGTCCCCTTCGCAGTATTTGATCATATAGTTATCGGCACCACGATCGGTGTTAAGCATAAGGTAATCTGGGAACGTCAGTTAGCGCAACGCCATCATTCAAGGCGACCACCACACAGAGAATTACCTAGAACAACAAGCCTGAAAGACGGTACATCAGCCGCCGTCATGATTATGAATGTGGAAGTACCTACTTTTCTAGTTCCTCCCTAAAACTTTGCTGGAGTGCACGAGACCAGTAGAAAGGTCGGCTACCGTCCGTTCCCTCAGAAGCATCGAAGAGTGCTCGCTCGCCCTCGGGATCATCTTCAAGGTCGTCGTCTTCACCGGTCTTGCCGCATATGATCTTAAGAGCCCCAAGGAGCTTCTTGGAAGCGATACCCTTCCGGTGATTTGAGTCATCGAAGGTATCGGTGATGGACCGTCCCGGCCAAGGATGTTTACGAAGGAAATCTGACGCATCTGGGTATTTCCGTTGATTGACATGCTTGTTTACTGGCTCTAGAATGACTAACCCGTGAATCCATGCAAGAAGTATTGCATACTTCCTATCTTCCCGGGGAGAGGTTTGCCCTTCTTTGCCGCATTACGATCTAGCCAGTCATAGAAAAATGCTTGACTAGATAATGTAACCAAGGCTGTCCGTGGAACGATATTAAGAGCAAGGCGTTCATCCAGGAGTGATGCAGCCGCCTCGGAGATATAGCTGTGGGCTGTCTCGATAAACTCCAGGTCTGGATCGAACGATGCTTACCTGAGGTTAGGAATGAGGCACTTTCTGCCAAAGGGTATGATCCAACGAAATTGGCGATGGAGCCATTTGGTTGTCTGCGGAGAATCACTATTAGGCGAAGGGTAAGCGTATTGGGATTGGGCTGTCACCTTGGGGTTCAGGCGGCCATACGGCTCTTCGTCCTTTGGCTTGAACACACTGCGTGAATGTTAATCTAGACGCTTAATGTACACGCAATGACTTTGTGCCTTACGCAACTGTCTGCACCTTGCCATCCACCTTGGCACGCGCAAAGTAGGATCCAGATGAGCCTTTGGCGATCATCTTGGGGTGTATGCCAGCTGCAATGGCACTTCGAACTGACTGAGCGGTACTATAGGGTGAGAGTCATTAGCAGCGACGTTTCCAAGCATCCTCATGTACACACGCACTTGTCGAAGACTGCCTGAGTCATGGGAGGTTGGTGATCAAGGGTCTTGGGCGGCTTCCACCATGGGTCAGAGGAGCAGCAACAACATATTGCTTGCAGACGAACCTGTGATTCCTCACTACTAGGCAACGGAGGTATGTTCTGAGGGGCCTCAAAGACAGACTGCCATATCTCGCGACGGGAGTGGTCCCGGATCCCCTTCTTGTTTCGCTTCATCTTCTGAGCAATGGAATCTGTCCATCTGAGCAGGACAAGATATTAGGCATGGTATATAGGAAGGATGGGAGGGCGGCAACAGACCTCTTGAATGCATTGTCAATCTTGCTTAAGTCGATGTGCCCTGGCTTGTGTGCACGACGGAGACCTCGTGAGGGAGGCTTGACGCCGACCGCGACGTCACCCTCTGCCTCCTCCTCAATTGTTTGAGCAAGAGGTTCGTAGCCTGAGTGGGAAGGCATGGCCGCAGTGTAGGGTGTGTTCAGGTGAGCCGCTAGAAAGACATGCAGTTATGGTGTGCTGCCCACTGGCCTGGAAGCCGGCAGATGAATATGACCCTTTCCAATCCGGCTTCCCCACTCTTGCTGCGCTTCCAATAGGGGCACGTGTAGGCTGTCGACCTGGACAAATGCTTCCGAGATTGTTACGGGCAATGGTCATCCGTTTGAGTAGGATAAAAGATGCTCTCATCACTATTTTATTATTGGTCATTGTACGATTAATGAAGCTAAACCGTGTCTCTGCATTATCATGAGTGTTCTAAACTAAATGATCTTCAACAGCTATTATCAAATCCCGTGTATTCCCTATTTTCGTTTGTCTTCTTGGGCAGTGGTTATTTGCGAGTCGATTGGTTTAGAGACAGGAAGAGCGCACTCTTCTAAGCAAGGTGCATCAAATATGACACCACTCGGTACTAGACTAACTGTCGGGACGACAACTGAAACCCACAGCAGGAGGGTGGCTACGCTGTAAATTGCACCCCAAATGCGGAAGAAATTCGAATCGAACGTTTCCGCAAGTGAAAGCGTGAGGTTTGCGTATACGCCCTAAGAATTCGTTAGGCTTCGTAGCTATAAGGAGTAGAGCTAGACATACGTTGGGGAAGATGGTGGACCAAAACGAGAGTTTGAAGGGAAGACGACCATGTCGGATGGCATCTTGAAGTCCCAACAGTGCAAATAAAATCCACATAGATGCGTATGCCCACAACACAAATGCGATGGTGACACAGATTACCTCAATCGTGTCGGGTGTGCTGGGAGATTTGAGCAACGTTGATTGTCCATATTTCAACGGCAACAATTGTTTGAAAGCTTGACCCAGGGTCAGTATCGAGAATCCTGCTTGGCCAGATGGCCCGAGAGGCAAGAAAGAGGACAAAATCCCAAGGCCAGGAGGGTAGCCGTGAACGATAAGACGCAGTAAATAGATCGTGAGCATCATGAGGGACAATGACAGCCCTACTGTGACCATCCAAGCCGAGACCACTACGGTTAGAAATGCATGGTCGTGTGAGTACTCTTGCAATGCGCCGGCCAAGACACCACCAGTAGACGACGCGACAATGAGAGTAACGACGGGCAGCAACCAAGCGGTGGTCATCGATTTTAGCGTGTGATCGTGGTGTGTTTTCCTATGACGTTGGTGAATAAGTTTTCCCAACAGGAATCGCAAAATACGTACATGACATGCATCACTCCCCAGCAGCAAATGAAAGATATTGCAACGTCAAGCCACCAAAATGCCCAAAGCGCGTAGACGAATTTGCTTCCACCAAAACCGTATGTCTCGAATACACCTCCCGTGGCGACAACAATGAGAGTAGCACCGCCCATAGGGAAGGTGCCTAGATATAAGCTTTGGGCCGGATGGCGGATCATGAGCGACCACACGTCAGGGAATAGGATATAACGAGTAATGCTGATGATAGTAAAAAGTGTAAAGAGGGCGAGATTGAGGAAAAAGAAGACCAAAGTCATGGCTTTCATCGCTGGCGTGTCATTTCCGTAAGGAAAACTGTGAAAGAGGATTGCGATCGCGCCAGTTCCTAGAAAGAGGGAGATGGATTAGGACTATCTGCAAGGCGGGGTGAGAAAACGTTATGCGCACCCATAGTGACAGCGAACCATGCTGGAGTGAAGTGCCTACGAATGCAGCATGAGCAAAGAGAAGTCCCTGAGTGGTTCAGGGGTAGAAAAGGCCAGCACGCTAACCTGACGATGTCTTTAAAAGACTTTTTGCGAAGCCCCTCAGAGCTCATGAGATAGGTTGGGTCAGGAAAGGCGACTGTCGGAATGGGATACCAGTGAGCAAGTGTTTCGGCTCCGCTGTCCTGCTTGAATGTATTGGGGGGCGAGTCACTTTGTAGCGCCGTATATATGATCTGGGTCTCGGATTCTCGGCGACAATCGGCTAGCATGACGGCTTGCTCATTCTGACACTTTCTGTTCCCGCGGGTCCTTCGGTCATTGGCGGAGATTGTGGATGGAGTAGCGCAGAGTGTGCGTGCGCATTAGCCTGTACATGTCGTCCTGGGTGTGGACAAAAGCGAGCGGGACGCGGACGGTATCTTTGGCCAGATTTACTCAAGTTCCAAAGACGATCGACAGTCGTCGTCCGCCGCTGTGACTAAATTAAAGATTCTCACGAAGAAGCTTGTCTCAATACCTGCCTTTATGTCACGGTATAAAGAACTCAGCTGGCCTCCCTGAGTCGCCTCTTCAACCACTGCGCATTTTTTCTTCCACGGGCGGCATGCTCAGCTTCCTCAAGTCCCCCAAGTCCCCCAAGACGCCAAAGTTTGCTGTTTCTTCGGAAAAGGTAGAAGAGACAACGGCTGATCCGGTCCAACAATCGTCTCCTGTGGCCCCAGATCAACCTGCTTTAACCGTCTCCGAGCCAGCCCTCGCCGCCGCCGAGCCGCCGAAGACGGAACTTGAGGCCGCTCCCCAAGGCAATACCCACGGCTCCGAGGAAGGTGGCATCGCGCCTTCCACCACCGCTAGCGCGACTCCAAGCGCGACTACTGATACGCCTGCATCCTTGACTCCCGCAGAGCCCCAGAATCCTTATGGCAAGCACTCCGATGGCCGTCGCTTCTCTTTCCGTTCATTCACTTTCCTTAACAAGAGCAACGAACCGAAGAGTCCACGCAAATACGTGATGACAGCAGATGAGGAACACACAAAGGAAACCAAGGCCTCTGCAGCTTATCTTAAGCAAACTCACAAACCCAGATTGACAGGCTCAGACAAGCGCGCCAAGGAGTCCGCTGTAGTCATCCGTTCTCTCATCGTGGGCTCTACAGCTGGCCAGAGTCTCAAGGGCACCAAAGCCGTATCTCGCACGGAAGTCGGCCGTGTCAAGGGTTTGCTGCTGCAGCCCAAGTCCGCCAATCAAGTTATCACGCACCTCAGGGCCTTTGACTTGAAGGGTGATGGTTCTGTGGGAGATGATACCGACCCGGAGCAGTTCTCGAAACCAGTTCACGCCGTTTGTCTCGATGGTACCGACGATGAAGTCCAGGACCGTCACTTCAAACGCCTGAACGAATCTAGTACCGATTCCTCCGTTGACTATCCTAGCATTGCGACCGCATCGATCAATTCCGTTGCTTCAATGTTTGAAGGCATGCACCTCATCAACCTTATCACTACTGCGGACTTAGGCCTCGGCCAACCTGGAGATGGCGAAGGAATCCTCGCAGGCGCGGTGCCAACTGCTGCGACAGTGATCAGCGGCATTCAACAGATCACCCCCCAACTTATGGCTCTTGGGTATGCGACCGGGAAAGCTGTGACCCCGGACCACAGCGTAGTACATCCTCCGTTGGATCGTATTTCGATCTTCACTTGTGAGCCTTCCTGCCAATTCTTTATGCTTATCATTGACCTTCCTTTCAGACTGGTGGGGCCTCGAGATTGCACTTCCTCAACGTACCCTATCTTATCTGGAGGCGAGTTTGGCATCTGCCCTAGAGGGTGTTGACTTCTGACCTATGTTTGTTCAGAGTGCGAAGTCCATCTCCTCCGCAGTCATCAATTTCCTTACCGCGTTATCGCTCATGAACGAGGGCGTCCGCGAAGTTCTGCCCTTCGTCCGGTACATTGGTCAGTTTATCGACTTTGAATTTGACTCTATCAAGAAGGAAAACTGCGGCAAGGGTGTTGTGTGCGCGGCTACTTGGTACATTTGCATCCATTTCTACCATCGTGCGCATACTAAACAAAACTAGGGTTATGCCAGCTGCGTTGGTACCTCGTCCCTGGGATTTCCCCCCTCCTCTACCTCCCAAGCCGATCGTCCAGGAGGCAAAGGCTGATACAGACCTTTCTGACATTTCTGCGGCTCCCGCTGCCGACGAACCATCAGTGGAGGAACCTCGTCAGTCGGAGGCCTCTCAGTCTGTATTCTCTCAAGAGTCCGAGGCTACTCCTCCCATACCATCTCAACCTCCTGTCTTGCCTGAGCTTATCGTCAGCTCCCCATCCTCTGTTGATACCCTAGGGCCATCCCCTTTGACTGCCTGATTTCATCTTCAAGTCGTAAGGTTTTGGTTCTAGTCACATACCCTCCGGATCTACATTTCTGTTCATGGACTCACGATTTTCCGTCATCGTCAATACACTCCTTAGCGCATCTCTTGGACAATCGCCTGCAGTATATCATCCCGGCTTTACACACGTTTCTCCGTTGCAATAGCTTTCAAAGCAGCACACACACTCATTCAGTACAGCTATATAATACACGATCTCCCAATCGTTCCGACTGATCTATTCACTGGGTAGTGAACGTCTGGTCGGGCTCTAGACATCACGAGTAGTTAGCCCCTGTAAATGGTGGATTTTGAATCAGTTTACCTAGGTTCTCAATCAAGCCTCCGCTTTGGAGTGACTGAAGTTGAGAGAAGGCTGAGGGAGTGACTGTGACGACGATGCTCTGGCGTTGCCAATGTTAGCTGATATATTAAGGTCAAATAGATCGATACGACCTCTGGGAAGGGCGGCTGAGCCGGGTTGACTTTGTGGATAGTGCCACCTAAATTATGCATCGGACCATGTTCGTGAATTGAGCAGAGGTACAATGACATACCGTTGCTGGTGATATCATCCTTCGTCTTCTGGATCTGCTCTTGCGAGGCAGAAGGATCGAAGGTGATGACAAACTCTGGGCAGGTCATCTTGCATGCACGATTCAATAGAAGGTGAGGAGAACATACTGCTGGCAGACATTCTTTGGCTTGATTGATACGGTAAGATGGTAGGGGGAGGAAGAGTGACGAAAAGGGCTACTAACCAGTACTCCTACTTCTGTAAGGAGTACTAGTGCTGTGCTCCGCTCCGGTGGTTTCATATATCTAACCGATCACGTTATGTGATTTGACGCGTGACGTAATTTTATGCTGACTCAGTCGCTCGCCTTAAATTGACGCGTCTTTCTCAGGCACTGAGATTGAGTGTTTTAGTTCTGTTGTGAATGCTTGCCCGCTTCCTCCGAAGTAGTCGAGCACTTAGAAACACAATGCCCGTCACTCGTTCATTCAGTCGTTCTCAGGCTGCGACTGTTCCTGTCGAGCCTCCCTCCACGGCACTTCCCTCTGTGCCTGCACCAAACAAGCGCAAACGTAAAGCTCCTTCTACGGCCACAAAGACGGCGGATAAAGCAGTCAACAATGTCTCTGACAGTACAAGTCGCAAGAAACCCAGAGTGAACAACAAGAAACAGCCTGCCAAGGACGCAGAAGCGCCACCAGCCTCAGAGACGGCGCTGACCCCCATCCTGAAGCATGTCAAATCTACCGGCGACACTTCGCAGACATTTGTCCCCGCTGAGCTTACCTTCTCGTTCAAAGACGCGAAACGACACCTCGTGAGCGTTGATGGCAGGTTTGAAGACATATTTGCGAAACTACAGTGCAAGCCGTTTGAAAACCTCGAACGTGTCCACCCATTCCGGTGCGCTGTCATCAAAACACCTTTTGTAGCCGTCCTGACAGTATCGAAGTGCGCTTACGCAGTCTATACTGTGAGCTAAATAAGGTCTTCCGTCTGTGGGTCAAGGTTGGCTCATCCTTTTCCAGAGGGCAGCAAATCTCTTGGCTTGCAGCCCGATCGATCAATTACAAGTTCGTAAGGTTATTCGACTCATCCTTGTCTGAAATACCGGACTACTCGTGAGCATAAGTTCTAGCCATGCCCCTGTGCAATTTGACCATTACAAGTATCATCAAGTCGTCTACCTCATTTTTCCCTACACCTGCGCAGGTTGCTGCCCAGGATATTGCAACGCTGAAGACGGCGGGACTGAGCACACGCAAGGCTGAATACGGTAATCTTCTTCCGTCGACCCCGTACCTTCACATTAAGCAATCCGTAACACAGTTCAAGACCTCGCCGCAAGATTTGCCGACGGCCGACTCTCAACTGAGAGACTGTTGGAAGCGGATGATGAAGAACTCGCAGAGATGTTAATTGAAGTTAGGGGAATAGGTCGCGTAAGTTGAAGTGTATGTACTGCCAAGTTGGCTGTCTCTCTGACCTATCGCGGTATTTCGTGACCATTCGTGATTTAGTGGACAGGTGGGCGAGGGGTTTTTCTGCTTTGAGCAAACAAAAATTGATGCCTCATGACATAGTTGACATGTTTGCCATCTTCTCGCTGCGTAGGCCGAATATTCTGCCCGTCGGTAGGTCCATTTTCTTTATCCTGTAAAGGCCATCTCATTCTGTACCAGGCGACCTGGGTGTTCAGCGAGGACTCTTACGCTGGGTGCTAGCGCTGCATTCTCCAGCCCATTCCTTTAGTGTATCACCCGATAAGACCAGTCTTGACAAACGCGATAGCCAATCCGAGGCCAGTGTCGACGAAGACGATGAACCGCTGAATGTCAACGCAAAAGGGCAGACGGGTTTGACTGGTACCCCGGCTGCTCCATCATCGTTCTTGCCTGCCCCGACCTCCGCAACGCCGCTGGCAAGCATGTCGAGCATGCCGATCATGCCGACTCCGTTTACGCCTTCAATCAATAAAACCTTGCACGACGTCAGGAAAGCTGGCGCTGCCATTCCCCCGCTGCCAGAAGGACTCACTGTCGCTTCTCTGAAGGGACGATTGACCGGAAAGAAAGTCAAGTGCGTTTGGTGCAGTCTGACCTTCCTCGTGTTCTGACAATATCCGCTAGAGGTGCTCTGCTGACACCAGGCGAGATGGAGCAATTAACTGAGAAGTGGGAGCCCTACCGGAGTCTTGGTGAGATATTGACAATGTCGCCGTCAACAAACTAATGGACGCCGTAGGGGTGTACTTTATGTGGGCACTTCAAGATGCGAGCAAAGATGGTGCTTGATCTAGGATCATGACATTTATTTCCAAGGTGGTGTTTAACGTGTAACGAATTTATTGTCTGGATTATACCGTTTATCCACTTTTTATGATAGAAAATTAAGCGCGATATTCTTTTGGTTTGACTTGAGCACAGCTCGAACAAGGCACAAGGCATTTCATGACGTAGAACATGGAAGTCAGCGAGCTCGAGCAGTGCTTGTTTCGTGGGATGGCATACTTAGCTACCAAGTATGGCATCGAGTATCTTCGGGGAATGCGCCGATTGAAACTCCGCGAAGCCAATGGTCTCCCAAAGCAGCTGGATCCGCTGGTGTCCATTTGTGGCGAGCTTCAGCTTCAGTCCCGGACTCGGGAAGCTGGACCGTATGGGCCGGCTCAGACGACGAGCACTAGCAGCACGAAACGAAGGACATAGGACATAGAGCTATGGGCTAGCATGTACTTCTGTGCCCTCATTACTCTGGCTGGGCCCTCTTGACACTTGAGCACAAATGCTGGAACGCCACACTGGGACTGGATTGGCATCTCGAATTCCTGCATGACCCGACTTGTAAAGCTCCCAAAAACCCTCGCACTTTCTCCAGAGGCCCTCCAACCTCTCTTCTACGACCCTCGCTCTTTCGTGTCCATCTTACGAGAGCATCCAGCACGGTTTCTTCTCAATCGAACCTCGGGAAACACGACACATACCCGAAGTCGCTATACGCAGCCATGCCTAGATCAAACAGTCCAACACCAACCTCAATGATGGACAGTGATCTAGTCGCTTACCCTTCCGCGGATCTCCATCACCCTCGTATTCATGACTATGTCTCATCTGAGATCACTACTTCTTATCCTCATCCATCGGATCAGGCGCACTCGTTTGGGGAGGATACTCCTCTTGATACAATCACCGAGCCGTTCAGTACTTCTGTCCTCGACGAGGTTGACCCGTTCGCAAATGCGTTCGGCTGCAGCTTTGGCGAACTGTCATTTAACTCTGAGGACACGCGAACGCCACACTTCGATGAACCCTCTCTACTGCTTTCTTACGATGGAGAAGGTTTACCGTCCATCTTGAACAGTCAATCTGAATTCCTAGCTTCCGAATTTCCCATTGTATATGCTCACGACTACTCACCTCACTTCCCTATGGGATATTCCCTTCACCCGTCCTTTGCACGCAACTATCAGCTTTGCGACGAACTGGGTTCAGGCGGTTATGGCTTCGTCATGACTGCCGTGCACCAGATCGAGCAGGTTGAAGTCGCTGTCAAATTTGTTATCAAGGACAAGGTCCCTAAGGAAGCCTGGGTTACGGATGAAGTTTTCGGGCGGCTGCCCATGGAAGTGATGTTGCTCATGATGGTCAACCATGGTAACATCGTCAAATGTCTTGACGTTTATGAAGACGAGCTGTACTTCTACGTCGTGCGTAAACTCTGTTGCTCGGTTTTAGACGTCATATGAACTAGCGTTCTAGATTCAGGAGCTGCATGGATCTCCATGGCCTCGGAGACCTGAAGAGCGCCGAGACCATGAGGAGGCCGAAGCAGGGGACCGGAGTCTCCTTTCTCCAGCACATTTATCCTCTCCTCCAGCACTTTCCCCCTCATCTTCTGAGATATCTGTCGATTCGTCGCCGACAACTCCTTATCACGAATCGGCTTATCCGGAGGCGCCGTCCTTGCTTGTTCATGGAATAGAGTCCCCCACCATGACCCAACCACCTCGCATTCCCTTGTCGATGAAGAAGCCTCTCCCTTTCTTGGACGTGCCCTCGAGGCCTCAGTACTGTCGCCGTCCCTCTCATGATCTCTTTGAATGTATCGAGCAGACCAAGCACAAACGTCTTTCAGAGAAGCAGGCCCGATACATCATGAGTCAGGTCGTTGACGCTGTGCATTACTTGAAGAACCAGGGGATCTCTCACAGGGATATCAAGGATGAGAACCTCGTCGTAGACAGAGACTTAAGGGTACGTTATCGATGAATTTCTTGGCTACTTAATACTGAGCATTGTAGGTCAAGTTGATTGATTTTGGTAGTGCAACAATCGTTGATCCAAGCTTCCCTCGCCCATACTACAAGCTCTTCTTTGGAACCACAGCATACGCGTCCCCAGAGATCCTGCAGAAGAAGCCGTATCAAGCTGAGCCTGCTGAGGTGTGGACGCTGGGTGTGTTAATGTCTTATTTGCTCACTGGCATGTCACCTTTCCCATCGGAAAACGATGCCCTTGAGGGACGAATTGTTCTTTCCGAGGTTCCGGGCAAGAGGCTCAGCAAGTCGTGTCTTCACATGATGGCCCGCTGTTTGGAGCCGGATCCAACCAGACGCGCTACCATCGAAGAGGTGAGGGAACACCGGTGGCTGAGAGGCTCCGAATCGGCTGTTGGGCGTCACTGATTTCTGTTACCTGCTACGTTGTGTCTTTATCTCTTTCGATTTCCTATCATGATTGAAGTCTTATGTGTTCTTCGTATCCATGAAACCTCTCCTTTGCGAGGTCTCTTTCCGTCTTTTCTTGTTTAAGTAGTAGGAAGCATGTTCTATGGCACTCTTATTGGACTCTCTGTTTGCCTAAATACTTGACATTGTACTTATACCATGTACCGCAGATACCTCTACGCTGTAAATGATTATGAATGGAAAATTTCTATGGTTCGCAAAGCTGTGTGGAAGATCAAGTATTACGCTTGACCTAGCGACTAGTGCGGCTCTCTCGCCTGTTTGTTACGAGATACGTCTGATTGGTTGCTGCTGCTTAGGACACCGGGGTTAGTAAAGGGATAAACGTGATCGTGAGAAAATGTTAGTTGTGCGGACATTGAGCTCACCGCTGCCACCGACGAGCATCTACTTCCGAAAGTTCCAAGTCAACAGTCATCATGGCGCTGAACCTTGCAAAGGCGACAGGTGGTTATCCTCTTTTCTTGTCCTCTTTGGCTTCCATTGCTAACAAGAGAGCAGCACTGAATGCGTGCCGGCGAAGCACGGTTTCTCCGCTAGGCATTTACGGTACGTCGGCCAGGATCGGCCTCCTTCAGCTAGCTCACAATATTGATGCATTGTCCTATCCTCCAGCCGCACGCTCCCTGCACACCTCGAAAATGGCTAATGCAGCTGAGCCTGTTCCGTCCTCGTCTACCTCGGCTTCCGAGCCCATAACGACGTTGGCCAACCGGAACTCCAACCAATACAGTCTTGAGCACCCACGTAACAAAGCTGGTATGTGACTGAGTCCAGAGCGACAGCTTGGCTGATTGTAACACTTTAGAGTACGTACTCTCGACGCTGGACAAGGTTGTGAATTGGGCACGGCAAGGGTCTATGTGGCCGATGACTTTTGGTGAGGCTCTATCCTTAGTCATAGTCAGCATTTTACTCATCGGAGCCCATGATAATTTACAGGTCTGGCCTGCTGTGCCGTTGAGATGATGCACATGGCCGCTGCTCGCTACGACCAGGACCGTCTCGGTGTCGTGTTCCGTGCCAGTCCCCGGCAGTCCGACATCATGATTGTCGCCGGCACATTGACCAACAAGATGGCTCCTGCTTTACGCAAGGTCTATGACCAAATGCCCGAGCCTCGTATGTGTTCAAGGATGTTAGCGTTTGTTAGATATTGACAGTTATCAAAGGTTGGGTGGTCTCCATGGGCTCGTGTGCCAATGGTGGTGGATATTACCACTATTCTTACTCTGTGGTCCGCGGCTGTGACCGTGAGTCGTGGACTACTTGTTGCGAAGTCCAGTGACTAATGAATCTTGCATTGGTTTGGCAATAGGTATTGTTCCCGTCGACATCTATGTCCCTGGATGCCCTCCAACCGCCGAAGCATTGCTTTATGGCATGCTGCAGCTCCAGCGCAAGATGCGTCGGAACCGGAAGAGCGTTTTGTGGTAAGTTATCATGCTTTTGTCATATGGCTCGCTTATAATGTGATTGCACAGGTACCGCAAGTAGGCGAGAGATGGCTTAGATGTAGACGTAAACTAGAGGCATTGCGTTCCACCCATGTTGCAGATACAGACATTTATTTGCGGTCGAATAATAGGTCTATAGCTATATGTGTCTACGTCAGAGGTGGCCTTGATAAAGCAAAAAAAGACGGCCTAGGCACGATTAGGTCTCGGGGTGGTATGCTTTGAAAAGGAAGGAGTTACGCCATAGGCCTCAATGTAAGCCAAGAATAGGGTGACGGAGTCGGGTGAGTTGAGCCGTCGCGGGATGAGAGGGTTTGGGAAGCTAAAAGCTGCACTGGTTGTTGGGTACCTAGTTGGTCATTAACCAATGTTGAATCTTAGATGTTGAGTTGACGGAGATGTCATTTGGTCATGGGCTAGAACTGTTTATGGTCGTGAGAAGCGGACGAGCTGGTGCAAGTGATGGTGCCCCCCCGCTCAACTGCCAAGCGTGTCCACCCAACCCTTGCTTTCTACTTCTCCCCCGCTTTATCCTCCAGCAAGGCATTCCGTTCATCAGCCCTCCCTCTTCTCGATTTCCATCCGGCCCTTCGAGGCAGCATTGACGTTGGTCAGCGCCGGCTGCAGCGGAGGTTACACAGTATACGTACGAGTTCAAACTCCCGCTCGTTGGTGAGCCGGAACATTGACCGAGGGCACTGTTCCTTCTGTCCTCAGTGCTATACTGGGAATGGAATTTGCTCCCGCCCTCGCACCGTCCAAACCCGAGCTGTCTACCCATCTCCAGCTGTCCAACGTCCACCTCGGCATCATCAACCGCCGCCTTCCAACTGCCATTTCCGACCTCGACCTCAAGGACGAACGCTACCCTCAATTTCCGTCCGGTTCACAGCATATACCAGAACATTTCGCTGTCCCGTCCTCCTCACCCCCACGCCACTCTTCCGACTCTCGCGTATCAAGGAAATTAAATCGACAAGCCGACATGGCAGACGCTGATCTCACAGACCGTCAACGCACTGGTAGCGATCGCCGTCCGTCCACCAGCAAATCCCAACCCGCCAACGACGAAAATCGTGTTTTGCATGGGTCCGGAAATGTTGGCAACCACCCGCTTCCGCAGGCTCCCTATCGAGCTGTTGAGCGATATAGTCTCGATGACACCGAGCCCCCTTCAAAGCCTGGCCTCTCAGACATGAAACTCCTCAATGACGATTCATTCAAATCTATTCAGGATTCTCAGACGGCTTCTCAACACCGTCAAACCCCCTCTCCGTCAGGTCCGGCCGGCCCTCGTGATATACCTCCGTCTTTGATTCCTGCCTCCTCCCGGCAACCTTCCCATCTTTCAGGAGATCCGACTAACACCTCCAAACTCACTACCGCTCTTCCTTCTGGCTCGGCATCCTATGGTCCTACAATGGGTATCACTATTCCTATATCGCCAACGCCTCGAGCGTACGCCCAACACCCGACCTTTATCACACCCGTGGCAGCCGCACCAAATCCCGTGAACACCGTTCTCAATCCTCCGCCGCCCCCTGAAGAGGTTTGCATCGAGTGTGCGATGCGTGATCAAGACATGGCTGATGTCGTTGCCGTTGGCCCCGGCGTATGGGAACGCGAGAGCGATGTTCTGTACGAGGAGCTTGTTCGGCGGGAGCAGGAAGAAGAGGCAGCTGGTATTCCACCTTCAGACAATCCCCCTAGGCCCCGTGCAAAGGGTGGACGTCTGACAGAACAGAACCTCAAAGTGTTTAACGACCTTGTACGTGGTTTCAATTGTCTCTTATTGCGCGATATAATCAACGTCCTTATAGAATCCTCGTGAGCCTGCGGCTAGAGCACAGACTCTGAACAAGTACGTAACGGCGCAGCAGACACTCCTGGAAGCGGAGGCCTTAGCCCGCGCCCGTGCTATGAAAGAGTCTATGTTGCTGGACACCAAAGCCCGAGATACCTACTCTCAGCTTAGGCGCTCAACATACGAGGTTGGCAATGGTGGTATCCCATTGGAAGATAACGGGCCTTTACGGGTGAAGGCAAGTCGCAACGTGTCCGGTCCGAGCGGTTACCATCTCCGTTCGCCTTCTCGGGAAGTCACACTTTTGGAAAATGGTCTCGTGGTTGAGCATGTAGACATCCGCAGGGAAGAAAGAGAGGAGAAGGAGCGGCGAAGAAGACAGGAGAGGCAAGAAAGGAGTCGGGCGCGCAAATCGTCTCGTGGATCTGCCGTGGATGTTACATCCTTGTACTCTGTGCACAGTCTCGTTCCCCATACGGACAGCGGACTTGCGTTGGCGCCGACTAGGCAACAGTCGACGCTGAGTCCAGTGCGCCCAAGCAGCTCGCTTACTGCGCCGTTTGATCGACAGTCAAGCATTAGCCAAGCGTACTCCTTCTCAGACGCTCATAGTCCGGGGTCCTCCTCCCCACGTCGATCTCGTTTCTTTGGTTTCAAGAACCTCAGCTCGGCCTGGCGGAGCTCAGACAGTCTGGCGCCTTCCGGGATGTCTGGAAGTATGGTTGACATGCAGTAAGCGGTTGATTAATATTGCGTGCTTACGAATTCACGTTTTGGTTATCAGCGTTGCTTTGCAGCGAGAAAGCCAAGGTCCAAGGTTACGTTCACCTCTTGGCGAGCAAGTTCGCTCCGTGTCTCAGCGACAAAGTCAATTGTTACCTCAAGTAGAATATGACGATTTGACGCAGTCTACGGCCAATACCAGTGTCAAGTCCAAAAAGAAGCGCAAAGGATTGGCCAAGATATGGAACCTCGTCAAGGGCTCTTCAAACAAAGAGGATCCGGCAGCTACGCACAATACGTCGATTCGCTCGCAGGACCGGGAAGATGATTCACCTCTTGCGCCTCCGCCTCCCTTGTCCTACCTGGTGAATCGGAACCCGACTGAGCATCTCGGCGGTGCTCGGCAGGGTTCGTCTTCGTCAATCCCAACCACCTCTTCGCCGAGGAATCCTCTATCTTCCGCTGGTGTGTCTCCTCCGACTGCTCCTTCTAGCCTCCTGCCATCACCAACCTCTTCCCGCCCATCAGGCATGGATCGAGACTCAGTCAGAGCGGGTACCTATCCCGACGAGAGGGATTTTGATGCATATGACAATTCTCAAGCACTAAAGGGTCTGCAGTGTATGACATCGGAGCCTGACATACGCCTGAAACACGCCGAGGGTGCCTATCCATATCATAACGGTGGTTTGGCTGTACCGAAATCAAGTCGTTCTCAAGTTACACTTTCCAGGGAGAAATCCCTACCCCCTCTTCCGGGGGAGGTGCGCTCTCGTCGCCAGAACTCGAGCAACGATCTTCGGCCTCAGACGTTGTACACATACGACCCGTTAACGAGAGAACCAGAAGAACTGGTGCCACCTCAAGCACCATTCCGCGCCGATCAACGAAGGCAATCTTTTAGCGGCACTGCATCACACCCACCGTTCGGTGCACAATCCCTACCCCTTGGCGCCGGTGCTAGTTTGCTCCGGCCTGGAGGGATGTACAACGAGTTTGGTCTCTCACGTCGGTCACTAGGGCGGCTAGAGTACATAGAGGAAAATCCTCCAGCTAATCGGGCTCCCTCGAAGCGAAAGAGCAAGTTTGGTCTATCGTCGCTCCTTGGGAAGAAATCTTCTACTTCACCCGATACACGACATATCAATGGCAATCATCTTGAATTCCCGCGCATTAACAATATCTCTCCTACCGATGTCCCCGACGATTGTACCATGACAGGGTACACGCACTCCGCTTCGCGGCTTAGTGTTGGCCCTCGAATGTCGATAACGTCGAAGAAGGCTCTGGAGGAACTTGTTGAGCAAGATCGGGAGTTCGTTGCCTACCGGTATCCCTCGAACGACCAACGCATCGACGCCGTACAATGAGATAGTAGTCAGCCAGTGTTCCCATTTATCCAATGTTCTTACATACCATGCATTCTACGCTGCCCATTCCTTTGCATCTCTTCTCGTCCAAATACGTGCTGTAACTCATCCCCAATCCCACTCGTGACTGAATATATACATGTTGCGTTTTGAACAGGAGCGACGTCGCCTCGTGGGCGACCTCCACTCTTTATTTTTGTGTTCCTTTGACTATTTTCGACTCTTCATCCTGGTGAGCCTCTCTGTGAACGTCTGACCCAATGATCAAGCGCATGGGCCGCCAACGAACAAGTCAAAGGCATACTATCTCGCGTGCTCAATACTGCGGGCGCGATCAATACCTATTAAATACTTTGAATGCACTATAGTTTTTGAACCTACCTTGCTCTTCTGTCTGGTTCAGTTACGAAATAAATATCTACGAGGAAACTATACTGGTTTGCTATCGAAGCTTCGGCAGGAGCCTCCACATATTTTCGGAGCTTACGCGCAGTCACTACCGCAGGATCTCAAATCCAACACGGATAGTGGTTTGGCGTTGGGAGGAAATGAAGAGCCTCCAATCTCCGGCTGTCCAAAGTTGGCATCAGGATGATTTTCAAGCACGTGATGCGGACGCGGGTGTTTCAGCAATATTCGCGCGAGTGCATCGCGCCCAAATCGCACCAGATTTCTGTAATCCATCCTCGGGCTTTTCACTAGACACACTCATCAGGCTAATTGCAGAAAATGGTGACTATTCCAGAGTCAATAATTCACAATCATACTTATTGGTAGGCTCCTCGTGGGCTTTCAGTAGAAGAAAAGCGTGTTAAGCTGCTCGAGTTATTCCATGAAACGGTATGTCCAACGAAGCCAGAATCTCGATGTCACGACTGAGACCCTTCCAGAAGGATTTCTACCAGGTAAGTAATGCCAACTATCCCTCTAAATGCTTATTAAACTCTCGTAGCTGAAGGAGCTGGAAAAGTTGGCTCCTAAGATGAAGGGCATAGGTATGCTTCAGGTCGACAGCCCCGAGAAATGCAGATTAGGTGAACGCTGTGATATAGTTCAGGCCACCGTGAAGGACATCCTCCAATCACTTGTCGATGATAGCTTGGTCCAGGCAGACAAGATTGGCTCATCAAACTGTCCGTCTGCCGTGAAAAGGTGGCTATATGCACCGCAAAATGTTGCTAACCTTTGCTTTCCCAGTCTTTTGGTGCTTTCCATCTCAACAGGGGACGATTGTGGGTAGTAAATACCTCCATGTTTCATGTCGGCTGATGGCTTGTGATAGGCTCAGAATCGCCTTACCTCTCTCAAGGACGCAGTGGCCAACAACGAGTCGCAGTTGACTGAACTTCGTGCAGCTATTGACGCTGAACATGCAATGAGACCGCAGAGCGTAGAAACCACATGTTGACCCTTCTTTACTCTCTGATCCATTGTCATCACAGAGCACGCGTACACAAGCGCTCGATAGCTTAAACGCAGCTAAGAGAGAGCTCGCCACTCTGGAGAACGAGTTGAGCGCATATGGAGCCCGTGACCCCGTCAAACTCGCAGAGAAGAAAAACGCAGTTGGCCTCGCCCGAGAGGCAGCACTACGATGGACAGGTAAAAGTTTGCTTCCTAGATGGCCATCAAAGTGTTAAATTTTCTAGACAACTACTTGATTTTGCTTGGTCACTTCACTAGGCAGAATGGAGTGGATGCACAAGACATCCGAAGGTACCTTGAGATTGACGAGAACTACGAGGACCTGTGCTGAATGATTATGGTGTCATCTTCGTTGCCCGCATGCAATGCAGCATACATTCAAATGAAGAGGTATATATACAGTGATGTATATGAATATCACTATATATGCATTAGGAGTCGCGTTCCTGATGCGTGAACGAATTAGATATCGACAAATCCTGGTGAGGTTAATGGAATGAGTCAAATGTGCAAGCGATAAATTAGAAGTCCTTGCCTCAGGAGCGAAAGGCCATCTATCAAAAGCGCTGATAAAAGCAGCCCAATCTCTTGGATCCATCGTCCTGATCGCTTTCTTTACATCTAACCGTTCCGATGGATGCGCGCTAGGATCTGTTAGATACCTAAGAAGAGTCTGTGCGCCAGGGGCGAGATTACTGCAAGACTTGAACACTATTTAGTTCAAATAACAGATGGCACATACCCGACAGCTTTCTCCAAAGGAGTGCTCTTCTGCACATACAAACGCCTCAGGCAATAATCCCACTTATCTACCATCCCAGGTTTGATTGACTGCAAGGCAACCTTATCAACAAGCACACAACGTTCACCCCCTTGAATCACTGACTGGCTTTAAGTGGGGCAAGAAATTGACAGCAGCCATAGGGACCACAGGTCGTGTCTTTCCTGACCTATGTAGGACAGACCCTGGGTAAAATTTATCACCAGGAGGGGTAAGAAGATCGGGATCAACAGCAAGGTCCGCCTCCGCTGCAGCTTTTGTCATCATTGTTAGTTTACACCGTGCTCGGTTGGACATGTTGGCAGACATGCGCTGTAAGGCTGTTAGATTGAGGGGTGTCATTTATGACCTGAGTCTCATACCTCCCAAACCCAGTCGTACATGAGGACACTCATCGGGATCCGGCCATAGTTGAACAGCCAAGATTTGTCTGGAATGCATCTCATGAGCTGAGACATGAGTTGTTCACCCATGGAAGACACCGGGAGCTGAGCAATCCAATGAAGATTAGGATGAGCTATTGATAATGACCGCGTTAGACAGGATACGACTCGAGGGCATGCATGAACCCACGTTCGTCCCATGGTAACGACTGAACACCGAGTTTGTTCAGGTCTATTTGCTCATATGTATCCCAGTTAACTGCGTTGAGGGGAATGATTTCTATCCGTGGGTCTGCTTTAGCGAGAGGCTAGAGGGAATAAATAGGTACTCTTGGAAGCGCTGAAGATTACACACCTCAAGATACTCTCGAAACACTTTCACATCCTCGAGAAGGATTATCTTTTGCACTCGTTCTCGAGGCAAATCAAGAAGCGCTCTGGTTAAAACACCAGGCCCTGGACGCGTCGTAAGGAATACACGAGAACCTGACTAGCTTGCCAATACCTGGGAATGCCTCTATAATGACTTTGTCACGGGCTATCTCTGGGATGAAAGCATTTGCTAGGCCCCAAGCCGTGTCCGGGTCCCTGAGGGTGACACGGTCCGCAAACATCATGGGCGGCTTGGTCGATGCTTGCCCTGAGGTGGGGAAAACGTCAGACCAAGTTTCGAGCGGCGGTAGCTCCCATTTATCCGCTGGAATGATTACTGCTGGCTTCGAGGCGACAGGACGCGGTGGGGCAGGGGAGTGTATGACCTTGCCAGCACCAGATTTGGTAGTAAGCTCATTCACGGTTTGTGGCTCCTTTGGTCGGCGACCGCGTTTCTTCGGGGGACTGGCGGACTCTTCTGTGCTTGGTTTAGGGTTCGTTGTATCAGTTCGGGGCGGTCTCCCTCTTCTCTTTGGGGTCGCAGCATCTGTAAAAGCCGATGCCGTACTTGACAGAGTGGCCGTGAGGACTGACCTCCTACAAGGCAAGACGAACACGCGCGAAAGAGCTCTAGAAAGCATCGGAACAGGTCGACGAAGACAGACGCGTTCGGAGTTAAAAGCGACGAGACGCGTCTCGACGTTAATATAAAGGGTCCGAATGTTAACTTGAACTCTATTAGGTTGAGGGCTGACAGCAATCATCTGGAGCGAATAGCTTAAGAATATCGACTACTGTGCACTATACTAAAGATCCGTACTGGACTAAAGGATTATTAGCAGGTATCATGAGTCAACGCGAGCCTATCCCTCGATATGAGAGTCTGACCCCTCAGACCGCGGGCCTATGGATGACTTTCGGAGCACCGACAATTCTACTTCGCGCTCTGCCAGTGCAAGTCGTCTCTCTGATAGTATCTGCTCGAGGTCATGCAACGTGATCCAGCCGTAGCGTTTGTTGCGGATCCAAACTGAACCTGGGAGAGACACGCACTCCAGGGCTTGACAGACTGAGTGCCACTTGGAGGCGCATCCCCCAACTATCGCAGAGTTATGTAAGTCGTCGGAGTCATCTCTTGACAGCAGCAAGAAGGAACGTAGTCGCTGAAATCCCGACAGCACGTTTTCAATTCCAGCGATAATCTCCTATGTAAAAATTTAGTGAGTGTACACAGTCTCACGATAAGTGAACGAACAGCTGTCACTGCGCCGGAAGCCGCATGAAGTGCAAAGGAATCTAGTTCTGGAAATACCAACGGGATCACAGAGAGCGCTTCTGAAATGTCCCTTGCAGAACGTGGCTCTGCGAGACGAACAATGATTTGAAGCGAACGGACTTCGCCTTTAGAGAATTTTAGGATGCGCATGATAGTATTCATTATGTCTGTCGCAAGTAGGTTGGAGTTGATGAGGCATACTTCAATTTCTTGGACTGGACGCAAAGGGACGGTGAGAGAGAGTATCAGGGGTGAAGCTGAAATCCGAGCGAGGTTGGGAAGGGCAGCAGAGTCAAGCGTCCCACTCTCATACTGCCCACCGAACAAAGCACTCCGAAGAGATGCTTGCGTACTCAGCCATCGAGTCAATGTAGAATTCCAGTATAAAGTCGTCGACAATATCTCGAGTTGAGAAGGGCAGTGCTGCAAGACGAACGAGTGCGGACCGTCGAGGAGGAGGGTTAGGGAAGTGAGATGTGCCATATTACGAAGGACCTGGGAAAGCAAAGAGAGAAAATTCCGGGTAACATACGAGTGAACCTGCTCCAAATCGGCGATGACAAGTGAGCGAGTATGCTGACAGAGCTGAGGCCGATGATGAAGTGTTCGGAGGCATCGGATGATACGCGCGGGGGACGGTTCAATGCAACGGTAGAGAACTTGTTCGCTAGCAACTTGGAAGGTGTGATTGACGGATGCGAGCACGGCGAGTGAGGATGCCGAAGTGTGAGACATCACTTGATGGAGGAGTTCAAAAGGCAGAGAGAGAACTGAGTATGATTTCATGAGTGATTTAGCTTCATAGCAGTGACACTCTCGAAGGTTACCAGAGGCAGATGGTGGTGCGCCGTTGCGTATGAGGTTGCTAACTCTCAGTCCGTCGCTAAAAGACTTTTTATTTGGCACATAGAATGTGAGTAGGTGAAGATAAGACGACGGTAGAAGCTGACTTGCACTGGTTCCATAACTTCCGTCCCGGACGAGAGTCGCACTGGTGTCGCATTGTGATAGAGAACGATCCAGGTTGGTATCTCCCGGGTCAATGAACATCAGTGTAATGGAGAGGGCACAGAGTTAGGTCAGTATGATACAATAGCGAGGCGGCGGAGAGTAGTAGGTCTGGTGTTTCTTGGATGTGCATGCACTAGAGTGACTTCAAGGGGCAAGATCCCGGATTCAAAGCAATATTATTGGCTATCGGCCCGGATGATGACACCGAGCGACGCGGGGATGTTGTTTGACAGCCGTCAGCGTGTCCACTGTCCATGTCATTGCACTAGTACTTACTTTTATTGCACTTATACTTCAAGTTACTAGTACCCGTAACTGGTCCCCTTCTAGTTGAGGGTACTGCTCTGACGTCCTCCCTTCCAATGCCTACATCACCTCGCCGCAAACATCCCGACAGGCGTTTTTCAACCTCTTCTACTGGCTCAAAGTTCTCTCCGCCATCTACTTCCCTCAAACGTGGTCGACGTAGGCGCTCCTCTTCGGGTGATTTCAAACAGAACAGACCCCCAGCTCTGGAGCTTGGACTAGATCAGGGGATTCCTCACTTACAAGGAGACGCTCATGCACACGCCGAAGATTTTGATGACCCTAGTCATCACATTGGACAAGAACTTCGTGTCCGCCGTCCACTAGCTTACGCCTCTTTGCCTCCCACACCCATACTCCCCTCTCCACCAGCCTCTCCGCGGCCCACAGAACGGAGGTCTGAATCTCCTCCCCATCCACCTCTTTTCTCTCTTTGGGATTATCTGCGGGAAGAGCTTCTTGCAACTGATTTTGATTCCCACCAGGAGCTTAAGTGGGAGAGAGTTAGCAACTTTCTCAATATACCCTTTGCTATAGAAAAAGTGAGTGCTCGCATCTATCTCATGCAACTTACATACTCAGTCCGAGTTAGATCATTGGCTTTGGATTTGTGCTTTGTTTGGACTCGTTCATTTACACGTTCACTGTCCTGCCTATCCGTTTCGTCCTTGCTGCATTCCGATTCTTAGTCAACCTCGTTACCTTCTCCAAGAAGCCTTTGCCCTCTTCTCAGAAAGCCGACCTTCTGAAAGTCCTCTTGCTCGTAGCCTCCGTCACCATATCGATTCCCCTCACCGACGCAAGCAAGATATATCACTCGATCCGTGGTCAAGACACAATCAAACTGTATGTCATCTTCAATGCCCTTGAGGTCAGTCTTTTGTCGTTATTTGGATCCAGTATCCCGGATATGCTGAGTCACCGTTGTTGACATAGGTCGCAGATCGTCTATGTGCGTCCATAGGACAGGACATACTCGACTGTCTTTTCTCGCGCTCCACATTGGAGGTCCTGTCTCACAGACAACGTCCTACTGCACACACATTTAAACCATTCATATTCTTCGCCCTATCGACTTTATACGTTGGTACGTGCCTCAGTGATCCGTCATAGTTGCTGAATGACAGGACTTCACAGTCTGTCACGCTCTTGTGATGGTTTACCAACTTCTATGCTTGAATGTCGCCATTAATTCCTATGATCACGCCCTTCTTACGCTTTTGACATCGAACCAGTTTGTTGAGATCAAGGGCAGCGTCTTCAAGAAGTTTGAGAAGGATAACCTGTTTCAAATTACTTGCGCAGATATCGTAGAGCGGTTCACGCTCACGCTCATGCTCACGGTGGTCGGCTTTCGTAACCTCATCGAGTTGAGCGGTTTCGAATTTGACTTTGCCAGTGGATTTTCTCTACCGAAAAGCTGGTGGCGAGGGAACAACTTGATCTGGACTATATCATACGTGTGTGGAACCGATGACATGGCTCGGTCTTATATCGCTAATCATATTCTATGACAGCCCATAGTGACAGTCATAATGTCAGAAATGCTTGTTGACTGGCTCAAACACGCATTCATAACAAAGTTCAATCACATTCGACCTTCTGTGTACGAGCGTTACACCGATGTCCTTTGCCGGGACTTGGCGAGCGGTAGCGTAGTGGGGCGGTGGGGCCGCAAGGTGAGGTTGTGGCTGTTCTTCAAATTACCTTCTATCTAACTTCATTACGCAGCACTCTTATGTTGACCAGTCACCTCTTGTCGCTCGCCGACTAGGCTTCGCTTCTCTACCACTTGCTGTTGTCGCTATATTGATTGGCATGCAATCTCTCAACCTTGTTTTTTCTCTTCAGTTTGATTACCAGTGGAGTGTGCATGCGTTGAAGACAATGTCCACTGCTGAGGCGATACGGCTCGTCCAATGGGCAATTATGGGAATAGCTTTCTGGCTGTGGTGAGCTATACCCAGATGTTACGTGAAGTCGCCGAATTCATGCCATCATTCTAGCTTTGTGGCCCTCAAAGTCCTGCTGGGAGTCAACCTAATCTCTTATGCCACCAAGCGTCATGCCGGCGTGGAAGAGCGTGCGGCTGTGGACGCTATCAACGATTTTGGGCGTGATCCGATTGGCGAGGGTAAGGATGAACGCGAATACAATAAGCAGCTCAAGAAAATGGTGGAAAATTGGAAAGACGATGCCGCACCAGTTGGGGAAATGGGCGAAGGTCGAGGGCCAAAGTCAGACGGCAAATCGGGTGACAGCTCGTCAAAAAAGAGAGTGCCGCTTGAAGAATTGACCAGGTTCACGATGGTCAAACGTATTTGGTGATGTCCTTTATTAACCATTAAGTATCGAACGTTAGCATAGAGGTATGATATGGAACGGGCTACCGGTGAAACTGAATGTTGAAAAATCTACAACATAATAAAGTTCTGCCTACGACGGAACATAGTGGAGTAGCAAAACGTATCACAGCAGGATTGCTTAGGTCCAAAGGTCATATGGACAGTGATGATTATTGTTGATACTTTGTACGCTCCTCGAGAATGCCGGTACGTCGAGGGGTAGGTATGCAGCTGCTCGTCGTATGATTCCGCGGCATGGTCGCTTCAACAGACGTCTGCATTGGAATTGGAGCTCTTTGACGATCACTGCTCCCTTTACTCTGGCTCGAAGAACATATATGAGGCTGTGGATTTAGCGGATATACATGAACATAAGAACGACTCGGAGAGTCATCAAGCGTACTATATTGATGCTGAGAGGATCGCCGATCTGTGTTGCGGTAAACGTCAGAATGCGAGTCTCTATTTCCAATGCCAAGCCATGAACTTGAAGACGAGTATGGGGTGCCAGCGGAGGGTGTGCGTCGCCTATCTCTAGGGCGGGCTGGGATCGTCCCACCGTTGGCCCTTCCCCGATCAGATACTTGTTGGATGGGACAAGGTTCCCGGTGAGGCTGCAGAGCTGGCGTTGGGCCTTCGCTATATCCTATCACGAACCCAGGAGGTGGTACAATCCAGCCACTGACAGGAGGGATAACACCTGCAGGCCGAGGTGAATTGCTTAAGGGAGCTTGAGGGAAATTTCTGATATTGCGTTCGGTGCCCGACCTAATAAAATCGCACAGAGAAAGAGGTGAAAGCGGACGGTTTGGCATCTCGAAGGTAATGTCTCTTGGATTCTAATGCGAGGTTCAGCAAAGGATTCAAAGAATACTTGTACAAGTACTGCGATGAAAACTTGACCCTTGTAGTAAGTTCTTCGCTGCTTCAGAGATGGAAACTTAGCCTCGAGTTATGTATCAAATTGAAGGGCAGATGGCTTACTTCTTGCAAAGGGCTCGAGTCTGACGTTTGACCTGGAAACTTCCTGACAACCTGGATAGAGGGAGAGGTACTTGACGGTAATTTGGGGCAACGACATTTGCCTTTTAAGCATTATCGGCAGGTCCAAGCAGCCTATGGCACACCAACCACGATTTAGTCAAGGCGTTGAGCTTGGACCACCCGTCCATTAAGTTTGCCAGAGTCGCATTTCAGGCCAAAGCACAAAATGCTTGAGCTTGGGTCCAGTGAGTCCATAGTCATATATGCCCTGTTTGAGAAATTCAAAGCTCCATGAGCATAGACTTGAGTTGGGAGTAAGTGTCCTCGAGAGAAGCCAGACACCTTCAAGTTCAGTTTCAAGAAGGAAAATAATATTCTGCAGATACTACTCTTTTGTTCATGCTCCATTTTTGGCCCCATCGATATATTATGATTGCTAACCGTTGAGATAGTGCTCAGCTTCAGGGTGCTGCGTTATGCTAGCCACCTAGGCCAAATATTGGGAGTACTGGTTGAAATTGGCGAGTACAACATGAGAGACCTAAATGAGATTGAAGGTCAGGATCAAGTTCGGATAATGAAAGCCCGACGCTTCGAATAAAAGATAGAGACGGGTCTAGAACCAGGCTCGAGCTGCTCCGAGAGCCGGCTCTACATAACTTGCGAGACTGGACGATCCGAGGGGTGGCGTGGGCGGTGGCCACGATAACAACTACTTATTAACAAAGGTTTGAAACAAACCTGATATATCGGCATCATGCACTAGGTTGGCGCGCTCGGATAAGATCCTCTGTTAGCAAGTCAGGGCTATCAGAGTACTGGCTGGATAAGTAGGAACCTGGCCTAGAACACGATCATATACTGTAATCCTCTGTCCTATTAATGGCGAAGTGACCTCAATTGATCGGGTAGGCGAGCGTAGCCCATGCTTTCGTGGGTCCGGATCGTAGGTCAGAAGTACGCCTTGGTACATTCTGACCTGGCAAGGGGTTCATCAAGCCCTTCGACCCCCAAGCCAGATGTGAAGAGGTGAATCTTCAGCTTACATGGTGCCAAATTTGACCGGGAATGAAATAATGAAGGTACTTCGTGTAAATTCACACGATGAACCCGCTCACTGATCGAAGATCTTGCAATATGCGCTCAAATAGCAAAAACTTCAGTTATCGTCCATGAATACATTTGATTAAATATGTCCACGCCTCTGTGCCAGCGAGGCTGAGATGGGGTCTCTAACTTACGTGTAGGCTGAGTTTTGTTCATGTCAGGTGGCTTGGAGCGCATCAAGCCCATCCTGAGTGTCTCTATCAGTACTATCAACGAGTGTATTGTGTGAGTCCAGTATACTGTAGCTAAAACGCTATGCGACCGGGGTATACGTATTCAAGGGCGATCCCAAGTCAGACGCGTTTAGGCGTTGATGTTGATGGGAGAGCAGCCGAGGTTGATGAAACCGTTCTGTACAAACTTTCAGCAACCCCGATGATAGTGGTTAGTTTTTGGGCTTACGAATTGGTTGTCAGTACAGCAGACGGGGTGCTGGTTGCACTGACCACCGCCGGAGCTGAGGAGGTCAAGAGGAGAGCAGTCGACACCAATCTGGCCGGTGACGTCCTCCAACACAATGCCAACGAGGCCGAGCATGTCAGTCATGCTCTTGTCGCTAGCCTGTGTAGAAAATTGAGCTTCCAGGACGCGCATGGCATGACGCGTTTCGCACCTGCTTGACGGAGTTGCAGCAATGGGCAGAGCCGGTGTTGCACTGGCCAGAGGAGGCAGCCAGGGCGAGGACAGCAAAAGGAACGACGGCGAGAACGCGGGCAATCATCTTGACTGGAAGGGTTGGGAGGGTTTGAAAGAACGACTTTGGTAAAAGGAATGAAGTGGGCTTGGGAGAAACCAAATTTGCAGAGAGTGTTTATGTAGTCCCCCAGCCAAGAATTGACGGAGATATGTGTTATCTATACAGGGCATGCAACCGGGTGCAACCTTGACACCGTGCCCCACAATCTGTCAACGCTCATCAGCGCGTGGCTGACAGTCCAGACTCACCGTGATTAAAGCGGTCCTTTGACTTCCTTTTGGTAAGTGCTTCAAATTTATTTCCGGCTCCTGTTCACTTGGCGGATTTACTCACCGCTTTGTATTGCTTGTAGTTGCTTGTGGTCTCCTTTCGCAGACCTCATACTGCAAGTTGTGACAATTGGTGTTATATTGAGTGGTGTATACTGTAAGATGGTTCCGTGAGTAAATATTCAAAGTGACCTCCACTTGTCAACCTTTGAAAATACACAGAGCAGGGCCGAATGTCCGCAAGAGGATGACATTCATTCCTAAATGGAAGTTGGGATAACCAGGGAAGAACACAACCTAGTGGGCAACCCATAACTTTCTGGTATCGGTTTGGCGCTCTAATGGTGCTCGCGCGCGGAAGAAATCTTGGTCAAGATGCTGTTCGATGTGTTGTCTCGTAACGACGGATAGTTGTCGAACTTGCAGAATGGCGTCATGTTACACTCACATAGGAGATTAACCCAGCTTGGTGTTGATGAAGCATCGAACGAATACAGCGATACCAGCAGGTATCAAGATTTAACTCGTGCTCAAAGACGTGAAAGATGATTTGATCAAATAGTGCAAACACAAGTATTAGTATCGATTGGGCACCATTGTTGGTGACCTCCTGCCATGTCAGCACAGCTACTTTGTTCTGAGCATTGACAAAGCGTGCTCTGCAGTAAAGTTAGTCAGGCTCATATAATTCAGAGATTACGGTGTTCTTGCCTGAAAAGACGTTCATTGTCGCATTTATTCCGATTCCGGGCAAATCTTCAAGTGACAAGGCGGGGCTGGTACCTTGTGGAACGCATTTGTGAGAAGTATCTACCACAAGAAGAGGTGTCTCATACCCCGGACTGCAGGTAAGTGAGTGACATGTCCAAGATGAGATGGGCCTCACCACTTACCTCTCGTATAGGGGCACGTTGTACATGCGAGAGCCTGGCAGCCATACTGAACGACACCATGCTGAGGCAGAAGGTGAATAACGCGACGGCTCTCATGTTGAATGGGTTGCAGAAGACCGTGTATGTACGCTATGGTATGATTTTTTCTCTTCTGGCTGAGGCATTCCAGCTTAAATGCAGCATCCGGTGACCTTCAACAAGCCGCTGTCGACGCCTTCATTCTGCCAGTATTATGCCCCTGTCATAGCGTTCCTGATGACGGTGGGTGGACATCATGGTAATGGACTCCTGTGCGCAAAACAGTCCAAGAACATTTCAAATGATCGAGGAGGGGGGCCGTAAAAGGGGACGTCATCTTCGATCGGCGGTCGACTCGGTCTGACAAACCAACGCTCAGCGAAATGGCGGGACACCGTTGCAGCAGGAGGCGACGGGTACAAAGATGGATGCTGTGCGCGCAGTGAGACGACGATGGTTTTCGAGAGCCGCCATCCGACATCGTCGAGTATCAGACCAAAGACGCTGATTGTACAAGCAGATTCGTCGTCTTCCGGCGTGACAATGAGACATTTGACTGATCATAGAAAAAAATTAACCGGGATATGACGGATTGCGAGGATGGGGATCAGTCCGTTTATGATGAGGGCTATAGAGATGTATAGCCAAGAATGAAGAGCTTGTTGAACCTAAGCAGTACCCGCAGGCTCGGCAGGCTCCGTTTTTCAAGCTTAGAGGTAACCCGCTTCAACATTGGATGTTTGGTTTGCGCCAGCAGTGGCCCAGCACGCAGTAGAGAACGAGAAATTGAGGCGCCTTTTCTTGCACCTTTTAGCTTGTGAGTCAAGGCCAAACAAGAATCGGAGAAATGGAGCACTGCCTGGAGCCCGTGGCCCCGCTCAGACCCAGGTCGATCGGTAGATGAACCTGCTGTGGAGTATCGATGTCAGTTAGTATAGTCCACCTAGGCACTTGTGTCGGGCCGATATTTGTTGCCTAGCGGCCATCGGAATGAACAGGAAACTGCGCGCTCGCTGCGGTCCTGTTAGCTTTGGCTTGGTACATGCGGTACATACAGTGGGCTAACCAAGGCTGTCGCTCCTGCTGCTGGAAACGTTGGATCGCGTTCCTTCACCGCGGGCAGTAATAGGCGCAGTCAGTACGGGGTGCGGGGAGATGACTGGTGTGCAGTGGCACGACCTGGCTCCGCATGGGCTTGGTTAGGCTTAGGTAGGTACCGAGTTACCAATTTGAGGGAGCTCCGTACCTGACGGAGGCAGTTTCTTCCTCGTTCGGAAAGTACCAACGTCTATGTTACATCATCCAGCATCATCCCCCGCAGCTAAAACCGTCCGAGCCGGTGAAGAACGACGTCATGCCAGACAGCTGAGAACATAAAATGCTCCTTCATTCTTCCAATGTCCTCTTGCACCTGCAGCGGAACCCCCCCTGTTCTTTTGCCTTCGTTTTCTAACAGAAGCCTAGATCACTATCAGCACATCTAAGATTTTCCACAATGGCCGCTTCAGGTGCACTTCCAGGGCTTTTCTGCTGCTTTGCGGCCATGGTCCTCCTCATCTTTGTATGCCATTGTCACCATCCCTATCTCCATCTTCCTACTCACTCTTTCTCATCAGGTTTCCGTCTCATCCCCGAAATGGGAAAGAATATCTTTCCTTGACATAGGAAACCTCCACTTCGGTGTATTTGGTTACACCGGCTCTCAAGCACATATAGGATGGTACTTCCCCATTGACACCGCTAGTCAGGTCACCAACGACGTCAATACCGACATCCTCCACAACCTCACCTATGTTCTCATTCTCTACCCCATTGCTGCAGGTTTGTCTGGCATCGCGGTCCTCTTCGGTCTCTGCGGCGCAAGCTACCATCGCGTCGGCACAGTCTTCATGACCCTTGTTGCCGCTCTCGCCATGCTCGCCACCTTGATCGCCTGGGCTATCTCAATGGCCTTATTTGGCGTGGCCCGAAATCGGTTCCAGGATGCTGGTATCTCTGCCACGTGGGGCAACGCTAACTGGCTCGCGCTTGGAGCTCTTGTTGCCCTAGTTTTTGGATTCTGCGCCTCAGCATGTGGAATCTTTGGGCACTACAGGCGCACCAGGTTCTAAAACAGCACCCTGCGCCAGTTGGTAGGCTACAACGTGCAGAGTGGTAGCTTATCCTCGATCATTCATGTTTTATGTTTCATTTTGACGACGACCCCTTATGTACCAGAGACATTTCGATCTTTCGCACACCCCGCTGTATCTTTGGCCTCGATGTTCTCCTATTTATAATATCATTTCGTAACCTCCGAATATTGTAATTACGAGTTGAGAAACTCATGTGGACTTCCGCTATGTGGATGGCGTTTTACTATACCCTTCGTTATTACCCTACGCAGCTGCAGTACTAGTTTATATCAGTGTATCCCCCATCTGAAAACATATAACTTCCTTGTGGTTCTAGTGGTAGTAGATGCTCATGCTGAAATTAGTCTGACGTGTTCTGCCTAAGGCTACAGATCAGGAAGTAAGGGGCGCCAGATGCAAGTAAATATGGGCCAAATGAACCACAACAAGGCCACGGACAAAATATTGCAGTTTGTTCTTGATGTCTATGGTCTTATCTTGACATCCGAACTTGACCAGAAACACCGCAACATCGAAACATTCGTAGTCTCCTTTATACAGCCGTTTTACACGTGTCGCTGCGCTCTTTTGACGATGTGTAAATGGACTACTGCTTGAAACTGGCAAACGGCCATGGACCATCTCAGGCTCTAGCAGGTATCACCTTGACCTGTGGCTCACGCGCGTTCTTCACAAACTGTGCCGCACTCATTACGCGCGATGAAAACGTGCTCTCTGACCTCAGGCTCAACCGCAACAGCCTCATATCTAAAGATAGGCTGTGAGCAACCTCACCTTGAACTCGCCGCTACATGCAGGCGCGATGCATGTCTCCTTTCCAGGGTCGCGTAAAAAGGCTAAGCTCAGCCGTGTGGATCCACCACCTGCGTTATAAATGTGTCGGGTCGCTCTTATGGAGGGTCTCTTCCTCCTTACTCTCCTCACCAGCCTGGATTACTCCGTTTCTCTGGGGCGTATCTTCTGGACGATTCTACGACCAGACATACCCGGAATGGACGGAAGCGATGTCTTTCCATCACCTGTCGGCGGAGTGCCCTTCCCTTCAGACCTCGTTGTCTCTGTGCTATTCGCGCTGCTTTATGGGCTCTTAATCCCAGTACTCGCTGGACGTGTTATCAACAAACACTATCGCTCCACTCTCAGCATCAACACTGCAGTCCTGGCTATTGAGAGGTATATCATTCGCTCTTTCGTGACTGAAGACGAAATAAAGAATTGTTGTAACAGGTTGATCGTGTTTTGTCTTCGAGCAGCACAGTCTCAAAAGCCCGATCTGAGGACTTCACAGACCCTCACCACATACATTCAAGTTTCCATCGGGTTGGGATACGTGGTGATGGTGCAAGACATCGTTGCCCTTCTAAGATGTGTTTTGGTCAACTCTACCGTAGGGTCGCTCCTCCATCCTAGCTCGCCAAACCCTTCTATACAAAGCGTTTCCTCGCAGTCGCACCTTCATATGGCGGATCACTCCGTGGTTCAGGATCAGCCGCGCAGGAGGTTCTGGTATCGGCGCTTGACCGATTTTATCATGCTCCTCATCCTGGCTTCCCTCCTTGTGGGTGTCATCGGCAACTCGCGCTATCGGAGAGCGATGAGCAACCCGAACTACACCCAACAAGTGACGCAACTCCGGTAAAGAGCCTACTCCGCTTATTTTTGACATTGATACTTATTCCAAGTAGTTACGCTAGTTCAGGCATTGCCCTGGCGGCAATTATAACAACCGCCTTTGTTGTGTCGTGGGCTGCGTTCGCGTTGCCCAAAATGCAGAAGAGCCAGGTCATGATCCTCCTTGTGCTTTGCGCATGTACTGTAAGTTAGCTTCATGCTTGTTTGTAAACGTTCACCCAGGCATCAAAATCTAGGCTACTTCGGCGATATACCGCCTCGCAGTTTTGCACAACGACACAACATCTTTGACTTCTACGGCATCTGGATCGGGAAACACCGCCGCTGAGAAGACAGAATTTTATATTTTCCACATGCTGACCGACTGGACGGCAGGTGCGCTTCTCCTGCTTCCCAATATCAAGACAAGGTTTGGTACTGGAATGTGGGGAGATTGGCGATCCTCAGACGAGTCAATCCGGAAGAGGGCACGGAAGTCGACATATAGGAGTAGATCGCCTAAACCCAAACCCGCTCCTTGACCAAACTCTTCCTTTCCCCTGGATAGTTTTTCCAACAATACTACACGGACTCGTTATAGCGCCATTTACTATGTGTAGCATTACAGCTAGAGTATGTCGTACATAAATGACATGGACAAAACTCACTTATGACAATACAACAGTCACCTTATTAATTAGTGGTACGGACTCAATATAATCCTGAGATTGTGAACCATCGCTACTTTTGGTTGTGTAATTTAACTCAATGCAGCTTATGACGTGCGTGAAGTTAAGTAAATATTAACCTTCCAACAATTATGCCGACCTAGATCTGGTTTCGACATCTCTCGACATCCCTGTACCTTGACTCGATCCACAATGAGAAGGGAAATCGATTTCTCACTTTACCTGGTGACTGGACGAGAATTGCTGCCTCCCGGAAAGGTACTGGCTGATGGGCACTCAAGAAGTCTCATGCATCTCAGATATTGGCTGACACTCCCATGTTATCTAGGACTACTTTGAATCTATACAAGAGGTATGTTCTTGTTGATATACATGATCTCAAAAGTTCCTGATGCTTTTTAGTAGTCTCTGGAAGGTGGCGTCACCGTGGTCCAAGTGCGAGAGAAGACAGCCGATACCGCAGAGGTTCGTTGGACTGTCGTAATCGCACATCGCGATCTGACTCGTTTAATGATTTTTCTATCAGTTCCTCGACATAGCCTTGAAGACGAAGGAGCTGTGTCAAAAGTATGATGTACCTCTCATCATCAATGACAGGCTAGATATTGCTCTCGCTGTCAAGGCTGATGGTGTGCACCTTGGTCAAACGGATATGCCAGTATCCGTGGCACGACAGCTCCTTCCAGCAGGGACCATCATCGGTGTATCCTGCAACAACGCAGATCATGTCAAGAACGCGATATCGGAAGGTGTTGACTACGTTGGCATAGGTGCTGTTTGGGGCACGGCCACGAAGAAATTAACAAGTCCTATCATTGGAGTTCGAGGTGTGGGAGCTCTGCTTAGGGAACTGGATAACACTGGTCTTAAGGCTGTTGCGATTGGTATGGATACATTCCAGTGGCGTGGAAAGAGATGCTCACACTGGGCTAGGGGGAATCAAAGGAGCCAATGCCTTGAGAACCCTCCACGGCACGGTTTCTACCACGGGGCATGGTTTGGATGGTGTAGCGGTGGTGTCAGACATCGCTGGATCAACAAAACCTAGGGACGCTGCCAGGACTCTACGTGACACTGTTTCAGCGTTTAAGGAACAGCTGCAGAACGAGCTTCAAGCTTCGATCAATGTCAGCTATGCTAAGAAAGACGTCCTGACATCGGTCTCAAAGTTATTGAACAATGTCAAGGCATACAAGCCTCTCATCCACCAGGTAACGTTTGCGTAGATAGATATAGACCGACTAATGTGCCCCATACTAGATCACTAACAACGTCGTTACGACTCAATCTGCAAATGCTACTTTAGCTCTCGGGGCGAGTCCGATCATGGCCACAGCGCCCGAAGAGATGAAAGACCTCAGCCGAGTTCTAGGCGCTCTCCTGGTCAACTTTGGTACTATCACGAGCAAGGAAGGGATGCTGCTCGCAGGGCAGTTCGCCAACGAAGAGAAGAAGCCGCTAGTGTTTGACCCTGTCGGAGTTGGAGCGACAGACTTCCGACGCACTACAGCAGCGCAACTTCTGAACACATGGCAAGCTAGCGTTATCAAGGGCAACGCTGGCGAGTTGGCTGCACTTGCGGACTCCAAAGAGGTATGTGTATGACGCGAAGTCAAAGCGAGATGCAAGCTTTCTCACTGCGTTTTTTTTGCAGGTTCAAGCTAAGGGCGTGGATACTTCAGGTACTGGATTCTCTGATCCTGCAAGTTTCGTAAAAAGTCTGGCTCGGAAAGAAAGTACAGATCCTATGTCACTGAAGCCATGGCCTCGCGCTCATTCACTTTTCTCCAGGATGCATAATCGTTTTAACTGGTAGTACAGACTGGATCTCGGACGGCAATGTCGTGATCCGTTTGGACAATGGCCATCCCATGTTGGGGGATATAACGGGTTCTGGCTGTATGCTAGGCACTTGCATCGCTACTTTTTGCGCAGGAGCATACCTTAAGGCGGTCGAGGATGAACCGATATCGGAAAGATCGCTTTCAACGATTGTCCGGGGTGACATGCTGCTCGGTGCCGTTGGAGGGTACATATTCATTGCATTTGTACAAGCGCACGCTAACGTAGTATTACTCCCACAGGGTCCTGGCTCTCACCATCGCGTCTGAGATAGCAGCTCAACGAGTGGACGTCCGCGGAACAGGCACATTCTTCCCAGCGCTCATCGACGAATTATACCACCTCACACCTGACAAACTTACACAACTCGCAAAGATCCAAATCTTGTGATTATATTACAACAGCTCCTATTTCAGCTCAGTGCATGTCGCTGCTTAGCCTAGATATGATATATCACACAGACAACCAAGATATATCTTTAAGCGGCCACAGAGTAAATCTCCCCGTTGGGTGTGTCCAGAATCCGAGAAAATGGCATGTCCCTAGTTGGTTGAAGCCAATTCTTGTGGTCGTATTCTGCGAACGGTGGTGACTCTATCATGTGGAACGTGTACGCGTATCGAGTGTTTTGGCTGGTGTTCCGCTCTGATTTATGCAGAACGCTTCCATGGATCAGGACCAAGTCCCCTACAAAAGGCATGGTTGGAAGTTGCAAGGAGGGTCGCTCCTGAGAGCATCTCACCTGGCTCACAGACTTCGAGGATGTACTTTCCATCCGATGCCTCTTGCGATGCTACCTGCTGCGCCTTGGCACTGGTAGCGTGGGCCGCGGGCACTGGTTCGTCGGTGGGCTCAAAGCCTGTCCCACGTTCCAACCGCACGAAACGTTTCGTTATCGGGGTCGTGATATGTGATCCGGGCAGAAAGGACAGCGCCCCGTTTGTCGGTGTGCAACGTTCCAGGGGGATCCAGAACCCCAAGGCGGTAGGCGGGTTTGTGTACTGGTTTGTATACGATCAACTCGCAGCGCCCTTACAAGAAGTAAGATGAATCGTACCAGGAACGTCCTGTAAACGCAGGGGGCTGTTAAGTCATGGTAAAACGTAGCTCAAAAACACACACGAGTCGTTGTGCTCTGGGACTGTAGTTGCAAATGATCCGTCAAGGCAGGGATATCGCATGTGTGCCTTTCCGCTCACCTGCTCCGCCAATTTCGGGCTGCTTGAAGATGAGCATGGACTGCAGTGCTATAGATCATTGAGTGTGAAGCAAGTTTGAAACCTGGATCACTGGGAACGTACCGACAGGATCATGGTGGAAGCGCAAGTCCCTCGCAACAGCCCTTATCCGGGCATTCTCCAATGTGACCTTACGAAAGGCAGGGTCAAGCTCGTGAAGGGCTACTCGAGGTCGGCGCCGTGTTAGTAGGAGAATGGTCCGCTGTTTGAGTACATGTGACTGACCGTGGCCTATCTTATTAACGGACTTTGCCTTCTCTTTCACAAGCTTTCCGCTATTATCTAGTGCATCCTCTTCGAGGAAGTACCTGATTTTGTCGCCGGAATCAAGGAAATAGTCGTCACCGACTTGGTCATCGCCCGTAGAGAACTTGGTCTACGAGGAAGAAGTTCACGACGAAACCAAAGCTGGGCGCTGCCATGCCTGATTGTGACTTACCATGGGGTGATCATCGACGTTGAAATCATCCAGCAGCTCGTGAGCCCGCTTCAGCAGTGTGTCGGTCTCGTCTAGGGAGAGGAAAGAGGGTATCCGAATGTACCTGGTTTGTTAATTAGGAGATTCACCTCAGCAGGGACGTAGGCCTGTGCAGTTTACCCATCTCTGTAGAACTGAAAGATAGCGACTTGTTTGAACACTACTTCAACGAATATGACATTATAAGCTAAAGACCACATACCTGTTCGACTTGTGCTTTGGAAAGATAATGAAGGGTGTTCACTGAATGCTGCATGGCAAGGTGATGATGTCAAGGAACAGTCGGCAATCACGGTAGAGCACAGCGTCAGGGGCATAAGGATTAGCAGTCCGACTCTGAGCGCGATAAGATTACATGGGAAAGGCCCTGATCATCTCGAAAGCCTTAGTTGACAAAAGGCATGGTAGCATACATTAACATAAGCGATAGCTAAAGTAAATTAGGCGTCTGTCTGAGTAAAATCTTCGTCCCCTTCAATATTCTCCCCGCTGGCTAGCTTTGATATCAAGTGGTCAATCTTGGCCTTGTGGATACGATGGTGCTCTTGCCACCCCTTCCAAGGATGATGGGGATACTGAAAAATTTCACTCAGCCTCGATGTGACCCGCAGGATAAGTGACAAGCTTACCATCCTACCAAATGCTTGGAAGATCCTGTCTGAAGTACCGTCCGGCTTGTTATAGAAATATCTCGCGAGTAAAATGTCATCAGCTCGACTGTATCTCATTTTCTTTTCGGGAGGTTGAGGCAGGGGCTCATCTCCTTCCATCCTATTCAGCTCGTGTTTATGACGCCGCCAGAACTTCATCCAAGATGCTCGGGAGTGATGAGGCGCCTAGATGTGCCGTCATAATATGTAGGTGATTTCATTCACGAATCTCCACACCTTCGCTGCAACGTCTTTCCAAAAGGCCACCATGTCAAGGCGGCCTTGTGATCTACGTGAGAGTCAGCCAAATACCTCACCCAATGGCAACGCGGCATACCTTCGGTACTCCATGAACCGGACCAAGAAGCCTACGTCTTCATCTGTGAACGCGACACCCTTTCCGGTAGTACTACGGAAAAGAGCGCGTGGAGGTGTAGGCGAGCGATTCCGCGGTTGATGCGATTCTTGTTGAAGGCGCTGCTGAGCCGCTGCGATAGCCGCTGCACCGCTGTGAATCTGAATCTCTTCATCACCATCCTGATCGTCTTGGGAGTTACTCTGACCGCCGGTGTCCATCGAGTATCCACCGAGACGGATCTGGTGTTTATTACAATACCTCCGCCATGAGTAAAACCTGTGCATGAATGGGTGTCAAATTGGCGCTTTGGGTCTGAGCCAGACAGCGCGCACGTATGATGGGGGGCCTTGAAGGTGAGGTTATTTAAGTGTCGTATGATGTATCCGCGTAACTTAACATACCTTAACTGCAACACGTTCGCATATTTCGCGGAGACTGGCGATATTATGTCAATTAGGTGCATCCACTGACATGGTCACGGATTAGGCTCACCTTAGCACTAGACCTTGTTCTTGACAATAGTCGATATATTTTTTAAGGTACAACACATCGTCTGATGTGAAAAGATTGCCGCCATATGTACTTTTGATAACTCTTCTCGGAGGCGTAGGCGATCGAGCAGTAGGGTTGCGGCGATTTAGGACGAGTGCAGAAGGCAACGTGGTAGGCGTTCCCTGAGATGGGACAACGTTTGGACACAATTACCAGCCAGCGAAATGTTAGACGCACTGAATTCCGGGTCCGCTTCCGCCCACGAGGTTTTTCAGCCACATCGGGAGGAGATGCGGAAGGACCAGCCGGGGCTGAAGGCCCCGGTTCAGGCACATATGGAGCTGGTGGTCCATATTGCTCAAACTAGAGTACGCTTAACTTGAGTAGGAAGTGACTGAACAACTGACGCACTGGTGCTGGCTCATACGAAGAATATTGGCCGGCAGGAGTGCTCCACTCTGGCTGTTCCTCCCTGTAGCGGTAGTCGTAAGGTGCTGCGGTAGGGGCGCCAACCATATTTGGCGGTGGTGGCTGAGTGTAATCGGTTCCCCACGAGTCATCTCGATAAGGGTTGGTCGGCCGCGAAAGCATGCCCGGGGCAGGAGGTGGAGCCATATGCGTTTGTTGCGGGGCAATCACACTGGGTCCTTGCCACGGCTGAGGACCCGTAGAAGCTGACGGCATTGTGCGGGGGGCAGCTTGCAGGGGGTGACTATAGACAGGGTAGCCATAGGTATTTGATGGTTGCACGAGCTGATCAGGAGGAACAGTGGGTAGAACGGAAGGTTGTTGAATGGCCTGTGGCTGAAGGGGCGTAGACTGTGCAGATGGGCCTGTGCGCGCGACAGAGGAATCTTCTTGGGAAGGAGTAGCAGTCATTGATATGACCCTGTTGCGACATCAGCGCAAAGTACGAACTACACGGAAGTTACACACTTTTCTTGACCAGTCACTTTGCAGCCCGCATAATTGGTGTGGTAGGTTTGCAATGCTCCGGCGCGGATGCATTCATGAATCCATCGAGCATCCAGGACAATCTTGCCTTTCTTGCCAGCATACTGTCTATAGAGATTCTGACCAGACTCTTTGGATGGGTCGACTGCCAAGCCAAACCGTGAGGATGACGGGGAAACACTATCTGGACTTGTGACTCACCGAGGATGTAAGGAGTGCCGCTGTAACCAGGTGAAACAGCCCCGCTATATTTCTAAATGTGATACTTGAATCAGCTTGTGGTCGGATAAGTAGAATAAACGAGAGAGAAATTGACAAGGGGACGGGAGACGCGTCCGATCTCGAAAAGACGTGCTGATGACGTACCGTGACGAGCTCGACGAGGATGTCCCTGTCGTGGACATCCTTTTCGATGTAGACGGTGAGAGGTGTGCCCATCATCGGGTCGAGGAAGAGAGGCGAGGCGGGATCAGGATTTGTTGAGTCGTTTGTTGTGGGTCCATCTTGCTGTTGTTGGTGTTGGTGTTGGTCAGGGTGGGGGCGCCTGGAGGAACGGGCTGGTGCCATGGGTCTTGGCCGCGACTGTCTGCGAAGTGGTGGTAGGAGTCCCAGCCACGAGCACCCGCTCCCACTCACTCGGACCACCTGCCCAGCGGAGTTTGTTTTTACTCCTGCCGCTTTTGGACAACCACTAGAAAAACACACTATCCGCATATTCTTTGACATTACTATATCTTCAGGCTTCTAATTCAGGCTTACTATGGCTAGTGCTCATGATCCCACATCTTAGAAGCGTCTTTCATCTGGCAGTATCGGGCATGGCATCCAGGAGCAGGTACTGTTACAGGTTATTATTGAAACGCCTTGGCCAAACTCCTGGGCCTTCCGTTAAGCTCGATCCAAAGAGTCCCTATTTAAGGCGGACTGTATGGCTTGTGAAGCATGACACTGTACTTTACAACCAAGTCCTCCTGATCCCATCAATGGCTGAGAAGCTCTGAAAAGTTTATCGTCGTGCTGCTTCCGAGTCCTGCGACCGAGAGAAGCTTCGCAGGCTCGCGGTCGTTGCACCCACGTAGACATTCCCTCGCATTCATTTCTCACTATTCAGCGCGACAGCTCTTCTTATATCTACCGCAGAGTCGTCGTTAGCCGGGGCGTCCCTAAGCTCGTGGGGTGATAACTTTCTTTTGTCGTCACAACTTGTCGAGAGCAAGATCGGGTCCAAAAACCGCGTGCTCTTCCGGGTGTCCGTATCGAATTGCCCATCTTGGCGGGGTGGTGAGTATCATCACATATGGTGGTATGTCTGTAGTCGGGTGCAAATAACGCCTTGAGCTGGCAGCGTTCCATAACATAACCTCGGCAGGGGTACATAGATCAGTCGCCAGATGTGAGGCAACATATACCAGGGGTATTAAGGTGAAATCTGGGGAGTATTGCGTCATGCAATATTCAGTAAGCACTTGCAGGTCAGTGTGGGCCACATAACACGGGAGGCTGTCCATGGCTACGTACTGCTCGCTGTTACACTGGACCGAACGGATGCGAACGGCGGGACGTGAGAAGACAGTGGAGAATCAGTCCAAACTGAGCTTCTCATCTGATCTTTCACGTCGGGACTCTGGACCGCGGAAGCTCTTGCTGAAAATAAGCGAGAGCAATGCGAGAGATTACGCAAGAATCTGAGGCAAAAGAGCATCGTTGAGGTTAGGTGCAATGGAATAGCTGCTACATGTCTTGGCGTGGTTGTGGACAACTACAGTACTAGTGGATGCCGGTCAGCACAGGCCAGGGATGGCCGCGATGAACGGCAAGTGACAGTTTGGTATGAAAGGTGGGATGTAGGTGTGAAAGGGCAAATAATAAAGGAATTATTATCGATGTTTATGGGGAATCAACAAGGACTGGTCGGAGTTTGAAGGGGTATTATCTATCCCATGCGACAAGTGTCGCTGGTCCATTTCTCAGTCAACGCCCTCGAGTTCTCGTTGCCCTCTGGCTCTCCGACTTCCACACTCTCCCTCTCCTTCCCCTTTCCCCCAAGGGCTTGTCGTTTCGAGCTCACCGACGCCAGCATGGCGACAGTCGCAGGCCGAAAAAAGTCGATTGCATCCAACCCCGGTCTCGTCATCGACACACCGGTAGCACACAACACTCTCCTCAACAAGTCCGCTTCACAGTCCACTTCTCTTTACCAACAATGCTCTTCCCTCCGCGCAAAGCTCATGCGCATCCCCAACTTCTCTCAGTACTTCTCACTCGCCTCGCAGGCCGGTTCTGCGCGGCAGTCCACCGACCCGGTAACACAAACATGGGACGTTTTCGCTCTCGGAGTTCCCCTCTGCTTTCTCTTCAACCTCCTCCCCGAACCATACAAGAAGATTCCCATCGACACAAATGTCGCCGCTATCGATCCCTCGAACGAGCGTGCCAAGAAACATGCGATTGCACGCTTCTGCATGGCAGTCAAGGAGATCCCCAGCTGCGAGCAGTTCACCGTCACTGATCTTTGGGAAAGGCATTCAACCGATGGGCTTGTCAAGGTGCGCTGCACTGGGCTTTGTGCCTCTCATCATATGTATTGAAGCGAGTCAAGGTTGTGGGTAATGTGACAACACTAGTCGATTTACTTCCCGAAGACCTGTTTGAAGCGGTTCCTTCATCGCCATCCCTCTCAAATGCACAGGATTCTATCGACGCACTCGTCTCCACTACTCCTAGCGGTACCACCCCTGTCAATGCACAAGAGTCTGCACGGAACAACATTATCCGTGAGATGGTGGAGACGGAGCGTAAATACGTTCAGGATCTGCAGGTCATGCAGGTACGCCGCCATATGTGTGCGTGCGGGTGTTGGAAGACGGAAGCTGACATTGTTGTAGAAATACTCGACTGCTTTGTCGCAAAGCAACACGATCGACCAAGATACAATCCACCTACTTTTTCCGGGTTTGAACCAGCTACTCAACTTTCAAAGGAAGTTCCTTATCCGCCTCGAGGGAAGCGCGGAGCTACCATGGAAGGAGCAACGATGGGGACTTCACTTCTTGGAGAATGTGAGTGTTGTCTGTCTTACGGATACGCTGCATGCTCATTATGCTCGTTATGGCGCTCCCATTGTTTACCCGTTGGCTGTGCTGCACTTGTGATCTGGAACGACAGGAAGAGGAGTTCACGGTGTATGAACCTTACTGCGCCAACTACACGAATGCGGCGGAGATCATGATTGCAGAGGAGCAGAATCTGTCGGTGAGTCTCAGTCTGTCCGTTTCCCGTCGTTGCAGGTGATGTGGCAAGAGGGAGGCTGCTATAATTAGGCGTGTGTCCACTGACGACGGAAATATCCGACAGGCGCATAATTCGCTAATCAATGCGAAATCGGAGTTACCTGCCTTTTTGATCAAACCCGTCCAGCGAATCTGCAAATATCCCCTGTTACTTGATGTCAGTTTCTTTTCCGTCTGGGCCCCATAGTTACCAACAACTAACATCATATACACAGTCTCTCATCAAGGCTGCCTCGCCCAGTGACTATCCGTACTACGACGAGCTCGTCGAAGGTTCCGCAGCAGCGAAACGAATTACCGACAAGATCAACGAGGCCCAACGCCGCGCGGAGAACTCGCAGACCGTCAAGAACTTGGAAGGCCGAGTGCGCGACTGGAAAGGACACCACCTGTCCAACTTTGGCAACCTCCTCCTCGACGACATATTTACTGTCACAAAGTCCGAGGTGGATCGCGAGTATCATGTCTTCCTCTTCGAGAAGATCGTCCTCTGCTGCAAGGAGGCAGTCCCCTCCCCACCCAGTTCCAAGCGGGGTGGTAAGAATAATTCAATCTTGAAGAAACCTGCTGCTCCCGTGCCTCCCCCACCTCCGTCCGGCAACACGAGCAAGAAGAAAGACACCCCTCTACTCTTGAAAGGACGCATCTTCCTCAACAACGTCACCCAGGCTGTTCCCAGCTCCCCGCGCAATTCTACCAGTGAGCATGTTTCAAATTTGTTGCTCCATTTGCATCTAATGCAGTCCATCAGACTCAAGTGTTGGAAGCCAGTATTCACTCGCCGTCTGGTGGCGAGGTGATGACGACTTGGAGTTCTTCACTCTCCGCTGTCGCACCGACGAGCAACTTCGTCAGTGGGAGTCACAGATTAATCGCTTGATCAGCGAGTTGTCCAATCGACGAGCCTCGGACCGAAACCTCTCCCACTTCGTTTCCCACTCTACCAATGGCTCTCTCGTAAACCCATACACAAGGCCGGCTCCTGCCCCTTATCTGCACGACAGGGCATCGTCCTCGATGTCCCAGAACCAGTATACTAACACTCTCCCTTCGCATCCTGCAAGTTCTCGACGTCGGCCCAACCCTTACGGTGAGGAAGTACCTATGGCTGCCACCTACTCCGGTTCTCCGTCGCAATCGCAGTATGGCCTTTCGTTAGAAGGTTTTGAGTTCGATCTGGACGACGAGTTCGAGGACTATCCTCCCACTACCAGTAGCATGCCCACATCTGGCCGCGCCACTCCGTCAAGCGCGCGGCGTAGTCAACCACATGCTTTGGTAATGACAGAGCGCGATTCCTTTGCGGCCTACGAACGTATTCGTGCTCGGACAGAAGACACCAACGGACATGTCATGACTCAGTGGCGGATGAATGATGGTCTCATGTCACCACCCCCTCCTCCTCCACCGGCATTGTCCAGCCTACCATCTGGTCATCGGCCCTCGCTTTCACGATTGAGCTCAGCGGCCAACGGTAATGTTGGTCTCCCCGCAGATAACAGATTGCGAGTACCTCTACACTCTCAGTCTAGCTCTACCCGTCTGCGGTCCGCATATGAGGGGGAAAACAGCCGAAGTACTACTCCAGCCCCTTCCAGTGCGACTCCAACATCCGCCGGTGCTCGTATGCGAAGCGCCAGCCAACCAAACGGCTCCGTTCCGAAGACGACGCCTCCTCCTCTTCCAGACACTTCTGCTTGGGCTGACCGGTATCAACCTTCGAACCAGGAGAGGAAGAGAGGGAGTGGATCGTCGGGGACTTCGGGCTCTGTTTCGGAGGACTCGCAGCACAGCTCGTCTCCCATCACTCCTTTCGGTTCGAGTGAGTCTTCTCTCGGAGGCTCAGTGTTAAGGCCTTCGAAGTCGCAGAACTTCGACGCCATGAACGGCACTCATTCTGGCTCAACAGTGAAGGTCAAGGTTCACTTCAACGAGGACATCTTCGTCGTACAGGTGCCGCGATCCATGGAGTACCATGATCTCCTTGATCGCATTGCAAAGAAGATCCGTCTATGTGGGCCAGTTCGCGACGACTCTCCTCTCCGAGTGAAATACCGCGACGAGGACGGCGACCTCGTATCCCTTGGTTCTACGGAAGACGTTCAAATCGCGTTCGAGTCGAACCCAGGAAGTCAAGTTGTCCTATATGTGATGTGAGGCATCTCTTGCCTCGTTGCCTTCTCGTTTCCCTGTCTGTTCTCTATTGCCTATCCTATCGTCTACCTGATCATATTCGACATTCTCATGCACATTTCACCATCCGACCGGAACTATCACACACTCCTTTGCTTTCTATGTATCATGTTTATGCAAGCCTCACACTCCTTCCCGTTTTCTTATCCGTCATTCACTTCACTCTCGTCCGACTCCAATGTTTCATAGGGCCTTTGGAGCTCGGTAGGTCATACATTCCTCACCTATACATTGAGGTTTTGCCCTTTATCATCGCACCCTGGAATCCTCGTCTTTTCGCCTGGGCAGTCAATCTACTTATCTAAAACTCGGAGCATCGGTCATGTGTAATTGTTACTAGAGTACTGCATTTCCTGCTATAAGTCTCAATATACTATGTTTCATTCCAAAAAGACTGAACATTGTAGTAGAAAGTACAACGTGTATGTTTGTATATATGCAGGCCTGTCTGTTGGCTTTATGTAACAGAGTATCGAAGACAAGATGCTCATTTCTAGAGGGCGTCGGGGGATACATCACCCAAAGTGTTTAAGTCTGCGGTGCTGTATGCGCTGTACAAGGAACGGGTTTCGTCACCCCACTCGGATTGTGAGTCAATCGTTTCCTAGGGCGACGATAAGCAACAATGCGGTCTACGACAAGTGACACTTACATCAAAGTAGTGGCGGACCACACTGCGAGGGGCTGTGATACGTGTAGTAATCAGTGGCGTGTTCTTTGTTACAAATGAAACCTGCGTACTCTTCGGTGTCCTCGGGAGACGACAGCTCGCTCCAGTCTGCAGGATATGGTACGCAACGAGCCCTGACCTGATGATCACATAAGTTGCCAGCTTTGAATGAACCAAACGAGGATGCTCACCAGCCGGTTTGATGAGATGCACCCAGGCCTCGTCCGCTGTCCCCGTGGAAGAACTATCACAGGTTGCATTTCAGCTCATTGGTAACCCGGCTATGCAGCGATGGTCATACCTCGTGGAACCATACATAGTCCCGGAAATGAGGGTCCGAGTCCAGCTTGGTATCACCTCCGTTAGTAGCGCGTCGACCCTCCATGTCACGACCGAAGATGTGGATGATGCGATGTTGAATTTCTTCGGCGACCTCAAGGAGGTTCAAGTATTCACCACTGCCGGTGGGACATTCGACCTGAAGGTCCTCGCCGTAGTACTGGTAGAAACGTTGCAGACTCTCGATGAGCAAGAAGTTGACGGCAAGCCCTTGATTCTTGTCAGTAATCATTCGCGATCGCACCTTGGGCAACTCACAGATAGGACCTCTCCAGTTAGAATTGCCGCCGAACATTCCTGAAAAGGAATCACCAGGCCAGTAGCCGACTTCGTACCACTGGCCATGAACGCTCATGCCCCACGGGTGGTCCTTGTGGCGCTTGGATAATCTGAAAGTATCGTTAGATCTCGAGTTCACACACAGCAATGATAGTCACGAACGATCGAATGCCGTATTCGCTGAAGAACTCGTCTTCATCGAGCATCTTCTCCAGGATGCGCACCAGTCGATCCTTGTCTGCAAGGGCCAAAAGGCGTCGCTCACCTCTTCCACGGACTAGAAGACGATGAATATCAAAATGAGGGCAAAGAAAATATGACTCCTTACCTCTCATGTTGGCCATGTTTCTGGCGGAGACTTCGGGTCGGTTGTCGATGAACCACTCCATGCGCTTCTTAAATCCAGGCAAGCGGTTGATGACAGCGGGCTCCAGCACGAGTGTGGCATATAGAGGAATGAGGCCGACAAGACTCCGCACGGGAAGCTGAAGAGAGTTGTTTGCACCGAAATCGATGACATCGTAGTAGAGACCGTCCTCTTCGTTCCAAAGAGTCGCTTCATCATTGCCTTGATGGTAGGTCATGGCATCTGCAATGAAGATGAAGTGCTCAAAGAATTTCGAAGCAATATCCTCATAGACAGAGTTGTGCTTGGCTAGCTCAAGGGCCATATTGAGCCTGTCAAGAAATGAGGGGATATTCTGCTCTGCATTTATGATAACCCACATGTTCAGAGCGTAGAAAGCCATCCACGCTGTTCCGTCGGCTTGACGCAAGTTACCACCAGTAGGAAGAGGCTCAGAGCGATTGAAGACACCAATGTTGTCCAAACCCAAGAAGCCTCCTTCGAAGACATTCTTGCCATCCTTATCCTTTCGGTTGACCCACCAGGTAAAGTTGATCAAAAGTTTTTGGAAGACACGCTCCAAGAATTTAAGGTCCTCCTTCCCAGTTAGTTTTCTTTCAATCTTGAAAACTCGGAAGGTCGCCCTGCGTCATTGTTAGAACCCATCCACGATAATATGGTTTCCGTTTAAGGAATACACACCAAGCATGCACAGGGGGGTTAACATCGCTGAAGTTCCACTCGTAGGCAGGGATCTGTCCATCGGGTTTCATGTACCACTCCCGGGTAAAAAGATCAAGCTGCTTCTTTGCAAAGGCAGGGTCCACGACCGCCAGCGGGATGCAGTGGAACGCTGTGTCCCAGGCAGCAAAGAAAGGGTATTCCCATCTGTCACATTGTCAGCCAACGAGGCAAGCGCGGCAAACTCGAGTGGCTCACTTGTCAGGCATCGACAAGATATCCTCAGCGTGCATATGACGCCAGTCCTGAGTAAAGTGTTGGTGAATGGTGATGTAGTCGAACAAATTAACGCACTTGGTTTCTGATGTGTTTGCGATTGGAAGGGGGAGGCGGTTGAGCAGGATCGCCTTCGCTCCATTCCTTGTGAATGAACTGGTAGTATTGCTTGGTCCATAGCATGCCTCCCAGAGCTTGTCGCATGATCTGCTTGAGGTCATCGCTGATCGGACCCAGAGCTAGCGAATTGTAGAATTCGTCAGCTTCCTCCCTGCGCTCCTCGACAAGGTCATCGAAAAGGCCTTCATCTTCTAGATCAGGGTTCTTTGACGGCGAAAGGTGCGTCAGCTTGAGACGCACGACAGCGCAGCCTCCGCCGGGGACATCGCGGAAAGTGTAATGCGCTGCAGACTTTGTACCTTTCTTGCTCTCGTAAACAAAGCTATCGCCCTTGCTGCTGGACGGTCGGTGAGAAGGGATTATGTGGTCATGGAATGCATCTTTGGTGCACTTCCCCCCGTTATCACCACTGTACAGCCTTTGGAAGTTGGTATCGTTGTCGGTGAAGAGCAGCTCAGGCGCGATTCCGTCTTCCGCATCTCCTGTGAAGTTGCCATCTGGTCCAACGGGAGGCGGTGATGCGAGACAGTACATGTAAAACTTGGACATCTCAGGGTGGCGGGCGGTGATATAGTCGGTCTCGTTGCTGGTCTTGGAAGCGGTGAGCGATGGAATGGATATGTCGCCGGCGGGCCATGCCCAGGTATTTCTGAACCACAGTTGAGGGACGACATGAAGTGTGGCGGGATCGGGACCACGATTATAGCTCGTGATGCGAATCTGGATGGAATCGGGGTCGTCCTCATCCTTCGCGTACTACAACGACAATATATTGAGTGAGAAGCGCCATTTATGAACGGGAAGATGGTTACCTCCATGAAGACATCCCAGTAGCGGTCCTCGTCGAATGCATCGGTATCGAGAATCTCGAACTCGGGGACATCGCGATCACGTTGCATGTTTTCCGAAACGAGTTCTTCATAGGGATATCTGCGTTGGGGGTACTTGTAGAGGAACTTCATGTAGGAGTGGGTGGGAGTGGAATCAAGGTAATAGTAGACTTCCTTGACGTCCTCGCCATGATTTCCTTGGTGACCCGTTACGCCAAAGAGGCGCTCTTTGAGAATGGGGTCCTGCTCGTTCCATAGAGAGAGGGAGAAGCAGAGGCGTTGATGGTTATCGGATATGCCACCGAGACCGTCCTCTCCCCACCTATAGGCACGGGAACGGGCATGCTCGTGAGGAAAGTGAGACCAAGCGTCGCCATTGTCCGAGTAATCTTCACGGACTGTGGCCTACAGAGAATGAGCTCTCATCGAGAAAGAAAAGGTCAAGGTGGTTTACCCATTGGCGATCACTGAGGTAGGGACCCCATCGTTTCCAGTGGCGCTTCCTGTTCTCATCCTGTTCAAGACGATACTTTTCTGCGCCCTGATATGCTTCTGGTTGGAGTTCCTTTAGCCTTGCACGATATGGTTTCTGTTGGGCACTGGCACCGCTGGGAGATACGGTAGGGGGCTTTTGAGTATTTGTCTTTGGCTGGACTGAGGTAGAGTTGGGTTGAGAAGGCTTGGGGATCTGGATAGTGAGGCCAGCAGAATCAGAAGGGCGAGTGTCTAGTGAAGGGGGAGGTGAAGGGCCGGTCTTTTTGACGTTCTGGGGAGTGCTAGGACCGGCACCTGCAGCCTTGAAAATTCTCTCTTGGAGGGATTTGACACCCTTGGGACCATTTGAGGCCATGTGTGGAAGGGGGAGAGGCAGAGGCTGGGAGAGGAAGGAGTAGAGAAATTGTCCTTTATCGTGAACTCATATGAACTTCTGACGTCAATTGCACCTTTGCCGACTTATCAGCAGCCGCATCAAGACCTGACACATCCGTTCAACTCCCGACAAAAAGTGTAGTAAGAATATTTGTATACAGCCACGTTCCTCAGCTGCAGTCGGGGATGTGGTGAGTCGAGACTCGGCGGGAAACGAGGCCCAGGCCCAAAATAGGCACTCCCTCGTCGCGTCGTCGTAGTCGTGACGCGTGCCAGTGGGGGGTTGCGCGTCGGGTGTCGTTCATCCTCTATCCCACCCCACCATCCTTTCTTTCTTCCGCACCTGTCGCGATCTCAATCAACCAAGTCGACTGTTCCTCATACCGGATCTCTCCCAGTACGAATGACCCCTTTCACCCAAATTAAAACTCCCAAACATGATGCATGATTATATGCATAAGTGGCGTCGCGCGCGGTTCTGGTCTCGCAATCGCGGCTTGCACCTCAAACTCTGTTGTGCAATAGTCATCGAACTCAATCCATCTTGCGGGCTTTTTAAACACCAACTGTACATTTATACCTTTCAGGCTCAAGGATGAGTAGAGGATCCAGAGTGGGGACCCACCCAGTTATCCACATCTTTATGTAACTCAAATTAATCGCCTACGCAGTCCGAGCTCTTGCAGCGTTCCCCTTTTCAATCTATTTGATTCTGTCATATTTTCAGACTGAAGCAGACCACGGTTGCCATAGACCTTACGCCCAGCATGCTGATACTTTGCAGAAGGGCACATTGCACGGCTCCCATGGCAAGAGGGTTGAATGATTAGGAATCTATTCACGGATGGATCTAACCAAGCGTTTACCAGTCCTGCAGCGCAGTCAGGCCTTCTGATGAATCTAATCAACCCGTTTTCGCAAACTTGAGCTAGTCTGGGCTTCATCTCAAGGTGCACTGTTGCAATGGAACTGAAACCAAGGCCAGATTGTGTTCATCCCATTCCCGGCCATCAACATGAGGCTACAAACCATCGCAGTGCCGATTAAAAACATCTCTGAGCATGGCACTCTAGGAGGAAGATTGAGCAATCCTACTTTTGCCATCACACCAAGTCAAAGATGTTTGGCTCATCACCGACTAAGTCGCATCGAATTTTCGTCGTAAATAGGGATGTGTCATTCCCCTGAGATTCCGCAAGACAACAGAGCTGGTACTAACGTATCCGGGATAAATGAGTATCTGTGAGTGATGAGGCTGGGAGGGTATATATATCGCGATTAAGATATTTTATGCAAGCTACCCAACACCAGCGTGTGAAGAGACGACGACAACCGAGAGACTCGCTGCTCGGAGGCGTCACATAGACAAGTCCATGAATGAAGGGTCGAAAAAAAGTCAAGTAAACAAGAAAAGGGAAAACGTTAGATTGAGTATTCGCTCATAGTGGCGAGGTACTATGAATTAGCACCAGCAGCCATGAGGACACTTCTTGTCCAATCTTCTTCATCGCCACACTCGTTATCACGAATGGTAAAGTCCAAATACGTCGTTGACGCTATTGAGTGCCGGGAAAGCGAGCGAGAAGGGGATACCGATGTCGGCCGGCCTCGGGGGGCGTTCAAATCCCCGGCCAACGCCTCTGACGCACATTTACGGGTCGCAGGCTTGGCGGTGGGGCTATCCGACGCAGCGGTGGCTTCAAGCTGACTCGGGCTCTCGTCATTGTCGATACCCAAAGCGAGAGAGATTGACGATGAGTCGATGGCGGTGTTCAGCACAGGTGGATTGGCAGATCTACTAGACTGAGGTGCCGTGAACAGGGAGCCGGTGGACCCAGATGTCGCTACTGAGTGAACCTGGGAACGCCTCGAAGGCGACAACATCATCGACGAAGTCGCAGATTGCGGCACCGGTGAATCGGATGCGGTGTCCGGATTCGACATGGTCATCTTTGAAAAGAGTAAGTGCAAAGACGGCTTTCGCAACAAAGCCTTCGAGACAAGTGAGTTCGACCTCGACGCTTGTCGCGGTTGTGATGTTGTGATGGAAAGAGACGGTTGCGATCGCTGATGGGCCACAGCTGGCCGTGTCAGAGTATCGTCTGATGACGGAAACTCAATGCGGTCGAATGAAGGGACTTGAGATGGCGGGGCAGTGATAGGCAGAGGGATGTTGGCAGGTGCGATAGGCTGGCTAAGGTCATTTTCGTGCCCAGACAACTCGTCGCCCAGAGGCAGAGGCTTGGTGTTGTGACTGGGAGAAGCGGACAGCATAGACGGAGTCGAGAGCGTATCCGCAGAGGACGAGAGGGAGGGAGGGGAGTTGACGTTCAATGGACCATATTCCAGACCCGGAGTCGAGAGCCTTGAGGATGATGAAACACTGTCATCGTTCGACGTTCTTGGGGAGGTTTCATCAGCAACCTCGGAGTGAGGGCTGGCCTCTAAGGAGGTAGACGGCGCCGGTGGTTGGTCATCAGATATGCAATCCAAATACAACGTTTCCGGAGGGTTCTGAGGATTTCTGCGAGGGATTTGAGGTAGAGGCCTGACTGTACGACCCGTCCTAGATGCTCCGGCCATATTGGCCTCGTCCTCCTGAGGCACGTCATTTACGCCCGGTTGAGTTTCTTCGTCCTGAATGGCACCCTCCCATATACCCTCGCTTTCACACAAAGCCTGCAATAGGGTAGGGTTCATGTTCAAGCTAGGACAAAGCACTAGTAGGAGATTGCTCATGGGCATCTTGGTCTCCTGTTTCCGTCTCGCGGTCTCGTTGATCAACTCAATGACCGTGAGGAGCAAGTCCCGGTTTTCTGCTGGAAGACGAGCGATAAGGTTAGACAAGGCACGTCGCAAGTATTCTGACGGTGGATTGGAGCCAGCAAAACCCGGAACAGCTAATGTAGAAAGGGATGGTGGTTTGCGCAGTCCAGCAAATCCAGGCTGACTGGGAGACCGAGCATGTTCTGGGGCATGAATCGAACCGTCAGCATGATTGCTACGGTCCGAAACCATCGCTGCTTCAAAGTAAGGCGATAGTCCATGGGTTAAGATGGGCTCCGGAACTGGTTGACGAGTTAGCACAGACTATGGGTAGGGTAAGGGCCCAGAACATACGCTCTCGAAGATACGCTTTGAAGACGGATGCGACAGCATGCGGATCGAAGTCGCCAGGCCCACATTCGGCGAGCTCGAAATCAGCACCTTTCAGAGTATATTCAGCAAAGAGATGGTAAGAATGTGTACTGATTTGGCGTACCGGTGTCAAACTCGGACCTCAGCTTCGATATGTGAGCAGGGCGCCCGCTGACCCTACGGAATCTCAGATCAGCCTCGGACGGGTTACAGCTAAGGTTGCAAGACCTTACCTGAATAAGCCCAGCTCCTGGACACCCCACGTCAAAAGATGCTGCGCGCATCGCACAACAATCGCAGGCAGCAGGCGCTCCTCGATTGTGGCTGTGTTCTTCCACTCGTAAGAACCCCCGTTTTGCTCTGCTTGTTCCAATGCAATCCGAATGGGCTCAATTGCAGTCTGCTTAACACACAGCCGGAGATCACGACCAAAAACCAGCCCTCCAGCGACACCAGCACCTCCTGGTGACATGCGCACCGGGCCCCGCAGGCGTTTCCCTAAGAATAGGGTGGATGAAGTGACGAAGCCATCCTGGTCCGATATAGATGACGACCCGTGAGAGCTAATACTCCAGCTTGCTGAAGACTGCGGATGGTGTTTACTGCGTCTGGAGTTGTGGGTAGACTCTGAGGGGCTCAGGCTGTTGCGCGACGTTGACTTGAACGGAGCAAAAGCACTTGGCCCTGAGCTAGCTGGGGAAATACGACCCGACGATGACGAGGACGTCCGGGAGCCCCACACACGGCCCATCTTTTCCACGGCGCGCCTAGCCAAGCCAGCTGCCGGAGCGAAGCTGGAGGTCACGCTGATAGCAGTATGGCGGAAACTGTTACCCGCATCCATCTGGCTTGTCGAAGACCGAGAGACGTGGTGAAGTTGATGGGAAGGACGGAGCTGCAAAGGTGTCGACGAAAGTGGTGTTGAGGGCATGAAGCCTGTAAATCTGGCCTCTGGTGAAACAACAGTGACAGGGTGCGGCCGCGGGGTCCGAACAGGCTCGGTAGACGAGAAGTTGGAAAAAGCTTCTAGGCTAGCGGAAGTAGGGATAGGTGTCGACTCAGACGGTGATAAACCCCTGATCGGTCCGAAACAGACAGACTGCGACCTTCTGTTGCGAGGAGTGAATAGAGAAGCACTAGAAGCATGAAGGGTAGAAGAACGTGTTATCTCTACTGGTCTCTCCGAGTCATCTTCTTCGACCATCGTGTTCTCCTCATCCGTCATGAATGCGCTCAGTCGCTTGCTTGAAGGTTGTACTGTGTGGGTGGAGTGTAGCGACTCGGCCATGGAAACGGGTCGGGAAGAGCGATTGCTAATGGAAAAGCCAGGTCTGATCGTATGGTGACTTATCGTAGAGTCGCTCTTACGCTTTCCCTCCTTACTCTCCGGCCTGTCGCCGTCCTTGTCTTTGCTGTCCACGCGACGCATAAAGTCGAGTGCAGGTGCCATACTTGGACTTGTGGGCATGACTGATGTGCGTCTGTCGACAGCACTGTTGATTTCCGTGGGCCGAGGTAAAGGCGAAGACTTGGGGGGGACGGGAGGAGGAACGGGAGATATGGGTGGCGGCACTGGTGTAGTTGCGGTGGAGGAAGAGCCCTTGCGATTGAACATGTGGGACGCTAACGAAAGCGTCAACTGTTTGGCCAATGGGTGCCGTTGCGGAGTACCCGGCGCGGCCGTGGTGTCATTGAGGTTGACATCCCTGCTGGCATTGGACTTGTGAGGAGATGAGGGAGCATCTGCTCTCTTCCTCCTCGCGCCAAACGCGCTCTTGAGCTTGAAGGCAGCGCCAGAGCTGGACGCTGGTGGTGAGCCGGGTTGAGAATGCGTGTCTCGGGGGCGACTGATGACCTGGCCCATGTCAGAGGAAGAGGGAGCGGGGGAAGGAAGGGGAGAAGAAATGCCCTGGAGAGTGGGCTTGTGTGCGGGGGGAGATGGAGGAGAGAGATCAGCAGGCGTGATATCAGACTGGCTCGAATTGGATGGGGGTGAGGCAGGCAGCAGCATGTCTGGATCTGAAGGGGTAGATGAGGACAACGAGGAGAGGGAAGACGAAGAAGCGGCGAAAGTGGCGTTCATTTTCGGCGGGTGGGAGGAGGAGGGCGATTGATATTGAGGCCTGGAATGCATGCTGGCGACGGGATAGAGTTTGGATTGACAGACAAGAAAGATAAACGAGCAAGGATAGCGGTGAGATAATTATGGCCTCGAGAGCTGGGGGGAGAGCAAAGTGAGCAACGAGCTGGGGTTAGAGCCGAGGAGCTGGAGCTGGCATGTGGGGTGCTAGCAGAAAATTGCAACGCGGTAGGAGCGAGGCACTAGATGCTCGGGAGGGAGGGGTGAAGGTAAGAGAGACTGACCATGTAAGTACAGGGAAAGATTGAAGGAGCGGAGGGTTGAGATGGCAGTTTTGTTGCTACCGTGTGTGATGATACGTGGCCAGGCTGTCTGGGGAGGATAACGGGTCTGTGGTCAGAGCATGGATGACTTGTCGCTGCCGACTTCGCTTGATGATATCTAACAACTTCAACTCCAATAACCAAACGACAACTCCAACTTTCCCGCACTCTAAACACAGCTCCCAGCCTGGCAACCGTCAATGAATCCACCCATTCGGGTCATTCCGCTCTTCGGTCCGCTACTGGCCCGCAACGGCTCCGTCTCTTCATTCCACTGCGTCATCAAGAATCCATGTCCAAAATTAATCTTGCATCGCTTCATGCACATGTTTGAGACAAAAAAGTCTATTCTACAATACTACGAACTACGTAGGGTACTAATCAACTACGCTCAACCTCCAGAATAGCTTAAGCTTTCTACCTCCACCTACTTAAATCTATAGTGTTCTGCAACATCTACAGTTTCTCTACTACTCTTGTGTCAGAAAATCCTTCACCAGCTCGTATGTGAAGAACGACGTCGCTATGCTAGGTGCAACTTTCACTGTCCAAACCCAAATCATCATCAGAACATAGCATATCCACCAACAGCAATGCACTTACGCAAATTTGGCCACAATCCACGGTACAGCCCCTTGAGCCCCTCCGTCCGAACGATCGAAAAAAGCGCGTCAAACGCCCCATTATATTTCGCCATCCCTCCCGATTTCATCCCCGTCACTTGCATTTTTCTTCGCAGCACGTCAAATGGATATGTCAGCGTCTGGGATATTGACCCTTTCACCAATAATCAGCCATCAGCCACATATCGTTCTGACTTCAGACTTACCAGCAAGAGCACCACATGCCAGTTTCCGGACCACAGTATTCTTGCCAGGCGGGGTAACGACACCTCGGAGGGCCTCGTATGCCGCAAAGTTGATTCCAACGTAAGGCGCTACGCCCACCGCGGTGGCGACGAGCCCCCGATACAGTGCACGGACACCGCCTTCTTCACGCATCACCTTCAGTGTCATAGCCTGCATTGTCAACTCCGACTTCAGCACTGGTGGTATGGAGCTTTGCGTGTGGATGCCCGCCGTCAGTGGGGGTCGCGAGGAGGAAGCCGACACCTGTGAGGCTTGTTGGTGCATCACGGATGCAGTGGCAATGGACAATCGTGACCGAACGAGGTCAAGGGGGTATGTGGAGCCTTGAAGCGGGTTCAGAGACGTGTCCCTCTAGAATCGAACATACGTACAGACAGATGTTATTCCTGCAAGAGCACCGCTGGCGAGCCGTTTTGGGGTATCAAGTTCTAAAGTTCCATAGCCGGTGAACCACTACAGGTCAATAATGAGCCGAGACCCAAAATGCATCTGTGTGGGCTGCTCACCTTTTTCAATTGCTCATAGGTAGTGAACTGGACGGCACTGTAAGGTACAATGCGTAAACAGTTGATTCCATTTCCGCGCATATAACCCTTGAAGCCTTCCTCCTGCCACATGCGGACCAGACTTCTCCATACGCCCTTGTACTCTCGACCAGACCCTCTGGGTTGGACTTGCCTATGAAGAGCGTCGTACGCACAAGTAAAAACGGTGAAGCTCGTGAAAGGGAGCAAAAGGGAACGGACTGAATAATTTTGAGGCGCTCCAAAGGGCTGACTACTGTGCGGGACGCTGCACCAGCTACACCTCCTGCAATGAAGTAGGACGCGATCTCGGGTGTAAAGAACTGATATGTCTTGACGGATTTAGGCACCGCATGCTTGGATTCAAGGGAAGACGATGAAGAGGTTGTGGACGTCATTGTAGCCGGATGTGACAAAACATAAGGAGATGGTTGGTGTGATTGAAACGAGTGTGTCGAATGAAAAGAGCCAGGTGCGGAATGGCGGTGATAGCGTCCCGGGTCGGGGCCGGGTGAGGAGAGCAAGAGTCGGAACTCGAGAGAAGTCGCGTGCCAAATCCCAATGAGGCACAAGTACTCGCTGCATGGCATACACGTGATTCACACTGCAGAAACAAGCTCAGTACTTCTTCCCGCCGAAGGACTCCCGCGAATCGGGAACATCACTTTGTTTAGCTCAACCACCTCCATTCGTCCCACAGAGACGACACAAATAGAAGAAGCCCGGATGTAAGCAACCGTTCGAGGTGCAAGGATACAAGCGTATATAAGGACAGGAAGATTTAACTAGATAATCGACGCGTAGTAGACCAAGTGCAGGTTTACTAGTCGTGGATAGCCTGCACATAATTTGGTGGAGGCATATCCGCTATCGTGTCAGAAGCAGAGATGCGCCGACTCCCACCCGCCTGGACCGCTCCTGACACCGCGCTTCCGCCAGCCTTTTCGCTGGCAAACGGCGATGGTCCGGCAGGAGCTTCAGGTAATGGTCGTCGCACAGGCTGGAACACAGCGTCAGCCATATTACTCTCCGAGTCGCTCATAAAAACACACCTCTTCGTGACGCGCCACAGTTGATTGTGACACCGATCGTGACGGAGTCAACACCGTATCTTCCATCCGAGGCTCTCTGGCGTACTCTCCATGGTTGTAATCTGGGTAAGCCGTAACCTGCTGACTGCCCTGATATCCATAGTCTTGCGGGGATCGCAAATATGACGTGTGCGACACTGTGCTCGCGCCCGCGTACACGTCGTTGCGAACGAGATTAGAATTACTCCGAGTCTCGGTGGCGTAAGAAGACCCGCCGGTAGAGTAGTGTGGCTGTCTTGGATCACGCTGAGGCGAGTATACTCGGTATAGGTCGTTGCGCGCGGCCTCCGCCATTTTCCACCGCCGGAAGAACAGTACAGCTAGAGCTGCGCCAATCAATGCCGCAACTATAGGTATGACAATGCCAGCTATTGCTCCAGGGGGTATTCTGCTACTCATTTGGGTACGCATTTAACTTTATTGTGACGATACCAAGAAAAGGCTTACTTCGTGTTGGTGGCAGCAAGAGAAAACTGGCCGCTTTTCAAACGTTACAATTAGCCTTATTATAGACAATCAGGATCCTTGCTTACCTGGCTACAGAATTCCCGCTACTCGCCAACGAAGAAATCAGAGCATAATCGATATTCAAGAATTGAACGGTAGATTCGGGGAGATTGACGAGATTAAGTTGATGTTGCCCGGACCCAAGGTTGTCCGCGTGATAGAGCATGCTCCGATAGTAGGTCATCTGTCTTGTAGCGTTGAACGACGTGGGGGGTCCATTGTCAAGTGCTACAGAGTATTGCCCATTGTTGGGGCCTACAGTCCCGAAGACAGATACGATATCCCCTTGAAGAAGGGGTTGTTAGCGAGGCCCGAGGTTTACGCCAAGGAATGTACCCTGCATAAAGTTGTCGTTATAATGTATAGATAGAGACAGACTGAATAGCTTACAGTAAAAGTGAGGGTCACTGAAGCATTTTCGACACTGGTCGAGCTGATAAAGTCCTAAGTAAGGTAGAAATGCAAACGATCGCGTCTGGCAGACTTACTGCCCGGAACCTTGGCTGTAGAACATGGCATTAGGAGGGTCAGTGGTCCACACTGACTGATAGTTGAACCCGGGGTCGGTATCTTCGACCGTCACTGTTGCTAGTTGTTCTGAATCAGACCCCACTTCCGAATCCCACACGACCTGCAGGGTCTTGGCTCAGCAACTCAAAGAGAATTGCATCATGATGGCCACGCACCAAATCAATGTCTACAAATGTATTTGTTCCCGATCCAGTGTTGGTGAGAGAAACATTGTGCATTCCTTGCGACAATCCCGTGCCATTGAACAGAGCCTGCTGAAATAGCGAGTTCGCGGAGTTGCCTTCAATGTTTGAAAATGTTTTGCCATCCACTTCAATGCTGTAGGTGCCGTGGTTGGGCCGTTTGGAGCCAAAAATGTAGAAGGAAGTGCCGTTGAAGGAAAAGCTTGCTTGAGCGTTGGTGACGTTCGTATCTGTGAAGGTGCCCAAGAAATAACTGGTGACAGGAGCGAGAGCAAGTTGAGTATCATAGGATTAGAGCGGTCGCGTGTCAACTGAGACGTACTCGCTGGCGTCGTTGTCGTCGGCCGAGGTTCCGGGGATCCAAGAGGGATCGTAAGTGATCAAGGGCGAAGTATCATCAATGAGCGTTGTGACCAGCGGCATGGCTTGGGGAAGGGGAGCGGGTAAGAGGAGAGGAAAAGCGCCTGTGAACGAGAGTATCTGGCTTGTACGAGTCGTGCAGGCTCTAGTTCCCCCGTCTGTAGCCCAAGTTTAGGATCGGTGCAGACCAGGTCCTTACCCTGACTCCGTTACAACGGGGCTTGGAGACATGGCGCCGCATCAATGGTCGAAAAGCTTTGGGTGATGAGTTGATGATGAGATTCATGCCTGGGAGAAATTGGTGAGAGACATAAGCCGGAAGGCAGTGCGAAGCTTGGAAATGCACGCTGGCCTACGCTAGCTCGCGCTGGAACATGCTCTCAACGCCGAGTTTAGAATGGCCACGGACATGCATATGGATGATGGCTTGCATCATAGCTCAACGCGATTGGTCAATATTGCCTCCGCTGTCAGCGATCATCCCAATATTGACAGCAGCATTTGACATTCCCGCCATTTCGACGGGTTTCGACAGGTTTCGACTCGACTTCCTCGCGACGACCGACGCTGACGTCGATCACGATCAACACTAGAGTAGACCTGCGGAGTGTCATACTTCTGGTAAATGCATACAAGTGCATATAGTAACGCGCTGTTCGAACTCTCATACATCCGCTCGTCAAGTGGCATATCTGGCGTTTCAGCATGCCTGCATTCTCAGGACTAGTACTGTGAGACAACGCAAGTCAATATAACCCAGTTATCATTATGATATCACACGACGCCATGTTAACCACCAACAGAACGTAGTAAGTTTGGGCCAGGCAAGAATACTTGTGCCCACCCGAGGTCCCCGAGATACATATGGCTGGGACCAAAAACAGGGTTGATCCCCATGTTCCCCCACAGCGTGAGAGACTAGCCATATGCAACTGCCCAAGAGGTCGGTATGTACAATGAAATGACAACAGTTCAATCAAAACTCCAGGGTCTAGTACAGATGTCATATTATTGATCAAGAGAAACTAAGCGCTACACGAAATAGGCACGGATGCAACGGTGGAGAAAACAGATGTAACAAGATAATTCTGCGCCTTTGCGCCAACAGAAGAAAGCCACTCATCGACGTCACTTTCACGAAGGTGGAGCCTCGCGTCGCTCCTGGAATCCTGCTGACGATCTCAGCCACGATGACAAGGTAGCTCAAAGTTCTCACATACCTCCTCTGTCTCCTCTATCTCCTCTATCACCTCGTTCGCCTCGTCCACCTCGTCCACCTCGCTCGCCTCGTCCGCCTCTGTCGCCTCTGTTTCCTCGTTCGCCTCTTTCGCCTCTGTCGCCTCTGTCTCTTCTATCTCCTCGTTCTCCTCGTTCTCCTCTGTCGCCTCTGTCACCACCACGTCCTCGTTCTCCTCTGTCCTCTCTGTCACCACCACGTCCTCGTCCTCGGCCACCCCTGTGATTGTCATCTGACGGTGACCGCCAGTCACCATCAGATCGGCGAGGGCCTAGAACCGATCTCAACACTCCGGAGCCACACTAGGGTTGTTATGCGTACCTCCACGACCACCCAGGCCTCGTTCTCCCCGGAATTCGCCTCGCCCCCGACCACGTTCTCCTCGGAACTCACCCCGTCCCCGACCTCGTTCTCCTCTGAATCCCCCTCGACCCCGGCCACGACCTCTGTGCTGACCGTCGCTGTCACTTCGCTGCCTTTCATGCGACGGCTCAGCGGGAGGGGGACTTGTACCAATGTTCTCAGCTAAGGGTGTCGCAGCTCCGGATGGTGCAAACGTTGCCTGTAAGGTGGCTATGGAAGGGAGACCACCCTCCTCATCAGCCCAATCTAGAGCGCCATTGGGAGCAGGAGTATCGGCCTGTCACCTATCAGCGTCGAGAGATAAACTAAACGAAAACCCGATAATTACCGGCTGCCCATTCGAAGGAACATCGATAGATGGATCAGTGACAGCCACGTCCTCTACCTGGCTTTCGAGTGAGTTAGCTTCAGTGGAAGTACTTGGCTTCTCGACCAATTCAGCGCTTTCGAAGCTGGGCCCATCAAGTTCACTGGCTTGCATGAAGTGGAAACCGCTAGAACCATTTGTTGGTGCACCGGCAGCAGTCATTGATATGGGCGGTGTTCCTGGCGCAAGTACTGCAGCGTCGCCCTCGTGGATACTTTCTGCATCTGTAGGCAAAGGGCTAGGCTCCCGTACTGGGTGCAAGAAAGAAGATACAATGTCCAGTATTCTCGCGTCTGCAACGTAATGAGAACGAGTATGGAGGAAGGTTGACGGGGCACTTACAAGCAACTTCATTGAAGCTCCCTTCACCAGACATCAAGCCATCCACGACATCACGTTTTGCCTCGCTGTCCACACCAAGAAGTGTGTCAGTAACGCCGAAGATAGCACTCCCTTCGATATCGTTGAAATCAAGGGCAGACGAGATTGCTCCTGTGGCGAGCGACGAGCGGAGGCGTATAAGGGAGAATATTGACAGGGTCCCGTCGATACAAGACGCCTGGTACTTGATCAACGGACAATCCAGTTAGTTCAGGATGCTGTTCACCTTTGTCACAGATATTGCTTCCGAAATACGCGCTTGTTCGGCACGTTTTGCTTCCGCTTTTTGGAGAGCAAGTTCGCGTCCATAATCTGCTTCGTGAGCCTAGCACCACATATAAGAATCACAGGATCAAGGGTACAATTGACGGATAGAAGATACCTCGATTGCCTTCTTGACATCGTCCAGCTCCTTATGAACCGCTTCAAGAGCTGGCAGTGTCTTGAGAGTGCGTTTCTGATCGTCGTTCAGCTTCTCGTACTCGATGGAGGCATAACTGGATATGCGAGTCTAGGGAGATGAGGATCGTGAATGATGGAAGATATGACGCGAGCAGGCTCACTATTTTTTTGCCCAAAGCTTTGGTACGCTTTTGAATAAGCTCAGCGACAGGGCTCGGTTTGGGACTATTGTCATCCGTGACACTCTCGTTTTCTGGTTGGACGACGAGTTCGGGAGCAACTGAACCTTCCTGTATATCAGTCGCGTCTGGTGCACGCTCAACAAGGGCCGCTGCGGTGGAATCGGGGATAGCGACAGGAGGCTCGATGGGGGAATCAACGGCTTTGGATTTGGTGGTCTTGCGCTTCTTTCTCTGAGACGTAGAACCGAGGGGAGGAGCACCTGGTACGAGGCGAGGGGTGGACACTGGAGTGGTTAGTTCAGTCATGGCAAAGGATGGCGAGGGAGACAAGCAGGCAGCTAAACACTAGGGCTAAGAACTTGGTGGCTTTTAGGTTCAGGTCAAGTTATGCAGTTGGTGATTCCAGTGTCCTAATTGCGTATGCGCCCTCGACCATCCACTTCCCACGCAAACTCAACCAAGTCCTTCACGCGACTCTCAGTTACACCTACACACATCCTATCCCACCGCCCCAAACATCTCTGAAAATGACTGTTGCGGCCGATTTCAGCACTAACAGACACTCTACTCCGATCATCAAGCAGCCCGTCACAGAAAGTCCTCCGGTCAGGCACGCTGATCTCTGCTTTAACGATGGAAATGTCGCCGTCCTTGCCGCGGAGCAGCTCTTCATCGTCCACAGAGGCCTTCTCTCCAGAAACTCAGACATCTTCAGGAGACTGCTTGAATCTACGGATTCTGCTTGCGATGAACTCGAAGGACGGCCTGTACTCCGCCTCTCTGATCGTCCCGATTACGTCTCGTACTTGCTCCGAGCCCTATACGATGGAATGTAGGTGGCTGATTCCTTTCCAACTTTTTCATATTTACATTTGTTAGCTCCTTCCTCGCGTACGATGCCGAGGGGTTCCCTGTCCTTGCGGGCTTGCTTCGGCTGCTTACCAAATACCAAATATTACGCATCCGAGGCGACGTTCTTCGCGGCCTTGCTGCTATATGGCCCACGGCTCTTGCACAATGGGAAGCTCGCGAAGGCAATATCACCGATGCACAGGGGCTGTATTCCCCCCATAAGGTGTTCCCCCACCCAATGCAAGTACTTTGCGTTTACTTCTACTCCTTACCTTCATGGTCCCTTGCAGAGATGTCATCAATCTGGCTCGGGAGATAGGTTTTCATCAAGTCCTTCCGGCGGCAATGTACGACCTCTCTCGGTATAATCCTAGCGATACCGCTGCTGGTCACCTCTCTTGGGATGGCTCCATGTCTATGCTCACTCGCGAAGATCTTTTGAATGTGCTACGGGGCCGAGAGCACGCTTCGCGCTTCTTCTCTACCTTCATCGTGAACGAGCTGGAAGGTCGGAAACCTTCTTCGTGGTGCTTCCGACGCAAGGACGACAAGAGCCATGAGAGGCGTGCTTGTCAGATCGCTTTTGAGGCTATCACGTTCGAGTTACTCCGGGACGTCAATGGCGTCATCAGCAACCGTCCCTCCGACCCTCTCTACGCTATAGCGGACGCTGAACTCATCCAGCTCAAGGATGATTTAGTGGGCAACGATGGACTTTCTGCCATGAAGACCTGCGAGGCGTGCCGAGCTGAATTCAGCGTTTCCGTGGAAGCTGTTCGAGAGGAGTTCTGGCGGAAGCTTCCGACTTGGTTTGGAGTTGAGGTCCCTAACTGGGGATAACTGTATGACCTACATTCTACTTGCACTATACGTTCGTTTGTATCCCAGGCCGATCTGGAGAAGGATTGATTTCTTTTTGACTTTTTCGTCATGTGACCTGTGCGCGACCCGTGTTTGTATGCCCTTGTTGATGAGAAGCTTGCTCTTGCCCGATCGATCCCTCACAACTCCACTCAGTAAACACGGTTCAAGATCCTACAAGAGAGTATTCCGGCATGGAATTAGATGATACAGACATTGCTCGTATGTTTGAGCCTAGCACTTCGCAAGATGGGTCAGGCGCAGATAGTGAAGAGAGGTCGTTTATGCGACTATTGTCACACTCCATGGGCATGACTGAACCTTGTATCCTAGGGCAGAGATGTTGACATGCATAGAAGTCTTTGCTCATACTCTTCTCGACCAACTAAATGCGTCCCTCACACCGAAACCAAGAAAGAACCGGGCCGGCTCAGATCATGATGCTGACAGTGGTGCTAAAGTCGCGGGACTTCGCCTTGAACTTCTCAGTCGGAAGAGCAAGAGGTAGGGCCACAACGACGATTAGTAAACATCAGTCAGGAGTACGATGCTTATCTTCTTTCAGGGCTCGTGTTCTCATGTACCCTCGTAAAGCTCATACGAACAGTTCTCGATCATTGGGTGAGCATATATGCATACACTCTAATTTGCTCTAACTGAATTCACGACTTCTAAGCTCAAGTCCTTGGTGTGCTAAATTTGGTGCACGAAGCCATCAGTGGAGGATACACCACAACAAAACGGTAACGAGGCTAGCATAGCTCCTTGATCTCTATTCACTGGGACTGCAGCGATATCTACTACAAAGACGTGGAACTTTTCAAGTCGCAAGCAACAGTTGACAGGGTAAGAATAAATTACGTCTAGCTTACCAATGCTAAAGTCGCCGTATCGTCAGATAGTGGATGATGTAGCCGCCACTTTTGAAGCCGAGCGCTCAATGATGAACGTAGTGAGCACTTAACTTGTGCAGGATGTAGACCTTATTTCTTGATCATGTTATCAGCGCGCCACGTCAAAAGGCCTGCTGCTAGGAAATGGCCTGGAGATTCATTTGACTAGTAAGGATGTAATTTGCAGCAACGTCTCAGAGGTAGGATCATACATATAGACAACGAGATATTGACACCTGGCTCAGGGTATCCTTATACCCCCTGGAGAGGCAATTGAGCGCTTTGATATCACAGAAGTGCCATCTTGGATTCTTATTGTGGAAAAAGAGGTAACGAAACTTTCTCATTGTGGGCAAGTGATAGGCCGTTAAATTACTAACCGCATTAACTCAAGGCAGTTTTCCAAGGTTTATGTCAGTCGCAGTTTGCTTGTGACCCTTGGCTTCCGGGACATGGGTTCGTTATCACGGTATGATGTCGACAAGTATACATCTTGATAATTGAATGCTGAAAAGAAGTTCAGGGCAAAGGTTATCCCGACGTTGCCACCCGAGAGCTCTTGAAGACATTCGGAGACAATTTACCCGACAGGTAATGGTGGACTCTTACCAACTCACCGATAGCTGAATGACACTTTGAAAGCGTCCCTATCCTCGCTTTGGTTGACGGTGACCCACATGGCTTGGATATTTTATCAGTGTACAAATTTGGCAGTGCAAGCATGAAACATGAAGTTGACAAGCTAGCTGCAAATCGCATCGAGTCCGTTGGTATATGGGGATCCGAGCTTTCAGAGTGAGTTGGTCTGGACTATAGTGACGCGGGTTTTATCCTGACAGTTCAGTTTGGGTGTCGGCTTGAGTCAACTTATACCGATTACAAAACAAGACGAAGCTAAGGAAAGTCGCTTTTCAATGATGACAACAGGCTTTTATAAGTAATGGGCTATCTCCAGGCGCTCGCTATGCTTCAGCGTCCAGATTCCCTTATGCCTTCGAAGTGGAGGTCGGTTTCTTGACAATCTCGGAAGGCTCGGCGTCCAGTGCCTAATGCTGATCCACAGGAAGGAACTCGCACGAATGCTTCATTTACGTCGCAAGGCTGAGATTGAGGTATTGACTAGCCAGACGGAAGGGATATCTGGACGATCGGACGTGTCATTGCTGCTCCAATATCTCAGACGAAAGATAGTATATTTCGTAGACTTGTACACCAGCTTATGATCGGTAATCGGGGTATATAGCACGCCTATAACATTGTGTCGTCCTTTGTTAAAGTGATTCAAGCCCAGAGCGCTCTCCGAACCAACGACAAGAGGCGAACAAAAGAACATAGTCCAAGGATGAGTGTCTGTTAATTTCCGTAACAAAGCGCGCAAACGTTGCTCTAGTTAGTGTAAACAGGGGGAGGATCCAACGGCGCCTCAGTTGCATCCAAGCTGCCCTTGCGATGTTCCAGCTCCAACTGCTTCTGGTGTACTATCAAGCTTTCATGAGTGGATTTGCAGTACTCAGTTTCATGGTATTACCCCAGCCTGCCGTTGCCGAGTCCCTGACGCCCTATTACTGGTGAGTAGCTACTCCATGCAGACTTATTTCGCAACCTCACCACGTCCATAGGCTGCTCGTCCGGGACCATGGCCATGGAGATGATGATGATGATGACGACGACGATGATCACCACTCCAGCAGCTCGACTACCTCCTCGAGTAGCACCACCTCCTCGAGTACGACTACTACCTCGAGCACAACTACCACCTCCTTGAGCACGACTACTACATCATCTAAGACCAGGACCTCCTCTACAACTTCTGGGTCCTCGGACAGCTCATCCAGCCTGAGTGACTCCAGTGGGTCTTCATCATCTACCACCACTACCAGAGGGCAAGGTAGTAGCGACTCGTGCTCTGGAGATCAGTGCACTGCAACTTCGTCGCATGGTCTGAGCGCTTCTGCAAGAACTGGACTTGCCGTTGGCATCAGTACGTGTTCATTACGCCGTTCCCATGTCCTACTCACAGCGTCTGAACAGTTTTTGCATTCTTACTGGCAGCATGGGCGCTTTGGTGGTGGAGGAAAAGGCAACGAAACATCGAGAACGCTCGAGCTCTTTCTCAGTCTACTCCTCCCATTTCCTCGGAAGCCACGCGCTACGGACCTCCGGTTTCTACTTCGTTACGAGACGATCGGCCGCTCCCTCCATCCCCTCCTGAGATCATCGCACTCGCTACGTCGGCGGCGCGCTCAGAACAAGTTTCGCGTCATTCATCATACGCCACGACTGCGAGCAATGAGCCCCTTCTCAGCCCTGCAGACCGTTCCTATCCAGTATCGTCCTGGAATAGGCACGCTTCACTCTCACCTACCTTGGCTATGTCCCCAGCCTCATACAGCGAGACAACTCCGTTCCTTCCCAACCCACGTGATCCTTTCCTGAGCCAACCCCCTTCGACTTCTTCTCATCACTCGGCCTCACAAGGGTCTTCAACGAGTCGTCACTCAAACCATGCGACCTCGTTCACTCAGACCGACATAGCCCCTGGGCCTTCCCAATCGAGTCGCAGGCTATCAACCTTGAAAGACAACGGCAGAGGTCAACAGCGAGCCTCTGTTCTGCCCAGAGAAAGTACGCAAGGCTGCGAGCATGGTCTTGGGGATGTGTAAACCACGATTTATTTGGACGAGGGAAAAACAAGTGCGAGACCACGAGGTCAAGGGAACGTTTCGCAGAGATTGGTGGGAGTGTAGGGTGCCAGGTTAAATTTGGTCAAGTTAGAAAAGCATATTTACCCAGTATGTGAGAAGCAACGTCCTTGTGCAAGGCCAAGTTTTTCCAAGCAGACACCCCATAATAGCCGCACTAAATCCGAGAGAACGGCGATGACGGCACGATTTTTCGACCCTCAGCAGTCCGACATGAGAAAGAAAAATATGATTTGTTCCATGACCGTATCAAGTCGGAGCGACCGTCATAATCAGCAGCAGTTAGTATGTTGACCGAAACGAGGGATGGATTCAGCGGTCGGAGCAATGCTAATGAAAGAGGTTCGCGGCCAGCGAGATTGCGACTGAACTGCCGCCGGAGATGGAAAGAAGAGAAAGTACTGGCTCAAGGGTACCGGTAACTAACTTTGCGGCATAGATGGTGTATGGACGCGATGGGTTGCAGATGCTACCCGCCTGCGAAGTTGCGCGACCCTTAAAGTGTGTGGTGAGGTCGTGTATTGCCTCCGAAGTCAGAGAAAATCTCACGATCACATGACGAGAACAATGCGCGATTAATATTAATATAAGGATCGCGACCTACACGTGAGGTGAGCGCGACGCGACGCGTTGATGAATAGGGCGGAGTTTGAAAGCGTGACGAGACATATTACGCGCGAGTGACAGAGACCGCGACTAGCGCTGCTTGCCTCTGCTCTCTATACTCTGGGTTGCGCTGCTGTAGCTCATTTCTTTGCTCGTCTACCACATACTCCTTGTTACAGATTATTCATCCTATTCTTCCCACTTCCCCTACGCACATACACACTCTCATATTCCGCTCTCATTTTTTCGCTTCCTACCCGACGCCACGTCCGCTCTCCCAGCGACCATTGTCATTATGCAGACCAGATCTTCTGTCCTTGGAAAGCGCTCCCTTCAGCTCGACACATCCCTGTCGTCGCTTTCGTGCAGCTCCATCGACAGCATTAACTCGCTTCCCACTCCGGACCCGACACCCAAGTCAAAAAGAGCCCGGGTTTCTCCGGTGGTCGACGGCGATGCCAACAAGGAGAACGTCAAACCACTGGCTGCAACCCCCGTTAATGGATCATCCCCCGTCTTAAGACGCGCTTCTACTCTTACTAGGTCGTCTACGGAAATCATCACTCCAACGAGACCTCGAGCCAGTAAGTGATACACCATCACGTCTTTCTCACGTGTGACTTACTCTTCTGTTTATTCGAAGCGCGCCGGCATGTCTCTACCCCCAACATCAAAAGCGCTCCAAGCACGCCCTCGGCCAACGTTTCCCATTGGGCTCTCTCAACTCCCCCTCCTTCCCCGCCTCTTTCCCTCCTTCCTGTTTATGCCCGGGCTCGCGCACTGTTGCGATCGACGTGTACCGACTCCCATATGGCAGGCCGTGTAAATGAACGAGAGATCATTACCAGATTTGTCCATAGCTCTGAGGACACGACCGCACACCGCTGTCTCTATGTATCTGGTACGCCTGGCACCGGCAAAACTGCGCTGGTCTATAGCATTTTGCGATCACTCGATGTCTCGAATGTCGCTGTTGCTTTGATCAACTGTATGGGCTTGGGCAAAGTCGATGCTCTCTGGGATCGCCTATCTGATGAACTCAGCGGCTCCGGCTCTCAACCTCGACGGAAGCTGAAAGGCAAACAAGCCGTAGAGGCCATAATATCGTCCTTGAACCGACCTTGGTATGTTGATCGTTTTTGGGCACCTCAATCCTTCTGACTTGCGTTCGCCAGTGTCATACTGCTTGATGAGCTAGACCATGTCTCAGACACGAATGGGGCTCTCGAAGCCATCTTTTCTCTCCCTCGTGACCTGCCTATGCTACGCATTATTGGCATTGCAAACACGCATACCCTGACATCAGGTCCCGAGCATAAACTATCAGGCGTTCAAACACTTCACTTTCCTGCATACACATCTCCTGAACTTCTCATCATCCTCAAAGCACGCTTATCTTCTCTTTATGACTCGGCTTCAGACTCCGTGTCTGAGAAGCAGACACAAAAGCTGCTTCCTGAGAGCACTCTAACTCTTTTGTCGAAGAAAATTGCCTCGCAGACTGGAGATGTACGAGCCTTGTTCGAGGTACTCCGTAGCGCAATTGACCTTGCGGTCTCGGCCTCTAAAACAAAACCTGTGGAAAACCCCCTGGATACTCCCACTCCTACGGTCACCCCTCCCCTTATCCTCTCTGCTCTGAAGGCGTACCTACCGGCTGCATCCGCTCGCTCGGCTCCTCGGACGGCCACTCCTTCAGGTTCAGTAACAGTATCCAGTGAGACGGTTACCAAGATTCAAAATCTCGGACTTCAAGGGCGTTTTGTTCTCCTCTCTATTCTGCTCGCTTCGCAGCGTTGCGATGCTTCCCTGCCTCTTGGGTCATCACCAGCCACCACCCCAAGGTCGCCTGTTAAGCGTACCTCTTCCTCCAGTGCCGTGCAGTCTGGTCGTGCCAGTGGTCACGACCTCACTCACCTGCATGCCTACTATTCCAAGGTCCTCTCTCAAAGCGACGACTCCGGCCACCAAGCCGTCTCTCGCAGCGAGTTCAACGACCTCATCGGCGTCCTGGAAACAGTGGGTCTGGTCGTTATCTCCGGCTGCAATGTTGTGGGAATGGGGTCCCCGACTAAACCTGGTCGGAAGGGCTTTGGACGCTCCGCATCTTCAGGTGTCATTAAAGCTGTGGCACAGCGAGTCCAGCTCGTGGAGACTCTTCGGCAGGAAGAGATTCTACGTGGGCTTGGCATTCAGAATACATCTGAGGGGTCCACCGACGTGACCCAGGAGGAGATCCAGTCCATCTGGATCCACGAAAATTCCCGCATGAAGAAAGACATGAAAGCTCGTGTCATGCAAACAAATTCTGCAAGCAATACTTTTGAGGACGCTTGGGAGTCCTAATCAGCGCTTGGTATTTATTATGAAAAGTATGCTTCAGTTTTGTCCTTGTGCCGAGACATAGGTTAGTTGTACATTATTCCTAAGTTCTAGTACTAGTCATTCCCATTGTTTTGTATTCGTAATCCAGCAGTATGTAGATCGCAAGTAAGTTAGGCACCCTCAGTACGCATCCAATATCCACTCGTTATGCTTTGTTATGCAATCCATTGTTTTGATCACTCTTCTGTGTCCCACTTCTTGATTGTAACTTTTCTGCATGAGTCCACCAATCACTCAGGTCCAATCCAGTCATCAGTTGGTGCAGAGCTTCCAACCCCCCTGGTGCTTGTGAAAGGCCAGGCCCGGATCCTGAAGTCCGGCTCTGTAGCTGCAGCAACATGCCCTCGTCCCGGTTAAGCAAGTTCCGCAATCCTCTGGTCTACAACCCAAAGGTTAGTTGTGTAAGATCACTAGTTACTGAGCTGTAGGCCTACCATTTGCGCCATCTTGCTTTTGAACCGGCCATAGAGTTGCTCCAGTTGATGGGTTGCCTCATACTCTTTTAAACTGCCGCAGGACATGTCATTGAGCAGCATCGTGAATTCGAGCACAATTTCTATCCCATTCCTGAGTAGGTTGCCGACTGCTCGCTGTCCTGATCGCAGCAAGCAGGCGCTCAGAATGTCATCCAAGAGCGCAGAGTGCCTGTCGGCAAGCATAAAGACGTCTCTGAAGCCATGCTTCTCAGCCTCTTCAGCGCTACGCGAGGAAAGATCTAATTGACGAAGGAAAACATCGTAATTAGCGCCGATCGCGGTTCCCATCACGTAAGTCGACAGGTTGGATATGAATGAGTGAGCAACGAATCGGAAGTGGGAGAGGAGCTTATTTGATTTCGAGAAGGTAGGGAAGACAGGTGCTTGACTGTTTCTGGTGAGCCTGTAAGTGTACCGTATGGCTGCCTCAACTAAAACTCGATGTTAGTCAGCGAACTGATCGCCTGAGGAAACAATCACCTCTCGTAAGCCGAAGGACGAAAGCAAATACTCGTTGGTACTTCAGCAAACTTTCCGGAGTGATGACCACGTCCAGAGGGTGTGGTACTTTGTAATCTAGGTACAAAAAATCCAAAGCTCTGAATCGGTTCGGTGAGTAGCCACATTAGTAAATGAACTCGAAGGCGTACTCTATAGCTAACAGAAAGTTAGGAAAGGCAGGAATTTACATATGCACGTCACTCACAGCGAGGGTTCAGCCAGTTATCTCTCCCTGGGCCAACGGGAAGATCCCTAATCGCAAATCCAAGACGGCTCTCAATTTCGGATATTTCTCCTCCGGTGGTAGCATTTCGTGCCAAATAGGCTTGCTCCAGAGAGTCCACTATCACGGTCCTTAACACGTAGCTCAGTTCTGCACCACCTGGAGGCCAAGACTCTCTGTTGGACAGGAGAGGTGACAGGCCAACCGGCCAGAGGATGTTGCCAGCGGTGTCGCTTGCTTTTTGGCCACGAAGCATGACAAGGGATCGGGGATCGTGCTCTAGATCCTCCTGATCACCACGGTCTGAAAACAGCGCGTTGGTGAGACGCAACCGGAAATGATGGGAGGTGAACAACATGTGAGATCGAAGTAAGACTAAGTGTTGCTGAAGAGATAAGGATGACTGAGTGTCCAGCAGGAGCAGGAGCAGTGCTTGGGAAAGCGAGGAGGAATGAACGGTCAGTGGGGAAAAAACAAGCTCTGACAAAGCGTGGAGCGTTGGGGTGACAGAGGGAAGATGATCTGGATACCTTTGAGTGAAAGCTTCCAGTCTTGCATAGGTCTGGCCCTTTAGGGATGAGAACGACCCTATTGACGGCTCTAAATCAAAAACGCCAAGTCCTTCTAAGCCTGTTCTATATTTCTGTTGAGGAGCTCGACTCGTAGGGTCTGGATCAAGAGCATTTTCCGGAGATGGTGAGCTACCTGAAAGCTCTCCAACCCAGGCGCTATGTATTATCGACACTTCCCAAAGCCAGACGACTGTCGGCCTTTCCTGAAAATTAACCAGGATAGGGTGGTCAGGGCGCGCCGCAGCCAGTAGCTTGAGAGACTTTGTCGCAGCAGGTAGGATGGCAACCAACTCAGGTGGTAAAAAGCTTGGGTAGCGTCCATCTTCAATCTCATCGTCATCAACTGCCTTGAGAGGGTGAACCCCGACTTGATCCCCTTCAAAGTCTCCGAAAGAGACTGCAGTGGATGCGCTTGCATGGAAGGAGTCTAGTTGCACCCTTCCGAGCCCACTCAAAGCAACCGTTTTGCTCAGCCGGTCGATGTATTGGGTAGAGCTGACAGTGAGAACGTGCGCTAGTAAAGCACATGTCATCCTAGAGGACGACTTGCTAGTATGCCGATGGAGCTCGTCATATATTAAAGAGAGCAGATTGACTGCATCTGAGGGAAGATCCAGATAGCATGACGGATGACAGTCGAGATTCTTAGGTAATAGTGAGGGGAGTGAGACACTGGGAAGCTCATGGAACGCACCCTTCCACACAACTCGGCCAGCGTGAGGACTATATCTTCGTATTCGGCCCACATTGACCATGTTGAAGAGAGCGATTGTTGACTCAGGTCCGCTGTTCGTTGGCGCTCTGTTAGACTATGTCGTATAAATCCCACGACGTTGGAAAGTGTGTAGATGAAGGCGTGTATTGTAGCACTCGACTTCAGTCTTCTACCGGAAGAGAATATTAGGGCCCGGTTCAAAGTTGGAGACCATATTACCTTCTTGGAGACGTCTGTACGAGAACGTCTAGCCGACGCAGAAGACTGCTCAAGCTGAGAAACTTTGAAAGAAGACTAGCATAAGGCTTTAGACTTAAGCGTCAATCGACTATAAGTGTGACGAAACCTTTGATTGATGACTTCCACTCTGTCCTGGCTGGCCAGAAAGATAAGTTGATTGCCCTCATGGGGTTCAAACAACTCTGCGCTCTCGTTCCAGGAATGCAAAGTGGTAGATAGACCGAGCAAGTTTGATCTGAGTGAAGCGAGAAGTTGCGTATTACCAATACGGATAACAGACCGATTGACGTCTTTACCGCCTGAAATCGAGCTAAGATCAAAGTCAGAAAGGTGGTCCTCATAAGCTGGAGTTAATACTCACTTCAAATGAAGTGAGGCATAGAGCTGGGTGTCTTGCTCAGATAAGTATTCAGACGAGCAATGAGAAATGTTCAGTGGGAGGCGGAGAGCGTCCCAAGAGTACAGCTTGCCGCTCTAGGGTGCGTCATTTCAAACCGGCACAGATAAGATGAGATGACCCACTGTGACATGCTCATCTGTGGAGAGGTATGGCCAGAACGTGGACTGTACATGAGACTGAGGATCGACATGGGCAACCGGTGGTGACTGTGGCAATTCGGGGTCGGCTATGTGAGTTGTGTGATGAACTATGTCTGCCGATAGATCCAAGCCTTGACGTTTCTGTACAAGGTCGAGGATAGGATCTTGAGGTCTGAGAGGTAAAGGTGGTATGAAGAAGTGGCGATCGTCGTCCACGGAAGCCAATTGCGGTATAGGCTGCACAGAGAAAAGCACGTCCAAGTCCTCGAGGGACCCCGTTGTCGTACAAAGATTCATGACATTGACAGCTTGTTCGAAAGTCTGGTGGGGAAAGGAGCATGAGCAGACGATCGAGTGACAATGAGCGCGTCTCGACACGACAGGGGCACGTGACATATATGAACGCCCTCGGAGCTCACATGGTAGGATCGAATATTGTTGGTCGACAAATCGCAACGTAAGTTTTACCAGAAGAACGGCATACGTTGGGTCGAAAATAAGGATTAACTCAACAACGCCATACAGCTAAGTGATGTCAGACGAAACCACTGCCCAAGATAGGGGTGAGCGAGACGGCGGAGAGCGTGATCAGTCACGCCCCGGACGCGTTGTTTATTATTTGTTCGCAACTTATAGTTATAGCATCACTCCCCCCACAGTCGTTATTCCAGCTCGCCGTCGGGCTCGCCACTCCCCCTTCCTCCCTCCCGCCAGTCTCCTTCGCTACTACCTTCTTTCTTTCTTCCCTGCATCTGCATTTAACCCGGTTTTGTTTACTCTTTTCGCTTTCTAGCATGGCCTCAGTCAATCGCCGCCCCCTCTCCGCTCGCCCAGTCTCGCTTCAAGTCCCCGCTGTTCTCTCTCCTCTCAAGGCCAACGGCCGTTCAATACCCCTCTCCTCTAAACGTCCCTGTCCAGATGACGCGGATCCAGCTCAGAACCAACTCGCTACAAAACGGCCCCGCCCAGTTGTCAGGACAGCTTCAGCCACTTTACCCACCGCAGTCCGTGACGAGGACCGCAGAGATAAGGAACGAAAACGAGCAGAGAGAGAAGCACAAAAGGAGGAATTCAGAGTAAAATACACTCGTGCTTTTCCCTCGTTTGTCTTTTACTTCGACACGGACCTCTTAGACTCGGAGAACGTTGATGTCCGTGACGACTTGCTTAGCAGAGTCCACCATCTCGGCGCTGTGAGTTTAAACAAGTCCGACATCTCTCTGTCGCTCTAACCTTCCCTGAAGCGCGTGGACGACTTCTTCTCTAATGAAATCAGTCATGTCATCACGAACCAACCTGTGCCTACAGACCAGGCCCTTCTGGGCAAAGAAAATCTCCAGAAAAAGTCCCTGCAGTTAAAGAGTCCCCTCAAGCTGAGAGGCAGGTATGTGCTCTGCTCGGCCTGATCGGTCACATCTCACCCGATTTCAGGCCTGTAGAAGAGGAATCTGTAGGTCAATCGCAGTCTTGTGAGGGCTTAGTCCAGAAAGCCCTTGCGTTCAATATGAAGATCTGGAGTGCTCAGAAACTGGATGGTGTCTTGGAGCGATGCGATGTTTCATCCACAAAGTCGTCAAAGCAGCAGATCGTCTCACAAGCTCCTTTAGTCAATGGTAGCGGTCAACGCTCACTCACTCGTCTCCTCGCATCCGAGCGCCTGCAGGGTGCCACGACGGAGCGTGACCCTACTTCTCGCCGGCATGACTTCCGATACTTTACCAAAGGCTCTTATTTTGTGCTGGTCGAGGATGTCTATCAGGAATTGGCCACTATCCATGCAACTGAGTACATGCCATACAAGGGACGAGATGGCAAGATGAAAGGCGAATGGCCGGTCCTTCACTGTCATCCGCATGCTCGGGGCCCTTTCGTTGAGTTCGATGCTAAGGAACAAAAACGATGGGAAAAATCCCAACGGGCGGAAGCTGACAAGGAGAATGAGCGTAAGCGCAAAGTGGCCAGGGAGCTTGAACGCAAGAACCAGGCACGGCTACTCTCAAACAAGTCAGGAAGAGACCTTCGCCGCTCTGTTTCAATGAACAACCTTCACCGGCGGGTGACAATAGGTGCTGCTGACTTCGTTGACCTGGACATTGACTTTGGCGACGGGCAGGATTCCGCCAACGCTTCCGGATATCTGGCATCTACAGGTACGGGGGCATACATGGCTGCGTCCGGCAATAGCGTAGGGATCACGTCGACTGCTGGAACTACCTCCACAGCTGGAGGGTCCATCCGACCCCTGGATTTACCAGCTTCTCTGCGCTCCCGGCTTCAACAGCAGGTGTTGACGTCACGGAAGGCCCCTACTACTATCAGCGCGAAGGATCAAGACACTACCCACAAGAAGGGCACCATGGGACCTCCTATTGGATTGCCCGAACGACCTCACGGTCTACTGAGGAAAAGTAGAAGTACAACTACCATGCGTTTGCCGAAACGCGATGAGGCTAGCAAACCGGGGTACTGCGAGAGCTGCAGAGTCAAGTTTGAAGACTTTGATACGGTTTGTATAATTGTTTCCAGTCTAGCTCGGTGGTTTGACTTCGCCCATGTGAACAGCACACCCGGCAATCCAAGCATCGCAAGTTTGCAATGGACGACTCAAACTACCTCCAGCTCGATTTCCTGCTAAGCCGCGTTCAGCGGCGAACGCGACAAGAAGTCGAAGAAAGGGAATGCAAGCAGGACGATGTGGACTCGGGTTTTTTGGATGGATCAGACCCTGCTCAATTTTTGCAAACACAGAGCGACGCAGTTTCCGATGAGGAGATATGGGAAGGAGGCTTCAGCACGAGTGGAATGATTGCATGATACCTTCACACCTTTTGTTTGCTTCGATCACTTTCAAAGCGAAAGACTTCCCTTGGATTGTAGTTTCTTGACCCATCATTGTAGCACATAGCATCAGCATCATCCTCATTCGTACTTCACTTTATGTATGGCCTTAATTATAATTTCCCTACCATTTGGCTCCTAGTGTGCTTGGTTACAAAAGCCTGAATACACAACACCTTAGCATACGCGTTTCAATTGCAACGAGGTGAGGGAAGATAGAATGTATTTCGTGGAAATAACAATAATTTTACGAAATTTAAGGTAGCCCAACAACGAAAAGTGGGGCAGTGACCCATCCCAAAATATGATCAAAACACAGCAATTGTATCCAAGCAAGATCATTAGTTAATCGTAACAGTCAGCACTGTGACAATGCCATCCACGCTAATGTCTAGAGCAGTTTCATTAACACGATGCCGTGAGGTAGACCTTTCGAGGACGTACTGTGGTTGACACCCACTGCACCAGGAGCCAAAAGACCGGTGACGTTCTGAGCGGTGGTGGTGTATGAAACACCGCCGAAGCTGGTTTGCCCAACCGCGTTGCTGACAAGGTCGTTCCTACAAGCGAGAAGATGTGATGTAAACATGCGGAAGAAGTTCTCAGGGCCAAAAATTGCACAAACCGTCCGATGTTGTAACCATCGGGCACTATGTCGTGTCCATCAGAGACATCCTAAAATAAGGACAGATTAGCTGTCGAACGCAGTTACAATGAAATAAGAGCATACCTCCTCCTTGGAAACGGCAAGGAAAAGAGCGCCGCTGTCTGCCTGGGTGCCGTTCTGGCGATAGACACTAGATCCACAGCGTCTAGATAGGGAAAGACAATCATTGAATCTATGTCACTTACCGGAAGTGGTTGCCTCCAATAAGGCTCTCGAGGCAGGTGCCGATAGAGGAGCTATCGTAGTCCTGACGGAGCTCATACGTCTGGTTGACCCAGCTGTTTCCATCGCCAAGGTTTGCAGATTGAGGGCCACCGAGGTGAATATCGAAACACTCCTCGGAGCTGAATAGAGTGTTATAGCACAAGCAGGGTCGTTTCCATCAAGTGAAAGACGCACAATCCAATGGCGCGAGCGTAGTTGACAATACCATCGTCGGTCAAGACATCAGGAGTGCTGAGTCCGGAGACGATGACCTTGGAGGTATCAGATCAGCCAGAGTTGCTCAAAGTTGAGTGAAGGTGACGTTTACGTTAAGGGGTTCACCAAGGCCGTCACCAGCGTTGTCCAACATGGATCCACCGTTGGCATTAGGGTCGTAGTACGCGACGCCCTGCCGCTTGATGATGGCGGCAGACAACTGGATAGCAAAAGACAGTACAGATGCGAGAACGTACATGGTCACAACGGTGGGACTGCGACTGGTAGAGAGGGACGAGGGTGTCAACCAAGTACGGTCGAGCTTGATCTGAGTTTCTTTTATAGAAAGACCGACTGAGACACGTTCCAAAGCCCGGTAAGACGAGTCTGGGACGAGCTTCTTTTACTCAGAGGCATATGGAGTTGGGTTTGAGTCGCCACTTGATTGCACCAATCAGGATAATCTGTCGACAGAACGGGAGGCGTGCTCATATGGGTACGACAGGGAAGATGACGCACGCGAGGGTGACCATGTGATCGGGAAGGCTAAGAAAAAGTGAGAAGCGACAGGGCGGACTGAGACGGTGAGAAGAGCTGGCAGAATCCCGAGGAGGGCCAAGAACGTTCAACGCGAGCTATCTCAAGGCCTAGGTACCTAGGGGCTGCGAGAAGAGACGCGTCACCGGGCAAGACCGTGACAGCGCTACGAGGCAAAATTTAAAATTGAGCCTCTGCTCGCTCCAAACAGCGATAGATAGCGAGCTGTAACTTGTCGGCTTTGGAGGACCGGCCCTCGTCAGAGCGATTGGGTGGTCGCCAGTGGTCAGATATCTGTCATTAAGCGACAGGAAACACATGATGATGGAGCGTGAGGACAGGAACACGAGTGACTTCTGAACGGTGAGCGTTTGGAAGTCGCCAGTGACGATGAGTGTTGACTTATGCCAGCTTGTGCCTTGGCTGCCTTGGGGGCATATTAGAAGCAGTAGGCACGTTCGTCGTGTGGTGTTAACTGAGGTTAGCTGGCAGAGCTGGATCTTTTTGGAGGAGATATCAGCCACATGATACACGGATCCAAATGGTTGCCAAATGGTATCAAGTGAAGGTGAGCAAATTTGGGCGAGAACAAGCGCGACAGCGCGCTTTGGTCTCACCAGGTTACTGCATGCGAGTCTATGCGAGTACATGCAATGTTATCACTCAAATTCGCTTCCCATTAATTTACTAAACGCTCCCGATGATATAAGGTACCCGATGCACAGTGAGAGGCGAGGTTTTGCAGATTCAGTCAGTCCAGGTCAGTCCCCCAGTGTGACTAACTTAGTACCCGACATAGTGTTCCGAAGCTGAAGGTCATGCCTTGCGGACAACTGGCACCCACGACTCCCACCGGCTTTGAATAAGGGTAGGCTAAATGCGTCCATCCTTCAGAACTCAAAAGCCTGCTTCTTCAAACAACCTTGTCTATACTGGGCACTCAGCGCTCAGCGCCAGCTGCAAGTATTCTCGATGAGCTCCGTTCGGTTCTTGCCATTGTTTCCAGCGCACCAACTTTTTCGTGCCCCCAAATGGCATGTGTACTTCAAGCTGTCGTCTACCCTAGTATAGCTGATCCTAATTAAAATTAGTTACACCACATGCCGCAAAATCGACCGGCTGCAGCTGAGCTTGCCAGCATGGTACTGGTACAAAGTATAGAACTGTGTGGCATTGAATAGATTAGAGGGAGCCAGGAGTGGCACGCCTACAGCGATCAACAGGTCCCGATCAGGATCAATTCTAAATAGTTGAGCGTACTTATTGAACGAAGAACGGTTGAAGAACGGATAATGCATGTTCAGGCTGTCAGTATGTACTTCAGTGATCGATGGCACTACTTAGTCTTCGAATAGCTCATTCCTGAGCACATGCCCATTTATCGGTGGTTTAGTCTTGCCTCTTAAGGTTCATTCGGAATATCCTGGCTTGACTCAAGTCCTAGCTTTCCTGTCACAAGCCTGAGGGTTCATTGATATTTATAGACGCTCGTTCTCCGTTAATGAGTGATCTACTATATGTCTTACATATCAGGCGGACGTGACAGTCACATCACGCATGTTAGTATGTTCAGCTGCTGAGGCCAGCCTCCCTGTGTCCTCGACATGTTCCACCTCGTCTAAACACCTGGCCAGCGTCTTGTCCTCCGTAAAACGCTCTTGAACTCATCGGAAGGATAGAAAATTGACGGAATACCAACTTTCTGTTTTTTACTCCTTTCCACTGTCAAGTTTCACGACAATCTTGGCTGTACCCACTGGCATTGTAGGTGCTCAGTTTCAGCTTAGCCATTATTCAGCCACACCTATCCTACCAATAAATCGATGTAGGTTGTTTAGGATCCGATTGCTTTCCCTGGCCCCATTTGTAATCTTTTTTGTCCGATTTATAGAAATTAGGTGTAACCCCTGGTCATGTCGGACTCTCCGGACGGTTCAGATTCTGTCGGTGATGCTGGTGACGACGAACAGCTCACTATCCGTATTCCCAACCCCAAAATGTATATGGCACGCCAATCCGGATGGAAAGGTCGAAGAGGTAAACCGCGATGTGATCATTGCAGGATGAACAACCTAAAGGTCAGTCAGTCCCCCAGTCGCCTCCCAAAATTAATGACGGAGGGAAAAAATCCCCAGTGTGACAGGGTTCTACCCGTATGCAACCATTGCTCGTGGGCCAATGGAAGAGAGTGTAAATACACCCCTTTGCCAACTCCCGCCCATCGCGGTATACCAAGGTGCGATCGATGTAGGCTCAGAAACTTGAAAGTGCGTATTTGGCTTGTACAATGAACAGGTTTCTGACCTTGTCTGAAGTGCGACAGGAATCTGCCTGTTTGCAACCATTGTACTGAAGATGACGATCCTGAATGTAACTATACCCCGAAACGACGCCACAAGGCACCTACAGACCAGGCATTCATCAAGGATGCAGCAGCAACTATGCCGAACGGAGCTAACGCAGCATCATTCTTGGTATCAGACCTCAATACAGGGGAAGAACTGCTTACTTCTGACGTGGACGGGCATAGCTTTTATGGTCAAAATGTCGCGGGCCCCTCTCGCGGCGGCGAGCCTTTGATTTCTGCAGCACATATCCTTGAGGATCCCCATCCACCGAAGCAGAGGCGGTCCCAGCGAGGAGATGTAGACGAAGCATGGTACAATGCTGGATCTACATCCGGACGCCATTCCAACGTATCATTTATATCCCACTCCTTCACCTCTGACCATGGGTCGATTGTTCACAAATCGTTGATCAAGCCTTGGATTAGTCCTGAATTTGCTCCCCTGCCGGCGCCTGTTTTGGATTGCATCGCTCAGGTAAACTCTGTGGAAATGCCGAGTCGGCCTGCTTTTGAAGAAGGCCTGCGAACCTTTCTGGTGGAGTTGCCACCAGAGTTATTGGAAACGGCCGTTTTTGCTCCTGATACCTACGCGACTTTGGCTCGTTTTGTGACTAAGGGCGAAGACAGTACGCTCTCGGAACGCTTACGAGTATGGATCAGAATACATCGCGTCCAGTCAGGTTCAGCCAAGTCCCACCTGCTCTTAATTCCCAGGGACGCTTTCTTCCATCTAGATAACGAAGAGATGTTGCGAGAGGAATACGTAGCTCGTGTCGATGATTCCTCAAGTGCCAAAGGCAAACAATCTCGAGCTCCCGCCAATGGTCACGGCACCGAATACGATCTCACTGATACTGTGGCTTTTGAACGTATCCCAGTTCAGAGTCAGATTTACGATATCCTTGTGTACTCCCATCGGTCTCATGGCTCGTCTCCATCCATGCTATTTGAAGCGCGACGCATCGGCGTGGTCTGTGGTCTCACCTTTTGCTTTCGCTGCACCTGATGCTCAACAATCTGTGGAATAGGCTTGTATCACTTGGCCTATGGCCGAGATATTTATCGGCTTATGTCCGCTTTGCAACCTACGGAACAAGTCCATCAACTCTCAAAATACGAAAGCTGATTCTGCCAGTGCACATGCGCCCATAGGTGAAAGCTCGCACGGAGATGCAACATTGTCTTGATTTTGGCGGGCTCGTGAGGTTGATTTATCCACCAGGGCATTGGCAGCTATCTGTAGTCACTTTATAAAATATATGTACGGATTCCTGATTCGTCTTGGAACTTAATTACTCTATACTGCGTGTATACGTAGTTGACAATGCGTGGTCAACTGAAGACTAGTTTACATGAAACACTGAACTGAGATAGTGACATCGTCCATCCATTTTTCATCCGTCTCAAGGGTGAGATTACGCGACAGTCGGCAGACATCCCCTCCACCGAGTGCATCGCGGAGAAGATCCAGAGCGAGGTTGCGTCGGTTGGGATTGGCGATGTCAACAACAGACTCCAGGTACCGTGCAACAACAGCGACCCATCGGCCGGACATTTCCGGCTCTGTGAGCTGAACATCATATCCGTCGTATAGGTCTACAAGGCCGTCTGAGCATAAGATGAGAAAGCAACTGGGTCGAGGTGGATCGGCTTGCGGCAAGCAGGTATGGTGCACCTCGGGTATGTTCGAGACATAGGGCGGAGTGATAATGCGAGACGCAAATAGTTGAGAACGGGGAAGCGAAAGCCAGTCTGAACAGTGCCGGGAAAATAGTTTTTGTGTATATATAGCTGGGATCTTTAGCCAAGTGTCACCAATTGCTGTGTCGACATGAAGTCAGTAACTGGGCTCCACGAATCATAAACTTATCGCACCTCTAGTTGGTGCGAGATATCCAATCAAACGGTTATCGGCTAGACAATGCGGTTCTCCGGGGTGCTCCTGGGCCACACGTTGCCGCTCATCTGGGTTATTTCCATTGTGCGATGAACTGAGCGCCTTCGTTGACCACCCATTGTCAGCTTCGGGCGACCGAAGTCCCAGGACTTTAAGACGTCAATATCATGAGTGGGGGCTGCGAAGTGCGGTCCACACACCTGCTTGCGAGTCCCCAAGGTTTACTACCCACAAGTGACACCTTGACGGATCAGAAAGTGCCGCAAGGACGGTACTGCCTTGGGTACATCGAGCTGCCAAGTCACTCCATTCTGACTGATGCTGATGCAAATGCTGTTCCACCTCATCCTCGGACATCTGCTCCAGCTGAGACTGAGGAAACAGGCGAAAAAGCGCATCAACTATCGACTGGTCTACTTGCTGGACTGCTTTGAACAGAACGCGCGATACTTGTGAAGGATCAACTAGGTATCCAGGTCCAGATGTCTGAAGCAATCGTTCCAAGGAGGCCTTCACCAAGGACGGGAAGTTGCTTTGCACATATTCGACTGTATCATGACCGCAGTGTCCTACCTATGTGAGTAGGTAAGACTGACATTCGGACCAAGACCGGACGCACCATCGTAGATAGCGTTAAAAGACCACCGGCCGCCGGGTAGGTCCCAATCTTCGGCCGAAAAGCGGTCTTGATTGAGCGACTCATAAGCATCGCAAGACTGAAAAGTAATGATGTCGATGTTCGACCGAGTTTGTGGGTCTGCTAGCTCGACGAGCTTCGAATCCAGAACCTCTTCAGGCAAAATGTGGTAGATCCACCGCTCATTGCCGCCGCGGCCGAGATCAGTAGTGAAGAAATCCTTCACCTCCTCAAGGGCCTGCAAGTTCTCGGTAGACGTGGCTGCAGGAATTAGGACGGTGTTGTAAACCATTGGGGAGGTTCTGAAGAGAGTAAAATGAAGGTGCATTTTCTTTGTAGTGGTGAACCCTTTTAACGGGTGGGCGAATATTCTTCATGGCGCCCCGGTTTGGCGGGTTTGAGAGCCCAGATTGTCGAAGGACAAGGACAAGGTTGACGCCTTCGATGTACCGCGTGGAACTCTGCTACCGGTCTCGAGCCAATTGGCACTCGGGTATGGAGTTGGACGGCAGAAACGGGGGGACCGGGCCATGATATCCGGTGTCGACTGGAAGAGAGAAGGACGACCTGGGGAATGGTGACGCAGTACTCCTGCAAGCCATGTGGCCTCGTGGATGACAGAAACTGCATTGCGCGTAAATGCCGGAAGAGCCAAGTCGGTACATGGCTTGATCCCAGCGAGGAGTGTGATGACCTGCAGGCGTTAATATTCATACTGAACTCTTCCCTGCCATATGCTCGTCAAGAGCGAACCTAGGAGAACACCTTATCAGGGCTTATCGAGCCTTTATAGGCATAATTCCCGTGCCACAACGCAAGGTCCTGTCAAGCTGAGCGCCCTGCAACTGAATACAACGCACATTTTCCCGTCCACGAATATCTTTGTTCTCCGCTACAGAGCTTTGGCGTGGACTCTGGAGCTCGTATGGGAACGCCGGCCGATTAGATGGTGACGTAAATTGACTGCAATGAAGGGCACCTTCAAGTTATTACTGCACGCATGAGAAACCACATCTGCGAATCTTGAGAATAATCAATATCAGTCCGGAAGGTTCGTTGTCGTAACATCATGCACCAGAACAACCAGTCATTCAGAATTAGTCCACAGTATCTATAACATTTTCCTTGCATGGCTTGTAAACAACCTCTAGGCCCGTGCATGAGGAAGAGATACTCGAAGACGGAAACAAATAGATGTGTGCCACAACAGCAAAACTGGATCGAGGAGATCATTGTCAGCTGGAGATAGGCGATTAATGACTTGAACAAACCTTAGTATAGCTCAAACGTTGCAAAAGCTAGGTCATATCCCCCAAACTCATAGTTAATTTTATCAGTCCTCCGGTAGCGCCTCCCTCTCCTCAGCCACTCCGAACCTTCGGCATCCGACCCACTAGATGATCCAGAGAGAGGTCGCCTGCCCATCATGGCAGACTTGAAAGCCTTTTGCGCGGCCTCTATAGCGGATTCACCGACGAGTTCTTCGACATCCTCGTTGTTTGAACTCGAGATGAATAACGTGAGGCTGAGTCGGCCCGGGCAAAAGATGTCGACTACCCTTCGGATGAGGGTACGAAGGTCGGGTATCTCCTTGGCAGTCGAAGAGCGGGAAGTGGACAAAGGAACATTGCACTCGAAACTGGCATATGACCAGCCTTCTTCAGGCGTAACATGGATGGTGTAATAGCCTTCGCCTCTCTTGCCCGTTTCCTCGGATTCTTCTTTGGTATCTGCTTCCCCCCATCGGAGAAGTGCGTTACAAGAATAGCCGCAAGGGCTGAATGCATACGCGTCTAGAGTGGTGAGATGGGGAGGGAAAAGGTCGGATATTCCGATGGATTCCGATAAAGTGCGGCCACTGCCAGATGCAGGATCAACGGACGCGTCCTCGGAGGGAGTGGGAGGTGCGGAGCTGAAGAACGGCTCCCGAGCTCCCGGGGAGAGATTGCTCATGAGAATTTCGATGGTGTAATCTTGATTGATCTTTGCTTCTTCTTCTTCTTCGAGATCTACGGCTTCGAGTGAATCAATAGATGAGACCGAGCGATCTAGAGGAGAGTGTTCGCCGGGGGTAGTGATGTACAATAGCCAGTGGTCCCCGTTGACCTTGCCAACGGTGTAGGCCGAGCCATTAGAGAAAATGGCGTCTAGGTAAGCGACTTCGTCTTTCCATTCGCGATGAGGCCCTTGCTGACGTTCAGGGAACATGAACGACTTTCTGGAATAGAAGCATCTGTAAACGGTAGGGAGGGACGCGTATTCGCGGGCGATTTCAAGGATGCGGGGGAGACCGAGAAGGTTGAGAGTGGTGCCGCACGTCTTTAATATGAGACGGTGAGCAAAGACAAAGAGCGAAGATTCGCTGTTGTAAAATAAGAGTATAAAGGTGGAGTATGTCAATAAAGGACGGGATTACATCGGAGGATGGAGATAGACGAGACGAACCTCAACAAATAGGCGTCTGTCTCGTGACCGTCGATAACACTGAGGACCTTGCACTTGACTATGTCAAGCATGTCCTCCCACACGTGCCTGGGCACTTTTCTGAGGCCGATGCGGCCATCCTTTGGATCGTGCGCGTCTGGGACGTGCTGAGGAGAAGGGGCGAACCAGATCTCTAGTAGTTTCTCTGGGCCTTCGAAAGGAGCCGAGTTTGACTGAATGTCATCGAACGGAACTGCCATAGATTGTGGAGGGTATCCAAGATGCGATGAAAAGATCAAGATGATGTTTTTTATTTTTGGGGATTAAGGACGCTATCGAGAAGGAGAAATGTACCCGCCGCCAAGGGCTGTTCCCGGATGCATGAAATGGGGTTTGTTGAACTGTAGAAAAGAAGAAGTAGCCGGGCGAGAGGCTAGAGAACGGTAGAGACCCGACCTGGTTGCAGGAGGGAGTTGGGAGTTGGAAGGGAGGGATGTGATGAGGGACCATCGTTTTATGGATCGATCTTTCGTCAAACAGACTCAAACGGAAACCAGCTGTAAAACTGGCACGCGCTACAGCAAATTTTGTACAGCCACTCTCCACTCGGCGGATTTGGCCGGTTGTCAGCCGCGGCCGAGACAGTGCGTGTCCTTGCGAGTCCTACTCTACAAAAACTGACAATATTTGAGCAACTAGCTGGCCACATATCTACTACAAACAATATTCTAATCTGCCATGCTTAGACGTCTGCTGCCTCGCATCTCCGTCTTCAGGGTCTCTGCACCCATATTGCCGATGTCCACCCGGCTGCCTCCCAGGACCCGCTCACCCGTCTCCCTCACTCGCACACAACCAAGGCCCACCTCTCGTCTCTTCCACAACTTTCCAGCACGCCTATCTCCCCCCTCTTCCCCCTCTTCCCCCACCCAAGACCCCCATTCTCCCTTGCCCCCAGGTGCCAGTTTTTCACAACGGCTAAAGCATCTCATCAAGGCGTATGGCTGGTATGCCCTCGGCGTATACATCGTCATCTCCACAGCCGACTTCACCGTCGCATTCATGGGCATCAACCTCATAGGCGCAGAACACGTCGCTCGCGTCACCGCCTCTGTCAAACAAGCCGTTCTCGAGTTCGTCCACTCTAAGCCCCCCGAACCAGGCCAAGACCAAGTCGCCGCTCCTGCCGACGTTTCATCGGGCGGCCAGGAAAGCCTCTACGCCATGCTTGTCCTGGCTTATACTGTCCACAAGACTCTGTTCCTCCCCATTCGTGTCGGTCTCACCGCCGCCTTGACTCCCAGACTCGTCCACTGGTTACGCACCAGAGGCTGGGCTGGCGGTGAAGGAACGAAGAGAGCTGCTCGCGAGGTTAGAGACAGGATGCGCAGACCTCGCGATCTCGATTAGGGACGTGTACCAGCGAGGCGAGTGAGGATACATCCGTCGATCTCTTATCCTTCTTATATCTTGCTCTCATACATAATGATCGCTGCATGCACAAGTTTATGACTGGACACGGTCAACTAATTATCTGTACATTTCCTAGAAACATTAGTCCTACACGTTCGTCTCCCCACTCCAATTACTCCAACCAGCTCAAGATTCAGCTGGCTTGACTTCTTTTGGTAACCAGTGAAGCTGTCAGCATATACACCGAGAGTAGGCTTGGTAGGAGACGCACCGTCGCTCAGAATGCCCTTCTCGACGAGCTCCTGAGGGTTTGGTCTCTGTTGGATGGCATGGGCCAATTTATCCTGTAGAGTAATGTTGAACGCGGTGAATAATGAATAGGGAACGGCGCATCAACCTCAAGCTGGGACCTCTGAAGCTTTTCCCGGGCGGCCTGAAGAGCGGGAGCGACGCTGTCGTCTGATGTACGTCGATGGAGGAATCATGTACGGATGTAGTGATTAGCCCCTGTCTGTTCCCCGAGATCATAGTCGATCGCTCACCCTTGAGGATGTTGCGCTCTTGCAGCTCTTCCTTCTCGGGCCTGCTGCCCAGACGCTTCTCGAGAGCGTCGACAGTCTCTTTGTCCAGCGTGGACCGACGGCGGACCGCAGAGGGTGCATTGCTTGTGTTATTGTCGGCTGCATGTCCATGATGAGTGTGTTGCAAGAATACGGGGCTTGTACTTGCCCATGGTAGTCAGTAGGCGAGATAGGATGTGGAGGTTAGGATTGAGGTTGCCAGGTGTTCTGAGACACGCGTCAGGAAGTAGACACTTGTCGTATATGGGAGCTTTGTTCGCCTGGTAGTGGCGCTTTGTGCCAAGATTGACCCCTATTTGGACGACTGGGTGGAACTATCAGTGTCATCTGATCAGCAGCAAAGCAAGTACACGAGGCTGCACTTGTATCACGCTAGGAGAAAGTCTGCGTGGCATTTGATTCACCTTGTGGGGGTGTAAACTGGGAATCTCAGGTTTACATTCGTAGTTTTCCGTGTCATGAATATCAACAAAATCGAACAAAACTATTGTCTGCAATCACGCGAGCTTTGGAAATAAGCATCCATCCTGAAGATTGGGGGTGGTGTGTTTAGAGTGGGGAGAGGGTAGATTGCCGCGGGACCTTTTCGGGACGTTCCGTTGTGCTCCTCGCGCAGCCTCGCGCGGACAAACTCCAACGTCGACTAGCACTACCACTATGTCCGTCGCCCGAGCAGCAACCCTGCTTCGTCCTAGAGCCACACAAGGCGCACTCACCGCAGTCAATCGAAGACATTCTCACCACGATAGCCATGGGCATGCGGCAGAAGAGAGCGTAGCTTACCCTGCTGAACGTATGTCCTTGTCCGAAATCCTTGTCTTTACTTGCTACTTATGAATTTGCCAGCTGGCTTCAACACACCACTCTGGCGCGGAACCATTCTTTTTGGACTGCTGGCTGTCGGTTTCTACAAGTTTGCGCCAGAACGGGGAGACGATGTCTACCTGACGCGGTATCTTTCGTACCTATCGACGCCTCGGGATGTATGGGCGCGGTTGAACGAGCGGCACCTCGAACTGTCTCAGGAAGCGTCGAAGAATATTATGCTGCAGGCGAATGCCAAACGGCCTGACATGCACCGGTTCAGGCACCCACAGTAAGCAGGCATCCGTGGCTAGGGCGAGGATACTCACGACCATATTCTAGGACGATCGTGGCTGGTTCGCCGCATTGCAATCCGGTCGGAGCTGTGCCAAACACGCAGTGAAGGGATGTTGGCACTGGTACTGGAATGAGATAGAGCTCGATGTGTTGGCCTGGTAGTGTGTGCAGCATGTGTTGGCCGTCTATGGACAGCTACTCGGTACACGGGAACATTGTCATACATATCCATAGAATCGATATCGGCGAGCCCAGCCAACTTTGAAAGACTGAGTATTAGTCGCCGAGTGAACGTGGGAAGGTGATCTGCACGTGGAAACGCGTCGAGATTCAGCAGATTCACTGTTATTATTATTACTCTAACGTAAAGGTTCACCTTGCCTTGTCCGCTCGTTTCTTTCATATTCCTTTCTCTCCCTTCTCCCTCTCCCTCCTCCTCTCCCTCCTCCTCCTCCCTCCCATCTCCCGGAGAGCCTTTGGGCTCGTGTTCATCGTCTACGGCAACTTCGAGGGCCCTTGTTCATGCTTGTCGACTCTCTGCCATGCCTACCAACAGAGAACACAGTACAACCATGGCATCCCTCTTCGCTCTTCTCCTTGTCTCCCCTGCCCTCGCCTCTCTGCCTCTCGTCGACTTCAACCGAATGGGTCAAGTCGGCCTAGCTGGAGCATTCGCAGGTCTCAGTCTATTCGACAACGCGTCACAGATCACCGTAGACCCGTCCGCATCCACTCTTCTTTCCCGTTCCTCTGATGGCGAACTCATCGCCCTCGCCTCAACCAACCAGGGCGGGCAGATATACTCAGGATGTGCCATTGGTGACGTCTACTATGTCGCTGGCTCCTTCTCGTCTCTTGGCAGCGCATCCGCATCCAACATCGCGTCCTTCACTCCCTCTTCAGCCTCCTTCGCTTCCCTTGGTGCAAACGGTCCAAGCGGGCCAGTACATGCCCTCTACTGTGACACCAACTCAAACCAACTCTGGGCCGGTGGCGTCTTCACTTCCCCCGGTTCATCCGTCGCCGTCTATGACACCAAGGCCAACCAGTGGTCTGCCCCTTCGTTCAAAGGCTTCTCTGGTTCAAGTAGCCAGGTCCTTGCCATCGTTCCAAACGCATCCGACTCTAGCCTCTTCTTTCTTGGTTCCTTCACCACCTCATTTCAAGGAAATGGTACTGTTCCCAACAATAACAATCCCAACGTGCCATACTCTGCGGGTGCGACACCCTTCTCAAGTTCCCTCGTCCCAATTCCTCTTCAGAACGCAGAGATAACTGCCGGCCCATCTACGACAAATACTGAATTCTCGAATATTCAGAATATTTTGTGTCCAGCGGGACCGGATGGGCCAGGCAATACTTGGTTGGCTGAGAACGGGACACCGGCGCAGATCACCATCCGCGCTTTCAGTGCCCTCAACGCATACGGAGTCCGTCTTGGGAACACGTTCCAGAGCGGGTTTGGGACGACAGCATTCACGTTAAGACATTCCTTGTTCTCCATAGAATTTTTACTGATATCTAAACAGTGTAACTTCAGTCCCGGATAATATCGTACAACCCTTCCAGTATATTGACCCTCAGACCGGCCAGAACGTGACCTGTTCCGACTCCTGCCCTCTTTCCACCAACTCGTCTCTCCCTTACCAGGACTTCATCTTCGCAAATCCCACCACATTGAGCGGTGTACAGATCACGTTATCCGCGTGGACCGGCCAAGCCGCTGGATTGCACATGCTTCAGCTGTTGTCTGCCGGTGCATTTGCCTCCGCAGTTCCTAGTCAAAATGGCCAGTCTTGCTTCGCACCCAACCCTTCCAATGTCACCACTACCGGTACATGGACCGCCGCAAATGCAGACACGAGTCTTCCTGGGACGATCCAATCCGTCCAGGTGGCAACAGTGAACGTCGGTACGCCTGCTTCACAGGCGCCGACTTATACTTGGATGCCTTACGTATCAGCATCCGGTGAGTATGAAGTCAATATGGTCGTTCCCGGCTGTGGCAATTTTGGAGACTGCCCTCTTCGCACTTCCGTGCAAGTCGAGATTTTCCCCGGTGGCGGTCAGCAGGGTGTAGTCACCACCGTCTCGCAGCAGAATGTTGCCGATGTGAGCACTCTGATTTACAGGGGTCCTATTGTTCCGTCATCTCCCAGCTTTGTCACCACTGTTACCATGTCTCTTGCATCGAACCCGTCCGGTACCGGCCAGAACGGCCAATATGAGCTTGTGGCAGGTAACATTGAGTTAGTCCTGACCTCGGCCAACGTGACTGGTAGCTCGGGTGGCTCTGGAGGCAACGGCACAACAGGAAGTGGAGGCATTCAGCATGGCTTTGGTTTCTTTGAATGGCCTTTGCACACAAGCAACAACGCAGATGCTACGGGGACACTTCCCAACTCTACGGAAACTATGTACGACTTGGTGGGCTTCAGCTTATACAATGGCATCAACAGTGCTTCTGTCGGCTCTTCGTCAATAGCGGCTGCTGTACAACATCCCTCTGGCTCAGTCTTCTTAGGCGGCTCATTTAACATTACAATGGGGTCAGCCTCTGGAACTACCAACTTCGTCGTCTTTGAACAAGGTCAGCTGGTCACGCCCTCTAATTTCGGGTTGAACGGGGCGGTTACATCCATGATTCTTTATGGGGAGAAACTCTTCGTCGGTGGTTCATTCTCATCGACGAGGTCTACCTCCAGCAATGGCGGTCTGAGCGGCGTCGCTGTCTACGACATTCAGTCTAGGACATGGGCTGCGCTTGGTGGTGGAGTCAACGGCCCGGTGGAGAGCTTAAACATCGCCGCTAATCAACTACAAATTGTTGGCAACTTCTCTACTGTTACCTCCCCCACTGGCGCTACTTATCAAGTGGGTGGACTTGCTGTCTGGGACATTGCGTCAGGAGCATGGTTAAACAGCGGGGGCTTCCTGTCGGGGCACATGTCCTTCGTTGGAAACAGCTCTTCTGCCGCCCGTAACAACTCGTTGTCTCAGTTCATTTCTGGCAATGTCGCAGAATTGGCAGAGTTCGGCGCGACTGGGCTAGTAATGCTGTCTAATGGCAACAACGGCCCTACGGTTTCACCGTTGCAAATCCCATTGGAGGGTAACGGGAGTGGAAGCACAGCGGCTACGGTCACAAAACGACGACGTTCGCATGTGCACCATGGCCCAACTTCGTGGATCCCTCATCTCACGCTGCGAAGTCTCTTTAAGCGCCAGAGTGGTGGCTCTCAACAAACTCTGCCAGAAGGACCTCCTACCCCTGCCCCAGCCGTTCTCGCCGGCGCCTTCTGGGCAAATAGTTCTTCCTCTAAACAAGTGTCCATCATTGGCGGCAACTTCACTTTTGCCTCGTCATCGCACGCCGTTGGTATATACGATGCTAGTGTCCCATCCATCCAAGCTCTTCAGGGTAATCAAATCAACGGCATTGTCCGCTCTTTGAAGGTGGTCGAGAACCAGCTCTTTGTTGGAGGCCAGTTCTCTTTGAGTGGCACCAATGCCAACGGCTTGGCGCTATACAACTTGCAGGCGCAACAGTGGAACACGTCAAATCTTCCGCCACTTCAAGCCTCTAGCGGCTCTACCGTGGAGGTTCGGTCCATATCATCGTCCGCATCCAAGCCAAACGCCATCATCGTTGCTGGCACTTTCACCGGCGCCGGTTCTGTCGGTTGTCAGGCCGTTTGTGAATTGGATACCTCGACAATGCAGTGGTCAACGCTTGGTAGTGGCATTCAGGGCCAAGTATCGTCGGTGTCATATGCTGGTGTAAGCATATGCATCCGCCAGACTTTGAGATGTAACTCACTGTAATCCAATAGAACAACCAGGAATATCTTATCGCCGCTGGTTCAATCACGCTCTCTGGTGGTTCGGCCAATGTTGCGATGTACAGCTTCTCAAGCGGGACATGGAACGCCGTTGGTGATGGGTCGAGCATCCCTGGCCCCGTGACTGCCCTTGAGGTAGACAACAGCAATTCGTCAAGTATCTTCGCTGCGGGGCGGTATGTTCCTCTAAAAGTCTCGCTCGCGATCATTGGTAACATTTGACGTAGGACTTTGGACGGCTCTTCCGCGTTCATGTATCACTGGAACGGTGCAACCTGGAACAACATCGGTATGCATTTCCTCTTCTTCCGCACGTCCTACATTGACCTGTTTATCGCAGGCTCGGGCCTCCAGGGCACATCCAACATCTCTCAGCTGTTGATGGTCCCCTTGCAAAACGCCCACAGCACAAATAGCATCGTGGAGTCGGACCGCATGCTCATGGTGTCTGGGTCGTTGGCAGGATCCACTTTTGCGGCTGCATCTTCCGTTCTGTTCGACGGTGCCTCTTTGATACCCTTCGTCAGCTCTGTCACAACCAGTGGTTCATCAGGATTCGTGGCATCTCTTTTCTACTCCTTGGCCAATTTTAGCTTCACCCAACAACGTAAGTGTTTGCGGTAGTATGCTCCCGCCTTGAAAACTCAAGCCTCTGCTTTTTCCTTCCAGACTTCCTGGCCACGGGCATCGTCATCTTGATTTCTATTGCGATAGCCGCTGGAGTAGTATTCTTGCTGGCATTGATTGGCATCTTGTGGACTTTGTTCTCAAGGAAAGATGACAAGGTTGCCAAATTGGACGGGGAGGATGATGACTCTTCCATCCACCACCGTCCATCTTCGCTTCTCGAGCACATTAACGCAGCCACACGAACTACTATCCTTGGTGGCGGGCAAAGTCCATTCAATGACTTCAGTGCTGAGAAGGACGATGCAGCTCATGAAGCTGTGGCAGTTGGCGGCGATCCTGACCCATTCGGTCCTGATGCCAGCAACTATCTGCGAGCTCAAACTCCATCAGACGCTCACTTTGGTACCATGGTGGCGGAAGAGGAGTTCAACAGACCTGCACACGCTCGCTACTCTTTTGACGGGGCTGGAGATGGTGAGCTACCTATGGCTGCTGGATTGGAAGTGGAGATTCTTGATGACAGAGACGCGGCGTAAGTCTCAGCGTTTCGTGTTATACCAAAACGCAGCTAACAGATAACAGATGGTGGTATGCTCGAAATCCTCAAACTGGACAGGAAGGTGTCGTTCCAGCTGCGTACCTATATTGATGTGCATGTCATTTTGTCATTATTGTTTTCGAGTTGCATCACAATCATACCCTACTTATCAAGATCGACCTTCGGTCGTTCCTTCATCCAATTTAATACACTACACTTTGTCGACATTCCTCGATTTACATATCCTCTCGGGACTCAACTGTGTGCTATTAGAGGACTTGGAGCACATCACTACTTGATATTGATCAGCGGTTCATACAAGTTCGACGAAGGATGAGAGCTAACCTGAAGCAGTGGGTCGCGGAAATGTTTTTGGTGATTATGTCTAAAGCCCACTTTTGTCTTGAATTGTTCGCGGCGCTGTTGATCACGAAACTCGCGAATATGTCTACCAGCTTCTCTCGCTTCTCCGGCGTTTCTGGCTTTCACCACCTCAGCACCCTGACCAAATGCTCCATAGCCGCCTTTGCGAGGGACCAATGCAGAGTTCTTGTCAGCGAGTAATTGCCGAACGATTGCTGCACCAGAGTTGGCATCGTTATCGTAGCGTGGGCCTCTGAAGGACTGAGCGTAATACCGCTTCATACTGCGGTGCCCTATTCGTGCTCCCGAGGGCAGAACAAGTTCGAAGGGTGTGTCGCCGTAAGACAGTTGATTTTCAGGTAGACTCTCAGTATCAGAGCCGCTGTCGGGCGGCTCTGAGCCTGATTCATCCACGATGTCTCCTGCTTCCTCATCCTCATCGTCTTCTTCATCCACATCCTCCCACTCGCCATCCGCGTCGGGCAGCAGCAACCTGCTTTTACGCTGTGCTTCGGGGTAGGAAGTACTAAAGTCATAAAAGTCGGATATTTCTAGTCGGTCTCCTTCTTTGTCGTAAGCTATTTTGCAATGACTCTTGTCGAGCATGTGTTTCCGGACAGCATCGAGAGTTCGGAATTCTCTGCCCTTGCCGTTGCAGTAGATGCAGACGTTCCCAACCGCGATCTTCTCTCCAAGATAGGTTATGAGGCCGTTGATGTCGACAAGGTAATCGGCATCGGGAACGAAGAACGAATGTGCGGAGGCCATGTGTGTGAGATTGTCCGATAGAGAGGACGAGCCCATCGCACAGAACAGACAGGAGGTCGGAGATAGCTTGGCTCGGGCTGCCGCAATCTTGGCATCTATGGTTTGGTTGATCTCGTCCTCGTCCGCGTTCTCGTCGACGACCAGTTTAGGCTCGGGTTCGCTAGTTGCGCGAGTTTCAGAGGGAGGCTCGGATTCTACAGCTAGTTCCTCGGTGAGTGAGGGCGTGGAGGCGATCATGGGCTTCGATGCAGCCTTGAGCTCGTTGTCCTTGTGCTTGCGAGAGTTTATATGAGAGCGGTACGCGTTCTCAGTCGTGTATGTCTTGCTGCGATGCCATTGGGATGGATCATGAAGTATATAAATCGCCAAAACTCACCCGCAAACCTCACAGCTTGACCCCTTAGCTGACGACATGATCGCGGTCTCGGCTTTCCTGTCGAGTACTTTCTGGTTGAAGACGGCAGCGCTGACGGGTGGTAAGGAGGCCACTCGACGTTTCATGTTATACCGATGATGGTCAGAGCGGTAATGTACCCCTGAAGAATTTTGTTAGTCTGGAGAGTTTGAGGAGATGGGTGAAACGTACTCTGCTCTTCTGCAGAGAGAAATGCTATTGAGCATGATAGGCAGGTGAAAAGCGGCTGATCAGGGGGAATAACGGTGGTGGTAGTGGTAGTGGCCATGGTGGTAGAGGAGAGAGACGAAGATCGGGGGGTTATCCTTAGTTTGTTAATGAGCCACTTATCCTTTGATTATAAACCAGCTTAAACCAGTCAAAAGCGACGGCTCCGAAATCCGCTAGTTTCGGCGTCAGTCAGTGTAAGCAAGTAGCTTGCACACTGACTCGTTCATCGGCTGACAAACATGAAATAAATTCCTTGCGGCCGTGTACTGACGAGAACAGTTAATCAGCGTCAGCGGCCAAGCTTTATACCACAAAAATGTAACTACATATATGTACATAAGATTACACGACCTAAATAGATGGATATGGATCGAGAATGCGACCGCGATGTGGTTTAAAGCGGTAGGATCAAAATTGTCGTGTCATCTATCCATCGAGATGTCATCTCCACGGTCAACAGCTGGGACACGCAGTCATCATCGTCACCGCCGAATGCGTCGCGCAAGAGTGCCAGAGCCTTGTTATCCGCACCCGAAGCCTTCTCCGACGTGAGCTGTTCAACAACTCTGTCGGCCACTTGTTGCAAAGTGGAAATCTGCTGGTTAACGCTGTACCGGTACAGATCTGTGAGACCGTCAGAACATAACATCAGGAAACGTTGAACCGAGTCAGCGCTAAGGGCGACGTGTTGAACATCAGGCACAGCCGAAAGGTAAGGCGGCGTCTTGTTGCGGCCTAGGAAATCGGGTAGTGGTGTAGAAAGCCTGAAGCCAGGCTTGCAATTCTCGAAAATGCGTTGCGTGTAGACCCTTGGCAATTTGAAGAGGTGGTCTCCGATGGCTGGAATAAAACAATCCAGTCACTATCACCATAAGATAGGAGAAGCAAGCGTATTTTTACCTCTTGTGACGGCGATGGCCCCGAGCACTCGGTCTCTAAGCACGACTTCCTCCTCGCCGGGATGCTCAGACCTAATCCTGTCCACCTCGGATTTCTCAGCTCCGTTGTGGTTCGCACTCAGCAGAGACGCATCGAGCTGTCCTGATGAGGATTTTGTGCCCAACACTACAAACCAAATTCAGTGGGCTAAAGGTAGCTACGAGGCTGAAGGTACTCACCTGCCTGACAGTCGCCCAAGCTGGCTACCCAGAGGTTCTTTGCTCCTGGATCAACAAGCGAGACCAGCGCTGTAGTGCCACGGAGACAACGGATGACTTTGGCATTGTTCTTGCCGCCAGACTCGTGATCATTTATGACCGCAGAAATTTGATCGTCGGAAAGCTTTAACACAGCCTCTTCTCCTCCAGGAAAGAGGTCGAGTAGATCCTGGGTGATGGAATCATCGATGCCCTTGACCGAGTTGGCGAGAAGGTGGGAAACAGCCGCAGGTTCAAGAGTGCCAGCGGCAAGTGCGGTGGTTAACATCCCCTTGAGGATACCAGGGTAAGTGGTGACGACATATTCTGCAGTATCCGCACCACCGTGTCCTGAGGGGTATAAGGATATAGACTTTGGTCATATTGAGATAGACGATTACCATCAAAGACAGCAGCGAGGGTCCATGTGCCATTGGATAGGGGCCATTCCTCTACAACGTACCGGTCTTGGCTCTTCTCATTCGGATTCGGGCAAGGCTGGCACGAGACACAGCTAACAGAGCCGATCTTCTTGGCGAAAGAGAGCCGCTCTAGCTCGTGGCTAAGCTTGGGCTCGGAGAGGGCGTGATAGGTCCATGGGCCCACGTCAGGGGGATACCCAAACTGGGCAAACCGAGTCTGGAGGGGCTCAGGCGCTGAGGACATGGTGAATTAAAGTCAATGGAAGCCTGAATGACTTGGAACGCAGAAGGTGAGTCTCCTGAGTATTTATCTGTCGGGAGTGAGTACACCTCAGTTCGCTGGCTGTGTCGAATGATATGTCGATGCGCCCGTTGGCCGGTGCTGGGCAAAGGGCGTGCAAGGAAGTAACGCTGTAACCCTGGGTGGAGGGTATCGAGGGGACGGCATCTCACGGACATATGCACAATTAATATTTGGTCATATCATCGCTTGCCTCGGACCCATTGGCGGCGCACTTCTCCACGCCCCTCGCGCCTTCAGTCGCCAACAGCAGACCATCAAGTTCACGGAACCCTTGCTCTCATACCTCATCACTTGGGCTAGCAGTCAAATAATTATGGATGGATTATCAACACTTGTCATAACAGAGCGTCTCGAGGGTCCTCTAGCGGATGGGCGTTAAATTACAGACGTGGACATCTTTCCACAGTTTAACTAGCGTTCTGAGCAACCGTGATGAATGGTAAGCGTATGACCAAGTGCCAGGAAAGGCAGAGTGACGTACAAGACCAAAACGCTCGGCGCGCTTCTTTCTTCTCTCGAGTTCTTCAGCATCAGCTGGTTCTGTGGGCGAGCTGCGCTTCTGACCAGCTTTGGCAGTAGTCGTGTCATTCTTGACGGACTGGCCGAATCTTTCTGCGCGAGCCTTGAGTTTCTCCGTATCCTACATGTCGTGCGTTAGAATACATTCGGGGAAACGACAGCGAAAAGAGACGACAGACCTCGGCAGGAGTTATAGTAGTCTTCTTGGCTGACTTGGGTGCTGGCTTCGATGCTGCTTTAGGTGCTGGCTTCTCTACCAGAGGGATATTGAAGCGAGCTGCCCGAGCCTTTCGTTTCTCAAGGTCCTCATTACCCTCGGCTGATGGCTGGGAAGTAGGCTGCGGAGCGGCTGCCTGTAGAGTGTCAGACTGGAGCAAGGAAGGAAGAAGTAGTAGTCTCACTGAAGACGCGGGTTTCGCTTTAGGTGGACTTGCTGGATTTGTAGTGGTAGTGGTAGGGTCGGGAGTGGGAAAAGTGGGGACGGCTGTTGGCTGTGGACGCGTCGGATGAGAAGAAGACGCGTGGAGAAATAGCAGGATAGCTTGCCTCTGGGTCTGGAACAAGGGGTACAGAGTCGCCGGACTGGGAGTGAAGCTGGTGGAAGACGGCGATGGCCTCTGGACTCTGAGTGATTTTGGCAATCAGCTCACTTTTTGTAGCTCTAGCCGGGACTTGGACAGAGGACCTGGAAAGAATGCCCTTGAGGTCGACGACCTTGAGAGATTTCCTGTAAATTATTTGTTATATTTTACTGGGATTTATTGGAGAATTGGGTACTGACAGTTGTGCTTCCATCGCGCGTGTGGCTGAGTCGCGCGAGGCACGCGTCTGTTGATTTGGTGACTGGTGGGCGGGGGAGTTTAATGTGACGTTGTGTGACAAGGGAGGGGATTGGACGAGCGTGACATGCAGTGGCAGCGGTGGACGTTGTGTCTTAGCCAATCAATGGACGACGGCGTCGATCAGCTGCTCTCCCCCGCTTATCCGAATCTCCAATACAACCAGACAGACCTCTACGCCGTCAACGTCTACCGCGGCACCAACCAGGTCCAGTTCCCAAACTCACCCGCTCCCTCCACACCCTCAGAGGACCTTTTTCTCCACACCCACCACCACAATGCACACCACCACCAGCAACCTCAGCATCACCTCCACCACCACCATCACCAGCAGCAACAGCATCACCAGCAGCATCACCAACACCACCAGCAGCAACAACAGCAACAGCCACCTCACGAGGAAAACACAGTCGACGAGGAGCCCCTCTATGTAAATGCGAAACAGTACTTTCGCATCCTTAAGCGCCGTGTCGCCCGCGCCCGTCTCGAGGAGGTCCACCGTCTCTCCCGCCAGCGCAAGGTATATCCTTCTCTTACCCTGATCCCTTTCCCCTGTCTTATCTTCCCATCTCTTTCAGCCTTATCTGCATGAATCTCGCCACAATCATGCTATGCGTCGTCCTCGGGGCCCCGGTGGCCGCTTCCTTACAGCAGAGGAGATAGCAGCACAGAAGCTCGCCCGGCCCGGCCCAGTTCACTCCCTAGAGCACGCTGACGACACAGACGACCATCTTACCCCTCCCCAGGAGCCCATGGCTCTCGACCATCCTCACACTTCCTCTTCCAACCAGGCGCTTCTTGACCCCTCCACTTCATTTCCCGAGTCCACCTCCGAGTCCGCCGAACTCGCGATCTCCTATCCCTCTGTCCCTGACCCGCACCCTTCCTCCGTTTCCCCCCAGCCCTTACAGCCGTACACTGATTCGTCCCATCTGCAGCGTCAACCACACGCACATGCGCATACACAGGCGAACCCCACCACTTCCTCGCTTGCCCAATCAGCTCAGGTTTCCTCCAAGGACGCTGGTGTTGCTCCTGTCACACTCCGTTCACCCTATCCTCCGATGCAGATGCATCACGTCCCGCATCCCCATGCTCACGCGCGCCACCACAGACAACGTCTCAACTATTCTGACGATCTCTATCAAACAGACTCTCAGCAAACCAACAGCGAGATGCCGACGGGCATGATGTCGTTCCAAGGTCATAACGCCCAGCACCTCCCGGGCGCGGGTGCATGATAACTTCTGTTCTGATGTGACTCAAATTCCCTGACTGATTCTATGCTTTCCCTTCATTTTGGGTTGTTCTTGCAGTGTTATTTCTATTTTGCTGTTTACATACATAGATGTCCTGTCCAACTCCGCTCTAGACCTTGTGCTCTCAGATAATATCAAACATGTTGTGATTTGTAAATCTTTGGCTCAGTTCATCTCAATGTCCATCGCATTCGAATCCACTACTGGCTGGCTTGACGAGTCCTCGTCAACCAACTCGTCAGGCGATGGTACGATTGCTGACACAGGTTTAAACAATATCAATGCCCTACTTGTATCCTCCTTATCCACCCTCTGCAACGGGATCAACGTCGTGGCTGGTGGGTTGCGGAGGAGCTCTAATACGGCAGATGATATCTTGAAGCCACCTGCATCATTTTCATCCTCGTCTTCGTCCGAGTCGTCGAGACTAGTCACTATAATGCCTAGGCCTTGTTCAGATGATAGAGCTGGACTCTAGTTAGAGTAGACTCACGATCTTTTTCTGGTTCTGACCACGAACGCTGTACTCGCGACTGCGTGGACAAGGGATCTGCCGAAATGCCAGTCAAAGGAGACGTGGGTTCTTCGACTTCACTGGGAAGGATGGCACCCTCCGTGGCCACCGCAGGCATGTCGTCGAGATCCATGGTGCTTGGTTCCGAGGAGTCTGGTATGATTTCAACGGCAGGAGAAGGATTGGGAAGTAAATGGACGGGGTTGGTGTGATTGCCAATGTATAGATGGGCAAAACCGCGCTCGAGGTCAGTGCATTGCCTCTTGCTATCGCGCGAGTCTGCGCCGGCGTCGTTGAGGGGTCGCTTTCTACTTGCTTGCTGGAACCATGGATGTCGGATGCTGTGTATCCACGCCGGTTGAGACATGACGGTGGTGAATAAAGTGACGTCCGGCGCCAAACCGCGGTCCGGTCCCGGGGTTCCCGCGAAAGCGGTTACATGTCCCCATGCTGCTTTTGGCACTGGAAAAAAAGTATCAGACACGGTCCTAAAGGGCATCCCTGGATCCATGCCCGCATCATACAGTCGAGTCTCCAATAACCCATGCCCCCGATAACCCATACTCGCCGATAACCCATACGATGGGGCTACTCCCGAGTTGGTCCCCACCCAAATGGGTCCAAAAACCCATAACTCTCTGATACCCAATACCCCATACAGATTTTGCCAGCAAAACCCATACTTTTCGGTAGCTTTCGGACCCTTTAAAGTACATTTGTAAGCCTTAATTGTACCGTCACATTTTTTCGGTCGTGTTCGCCCTCATTCCACCACCCAATTCCCTTGCAAGTGAACAACAGCAACGTAGAAATACTCAAGAAGGGCCTTGACACCCTTAGAAGTAACATCAAGCAGCGCAAAACTGAGCTCGAGGCTCGCATTTCTCACGGTCAACCAATTTCCGAAGAAGACGAGAGCTGGCTTGATGGCCCAGCTAACCTTGTTGATGAGGAGCGGGTCATTGAGGTCCTTGTAAACGCCTCTGACTACAGCCAGGGGCTCCAGGGGCTTGATGAAGAAGGCAAGGTGCTGGTTCGGAAGCTACAAGAGCTGGGAGCAGGTGGGAGTAAGACGGCAGGGAAGAAGAAGTCAAAGTCAAAGACGAAGCACGTACCGCAGAGCAACAAGAACTCAACAGCTCCTAAGAAGCCCGTGCCTGTTGCACAGTTCAACACTGGCAAGCATCAGAGGGCCACTCTTGTCATCCGCATTGAAGTCCTGAACCATATTAGAGACACAAAGATGAAGCAGAAGGCAACAGCTACTCACTTCGACGGCATCTACCCCGACATCAGATTCTCACAGCCCCTCATCTCCGACTGGGTGAAGGACGAGGCTAGGTGGTGGGCTGAGTGGGATGACAGCTCTGTGGCTGACCGCAATGTCAAGCGCGTACGGCAGACAGAACACCCAGAGGTGACGAAAGCGCTGGACATGTGGGTAGAGGACACAATGACCAACAATATTCTCATCACTAGGGAGGTGATACGACAGAAGTGGCACTTTTTCGCAGCTGAACTTGGAATCCCGGAAGAAGACTGGCTCACGCTGAGTCCTGGCTGGTTGACGAAGTACAAAGCAAGGATGGGGCTCAAGGAATATAAGCGGCACAGTGAGGCAGCCTCAGCTGACGTGGAGACTGTCGAGAGAGAGCAGAGGCATGTCCAGGGGCTGATAGAGGAGTTGGGCTATTTGCCACGGGATATTTACAACATGGGCGGAACTGGCCTTTGCTACGCGTGAGTGCAGTTCGCATTGCTGAGAAATTTTACTGACTTAATGCTCAGGATGCCACCTGACCGCGGTTTGTCAAACAAGGAGATGAAGGGGGTGAAGTTGCGGCTTACATATGCCCTCACAGCAAACGCAGATGGCACCGACAAACTGCAACCTCTCGTTATCGGGAAGTACCGCCAACCTCGAGCATTCAACAAGAAGTCGGCAGCAGCACACGGTTTCCTGTACCGACACAATCCGAAGGTGTGGATGACAACTGTCCTATATCAAGAATGGATCAGGGACTGGAACGAGGAGCTGCGACGGAAGGGGAGACATGTCTTGTTGCTGCAGGACAACTTCTCTGGGCATGCTGTCCCTGCTGGTCTCACGAACATTCGCGTCGAGAACTTCGAGCCAAATCTGACATCTCATGTGCAGCCAAACAACCAAGGCATCATCAGGTGCTTCAAGGCCCACTACCGTGCTGCTTACATCGAACGCGCGATTGCCCGGTACGACCAGGGCATCACCCCAAGCAGCATCTACGACATCAACCAGCTGCAGGCTATGCGGCTGGCTGATATTGATTGGTGGCAGGTCAACACCACCACCCTCCGGAACTGCTGGAAGAAGGCTCAAATCTTACCTGAGTTTACCAGTCCCACCCGTTCTCAACCCTCAGTCCCAGTCTCATCCCTTCTTGATGGCGATGCTGATCCTCTTCTGCATGCCAAGAAAGTTGTTGAGGTGGCTCTTGATGCTCTGCAGGCAACAGGAACCCTCCAGAGAGTGAATCGGATGGACTTGACGGAGCTCCTGAACCCAGAGGTGGAGCAGGGGTTAGCTTCCAGGATGTCGGATGCGGAGATCGTGGAGATGGTCATGGTCGAGAGCAGGGGAGGCGAGGAGAGTGTGGGAGCAGAGGGAGCGCGTGATGAAGATGACGAGGATGGCCCAATTGAACTTCCTCCTACATGCAAGGAGGTCCTCGAGGCCACCGCTGTAATTGGGCGGTGCCTCGACAACATGGACAGCATGCTCGCTCAAAAACTCGAGGTCATGCTTGCCTCCCTCACACGTCAGATGAGGGTTGAAGCATCACAACAGCTTGAGACGTCCAAAATCACTGACTTTTTTACTCGTAGCTCGTCGGAATAGTTTAGAAAATAGAATAGAAAGCTAATAGAATTTTTGGGCTCATTTTATCCCCCTTTTTTCAACTTTTTCTCATAGCCCATAATTCCGATAACCCATGTCTTTTGGCATCTCCTGAAGAGTATGGGTTATTGGAGACTCGACTGTATGTATACAATGGCAGCTCACCGGACTTTCAAATTAAGATTCTGCTGCGTGTGCATGGAGGAATATTCTATACTATGTCGGAAAAACCCCATTTGCATTATGATGCATTTATATGCATCTTAATGCCGACTGCATCTTGAATGCATCTTAATGGGGAGCGGTAAAATTACGATGGTGCCTCGCGTTGTTAAGATGCTATTCTAACGGCAACCTCGGCATTTAGTCAAGCAAATGTATTGTGATGACACATTATCATGCAGCCCTCGCCATCTGGATTCTTAGAGGGTTTTTACGCATCTTAATGCACCCCCTTCCATTATAACATACTGTAGTTTTTTGACCACAAGTTTGCGCCCCTCAGTCTCCCATTGTTGCAGAATAGTTGGAGTTTAACCCTTGTACATGGTTTGTGCTTGTATGAGCTCTGTAGGTTATATGCTTTAAAGAATCACAGTAATTCTGTGCATACCCACCTTGGGGCAGTCTGTATGCAGGAAAATGGGGGACAGGGGACGAACTTGTGGTCAAAAAACTACAGTATCTAAATACATGCCAACCATTACCATGGACTTCAATTCAATAGATGCATTAAGATACTCATTTGGTGTGCTTAGTCATTTTCATCGGCGTTTTCATGTGGAAAAATGAGTAGCCATGAAGATTTACATTAAGATACGAAGTTACAAGTGATGCTACTACATGTAATGGATAGGTATACTACGATAGAAATAAGAGACGAAGGCAAGAATGAAAGGTGATAGGCCAAGGAAGATGGAAAGGAAACGGACAATGAAGGAAGGGAGAGTATGCAACACAGAGGGGAGGATATGCAGGAAACGGATGGGGCGAATACACAGGACATGGATGGGGTGAGTACGCAGGACAAGAACGGGGTGAGTACACAGGGCAAGGGGATGGAATATGCAGGACATGAATGGGACGAGCACACAAGACAAGGACAGCAAGAGTACATAGGAGGGAAAGAGGATGCGGGTAGGAGGACGCAGGAAACAAATGTGGAGCAGGCAAAGAAGGTGACAACGAATGCAAAAGAGACAAGAGGAGGAGCGACAATGGATCAAAGGACTCACGAAAGACCTGAAGGCTGTAACCAGCGTTGATGGACTTGAGGGAGGAGGAGGAACAGGTGGAGCGACATGATATAGATACATCAAGAGCAAGAGACGATTCGTGTGAACACTGAAAACTTTGCATTATGAGGTGTTATGATCGGACTCTGAATATCTTGACCGCATCAGGAAGCTGTCATTATGTAAGCCTGTGCAACAAGACTCCTTATTCACAAAGCAGAAACTCCAGAAAGCCTAATTGATTGAATCCTTGCAAGTGTAGTTACATCAGATAACGTATTTCATTAGATTGTGATACGAGGAGCGACTTTTGATATGCATAGCAAGGAAAACACCTGCAGTAGTGAAGAAACAATTATTCTGAGCCTTGAAGCTGTGTCTTGCTACACATGCCAGTACGAGTAGTAATAGCATCAGACTCAGCATTCCTAGGCACTCTAGCTCCAGGACCATGGCGACCTGCCCTTCGGGCCTGGGCAGGAGAATCAGACTCTGAGCCTTCTGCATGGTCTGAGGAGGCAGGTTGATGCTGTGACGAACACTGTCAATATGTAATATCAAAATAAAGGAAAAAGAACATGACCCACAGCTGGGTTGGGTGCACGAGCAGCAACCACTGCGGAGATCAATTCACCAGCATTGCTATCAGAATGACGCAGCATTCGGTGGTCTTGACAAACACTTTGCTGAAGCCAAACCTGAGCAGCCCAAATTGGCGTCTGCGCTTGCGGGCCTAACGCAACAGGTCGGCGCTAGTGTTGTGCAGGGCCGGGCTTGGCCTGAAAGCCCTGGCTTTGGCCTGGCTTTTGAGGGCTCGGGCTTTGCAAAAACCCAGGCCAGGCCCTGATGTAGGGCCAGGGCTTGGCCTGGGCTTGGCTTTGGCCTAGGCCAGGGCTTTCACTATAAAATCGTGTATTTTGCTTCCTATGTACATAAAAAATTGGAGCAGTCAGTTTTCTACTCAATGAAGCTATCAGGATTGATCAGACAGTAAAAAACAGTGACAAAATCGACTTTTTATTGTGTTGCAACAATTACTGTAGTAAAAGACACTTATTCATCCAAATCCCAATGGTTCTCATTGTCTGAAATACCTAAAATTAAGTCTCCAAGTCCATCATCATGCTTCTCAACAGTCATTTCATCAATACCATTGTCCTCAGCTTTCTCTAAGGATAACTCAGTTGCTGAGGATGGCCCTGGCTCATGGGAAATTAATTCCTGGCAGCTGAGTGTCATCAACACCTGAATAGCTTCAACAACATCTCCACCAATGTGATTGCACCTTTTTGTGATTATTTCAGCAGCTGCAGAAAAAGCACACTCACTGGACACTGAAGAGGCCATAATAGACAAGCAGCTGCTTGCAAATGATCCCCAAATAGGGTACAAAGGAAAATTCAACTGTAGCACTGATTAGAGTCATAGAATATGATACAACAAGATGACTTACACCCCACCGGTGGATAATAGATATCTCTTTTGGAAGAGGCATCACAGAGCCAAGGTAAGCATGAAACTCTTGAGTCCAAGGTGCTGAGGCATTTTCAGCTTCACTGTTTGCACCAAAACTGCCTTCAGGACATTAGTAACCTGCTGAGTCAAACATCACATAATCACTAACATAACTCTCAAGGCTATATTCTAATAATAGGGCAAGTGGGTCAGATAATGCCATAGCTAGATTAGGACACAGCGCACTTTTGATTAGAATTTCCCACAGTCAATAGAAACATTGTACACTATCTAATACTTAAGTTCAAGCTATACAACTTTTTGTTACTAGAGTAATTGTACAGTCATATCAACATTTTTCAAAAATTTAGCTACAGGCCCTGGCTTAGACCCTGGGCTCGGGCTTTGCAACAACCCAGGCCAGGCCTTAGGCCCTCAAAAGCCCTAGCCAGGGCTCGGGCAGGGCTTGGCCTATATAGGGCTTGGCCTGAGGGCTTTAGGGCTTCAGACCTGGCCCTGCACAACACTAGTCGGCGCTCTCGGACTTGGTCCCAGTGCAGCCGATGGCTCTGCGAGCAGCACTCATGATTTCCCCATATCTGCTCTGACAGACTTGTTGTCGGCTGCAGCTCTGCATCTTGCTGCTGCTGTGCTGCATTTGGTTTCGCAGCAGGAGCTGCATTAGCAGGCCCATCAGAAGAGGGCGGGATGCCAAAGATCTCGAAGTTGTAGAACTCCTGGACCTTCTGAACCCATTTAGGGTTCAATGTCGTTAGCTTCCCAAGAAGATAGTCCCTGTCAGATGTGTAGTTGATTCCCGATGGAGAACTGGGCGTGGAGTATTCATTATCGGTAGTAAGGAGATAGCGGACCTGATAAAAAGTCAGTATCATGTCACGGGCAATTCAGATTGACATACATCGGTTGCACCACTTGCAATCATCGGCGTGCTGATGGTCTTCACACCCCATTTGTGACCATTGGTGTTGCTTCGCGGTCTGGGCACGCAACAAAACCTCAGGCCAGATTTGCTGAACAGCTTGATGATGATCACCTAGGCCGCTGATGGTAAGAGGCCAATATAGACAAAGATAACAGCTTTGCACCTTAACAATGGGCTCAGACATGAGGAGCGTGCTCGGATCTTGTATCTCTGGATTCGTATAGAACACGGGAGGGACGCAATTGTAGTGCTTAGACTTGATGTCCCTCTTCAGAAGACTGAGTTTCTGGTCAACGGTAAGAGCGGGAACGATTGTGGGCATGGCATCTCTCAAATGAGACATGTAGGGGCGCCAAGCCAAGTTGATTCCGTCAATAAACTAGAGCGAACAGGGTTAGATCTATTAATGTACTAGATAAAGCATGAGGCATACAAGTTGTGCAAAAGAGGGCTCCTTCTCCATCAACGGGCGCATTTCGAGGGAGAGGAATGCGTACAACTCAGCCATGGCGCCCAGAGCCATCTTGTTTGCATCCTCCCAGTGTTCTGGGCTGCCGGGATCCATGGCGAGGGCAAGAGGAGAGACCGGAAATATACCATCGTGGGGCCAAGGCCAAACACAAACCCCATATTGGCCGCCCTCGCTGCGTATCTTGTTTGAGTTTGCAATTGTGCGCAGGGAGAGTCCCTTATCAAAATTGCATCGAGCCTTTGCCAGTAGCAGTGCATACAAGATCGCGATCTTAGTCTTAGCAGCCGCAAGGGCTTTGTACACTCCCCCATATTCCTCCTGTAGGTCTTGATAATACTAAACCCAATAAGGTCAATATCAAATTGCCTAGACATGAGAGTACCGTACCTTGCAAATCTGAAGCATGTCAGCACTCGCCGGCAATGGTGCCACATCAGACGGGCGAACGAAGCACTGATCGTCTTCATTGTTGATGTTGGAAGCAGCGTCCTCAGCAGCGGCATAGTTGTTGTTGTCCTGAAAGTCCTTGACGGCAGCGCCAAGCTGTCCAGGGCCGTTGTGAGTCGTCATGCAAAATATGTAGATAGAAGTGAAGGCAGGAAGTTAGAATGCAGACGACCTAGAGAGATAAGCCCAAGCACTCACCTATTTATATGCTGAGTTGTGCAGAACTGAGATGGTCAGCATATGTCTCAGCCTGAGACGCGGTGGGTCCCTTGCAAAGGCCTCAAGACGTCAGATTTTTGCGGCTGTAAGCCACAGCATGAGCCATGAAATGAAAAAGAGAACACACTGCCTTCTAAACTTTATGCTACGAAGGTTTCATGCTCACCGTAGTTTGTTTTTACAGTTAATCTCCGCTGTACAGGGCTATTTGGAGAGATCACGGCTGCGTTATTCTACGCATTCATGCTGGCGTACCTGAGGCGACTGCAATGGATAACAAATCAGGTAAACAAGCATAAGCCTTCCTGGTCATTTGCCAAACACGTTGGCGGCAGCCCGTACACTCACCTTACCAGCCCGGGGATCCACAAACACGTTGATACCCATGCACTGCTGTCTGTGGAAGGAAGGCTTGTCATGGGACAGTCCCAAAAGGTGTATTAATAGTGTGAGCAGCGATAAGAGAAATCTGGCTCACCTAAGTGTGTATATGCACGCAGGAAACACAAGGAGGACCCTGACAAATGTGAGCAGATGATCAAGCTAAGATGCTGCCGGAGGGAAACAAGTGTGATGTCCATTCAGATAGCAATGAATGCAAGATAACAACAAGGCAAAAGAAAGTGGGTGAGAGCTGTTGAAGCCATGAAAGGGAAGAAGAAGACTCCGAGTATCGCAAGAAGCCAGAGCCGTGTTTGATTTGTTGAAGGAAATGTAATACTGTACATGATAGAAGCAGAGAGAATAGGAGCCTGAAACAAGTAGAACACGGAAACAAGGCACAGCAGGAGAACATTGAATAAACAAGGGATGGCAGGGGATCAGAGACATGTTAGTGAGGAGCTGGTGGGGCAAGAGAAGACACCACCCGGTGGTTGTGGCTCCATTGTTTCATATGGAGAAACATGTCCCCATTGATGTGATTAATGACAAAAAACTGCTGTGTGTGACCTGCCTTGTAGTCCTGGGCTAATAGAGCCCCCCGAACAATAGATGCCACTGGGACAACTCTTGCAGATTTCCGGTGGACAGCCTTCACCTGAGTAAAGCAAAGGTCGCCATCGATTACGTTGCTTGATCCACTAAGGTCTGCAGTGTAGGGCTGCACAAGAGCCAAATCAAGCAGCCCCTCGAGCTCAGGAAGACGGAGTTGGAAGACAAGGATTAGTTGTACAAAAACTTGGAATGTGTTGGTCATCTGAACCAGAGCACAGTTGTATCGAGCCTGGCTATGAAAACTGGGGTTGCACCGTAGATAGTCCGTGCAACGCTTCCAGGTCTCCAGAGAGTCGTAGTTGACTTTGAGAAACCTGAACTCCTGTAGCTAATAGGATTGCGTCATATATAAAAATATTATAAAGACACAGATGTGAACGAGATGCCATACCTCAGAGTTGCAATTGAAGCTTTTCCATGAGATGTGCTTGTCTTTGAACAATTCCATACCATCAAGATTAGGTAGTTCCAGGTTCACAAACCGCTTGAGATGCTCAGGGAACCTCTGCAAGGCTGCATCTTCTGGACACTGAGACTGGACTTGTCCGATACATGCGATGGCTTGGGGTGAGCCTAAATAGAATTGGTTAGGCGAAGATCTGAAGTTGCTATACTCTGGTCCTTTGTCGCTATCTTCACTTTGGTCTTCTCCTTGTATTCTTGTGTTGTATTCCTTGAGCCTAGCAATAATGAGGTTGACAATCAGCCGGTGCTGATTTTTGCAAAGTATCTATGGTGCAGTTCACCTAGCCACCGCTACCTTTGTGCAAATTAGCCCCTATCCTACTGTAGCCTTCAATACCAGACATTTTTTTATTTTGTCTTGTAGAAATGCTTGTTTCTATCGTACAAAGAGTTCCACAAGACGGAATTTTGATTGAGTAAGAATTGGCGGAGATTTTTTTTTAAAGGTTGATCGATTTGGCGCGGCCCCATAAAAGGGAAGCCCCTATTCCAAAAATGGAAACACGTACCCACGCTCAGTCAAAGCGTTGAGCAACACGCTCTGGCACACGTCGATGGGACTTGTATCGTGTTGAGCTGAAGTTGCGAACCTCGATATGTGCCTCCTTGGCATCCAAACCAGATCTGTATGCCTCTATCCAACGGTGGGTGCGATTTTCCCATAAGCGGATTGTGCGAATGTCGACAGAGGCCATTGCTTTGGGGATATTGGCCTTGAGAGTGGCAAAGGTATAATCACAGTTGTCGCGAATATACTTCTTGACCTTGCCCCAGAAATATTCGATAAAATTGAGTTCGCAATGAAACTTGGGTAAGAAAAGGCACAAGTGACCGGCTGCCTCGATAACCTCGCGAACAAGTGATTTCTGTTCTTGAAAATCAGGCTGCAGTTGCAGAATGCGGTGCAAACAACACTCGGTAGCATCAACAGCACACTTGCTGCTGCATTTCCCTCTGAGATTGGTCCGGCTAATCCCTCGTTCAAGCAGTACTGCCTTGATCCCCTTGGGCTGATTTGGGTGATCCGTGTGATCTGATGGGAAAACCATTGGTTGAGTTATTTTTTGCCCATCCCGAAGGAACCATCCATCCCGCATCCGAGCCTGTTTTCCCCCTGGATTTATGTTCATCCATGTGATAAGAAGGGCATCCTCTGCATAAGCAGAGTGCCCCTGTGAGTTGTCGATGAGAAACAGGGCCTGATAACCAGCTCCATGATAATTCTCAAATGTCGGGATTATTTTATTTTTGAGCTTTGCATAAAAGGAAATCAGCAGCAAAAACTGCGAAGATACCAGTGCTGTTCATACCTGTTCAACAAATCTTTCTCCATTCCAAAATCCATCTTTATTTTTCCCATATTCCAGCGATTCACCGGCTTCAGGCATGTGCCCAACTGTTGAGCAAATAACTTCGCTCCTGTGCTCCCCAGCCCCAACTCCTTTTTTGACCAGTGGCTGCTTGCCATCAAGAAGCCATGATGCTTCATGAGCATCATGTGCTCGGACGACCATCTCATCATGTGAGACTGTAACAAGCCGACATTCAACAAAGTTAAGTGGCACATTTGTTATTTCTTCATCGGGATTGGCAGGATCGTACCGGACAAGCCAATGTTCAACCCTCTTTAGCGCTGGTAAGAATGTGTTGCAGTGGTACTCAACCACATCGGGACGTTCATGGCCATCAAAGTATAGCGCTTTCTTGTGTGAAGTGTATTTGAACCCTTCCTGATGCAGCCAACACCGGGCTGTGCTCAATGAGATACCATGACCAACACGGAGATGAATGCGAGGGAAGAGTTCAAGCTCCATACATCTCTTCAAACCCCGTGGCATCTCCTCGTTAACAAGTTGATGAAGGTATGCTTCTGCTTCGGCTGGGATCAGCTCGTTTTTGCTGAATTTTGCGAGTTTTTCCGGGTTAACAGCCCATTTGTTGGATCGCAGATATGTGCGAAGAGCGGCAGCAATACCGGGGTCATCCAGCAGTGAGTCTGTTTTTGCATGCTTTCCTATCAAAGATGTGGGGAGGAGTCTCGACTTGATCCACTGACGAGTCCATGATCGGAGCTGTTGCCCACCCCATCTTGGTGCAAAACCATTACCCTCTGCCACACGTTTGGACGCGTCGGTAAAGCTGCGCCCATTTTTGAGCACCATCTTGAGATGAGCCTCAATAGCCTTGGTGCGTCGTGCCTGCAGGCCGTTTGGTCCACCTTCGAACTGAGTTTTCGCTGACTTCATCATCTTTTGCAGATCGTGCAGTCCAACAGCCAGGTTAACTCTCTCATCTTCCTGCTTTTCCCCTCGCCTCTCTTCTCGCTGTTTTTGGTATGGCACCTCAAGCTTCTGCCGTTTGGGCGTGGGAACACAAGCGGCTTGTTTTGGTCGAGCTGCGGGAACAGCAGCCTCAATGTCTGCACCATCAGACTCAGATGAGGTGTCCGAGTTATCAGCTTCATCGCGAGCATCGGAGAAATCGGATGCAAAGAACATGAATGAGGACATGTCATCGAGGCCATGGTGAGCTGTTGTATGAGCCTGATTATACAGGTTGAGCTGCTCTGATGCCCGTGCAAGGCTGGCAACCAAAAAATGGGGAGGAGCTGTAGCGACAGGCTTAAACATCTCTTGCATCATCACAATCTGTGGGTCAGTTCTGTGATGAGGTGAGTCTTAACTTATTTTAACTCAAAAATGAATTACAAACAAAGTTTTTGCCCTATCCTGCTTTTCCTCTCGCTCCCTCGCTTCTGCTTCTCTTCTCTGCCTTGTCTGGTCAGACAAGCCATTGCACCCCAAGCCCCGGTTCTTTTCTGCCACTTTCCACTGGCTCACAGTCTTCTTTTGCGATATCTTGTCGATGGGTGTTGGTTTCTCGAGCTCATTGGCCTCTGCTCGCAACACCTCCAAATTTTCCTGTAATTCTTCGCCCTCCATCTCCTCGAGGCTCTGCTCTGACTCATCTCCAGCCTCATACTCTTCATCAGACAACAAGTCAACATTGACACCCCCTTCATAACTGCAGTTATCCGAGTCCTCATCACTGATCTCGTGAATCTTGGGGACCCAAGCTGCTTCAAGTAGAGTGGGAGCCTGAGTTGGCTGACCATTGCTGTTTCCAGCACCGGCTTGCTGCTGTGCACGCTCATCGGTTCGGATCTGCAGCCTTTGGGCTCTTGCAGCAGCAGCAGCTCGCTGACACTGCTGTTTCTGATGTTTGGACATAGCTAGAGTATTCTCGATTATCGCGATGTAATCCTACTGCTACGCGCATTGTGCTGACTAATCAGGGGTACTCCATATATATCAACTGTGAGGTTAGGGTTCAAACTTGAATTTTCCGCCACCGATTTGGCGCGTGCACCAAGGTAGCAGTGGCTAGGTGAACTGCACCATAGTCGCAAAATATGCGCATAACATCCAGAGATGATCAGTTGTCATTTATACAGTGAGTGAGTCCGAGACATCAAACCTGAGGTTCAAATGCCTTCCCATTTGTCGTGCTGTATGATGCTTTGAGGAACGTGTGTACGCCCTCATTTGGTTGTGTACTGTAGTTTCAACTTGCCCCCTTATTGCAAATATCCTCAACAGCGTGCTTGAAGTAGTGCACTTTTGGGAAATCCCAGTCGGTCTTGATATCGGGGACCCCGGACTCAGCAGCAATAGTCATGTATTGCTGAGAACCAATGTATAAGTACGGAGGGCTCGATCAAGGAGCAGGAACTTACATCTAATAGTAGGTTAAATTGAATAAGCTCTACCTCGCCAGCTTTAAGTGTGGCTTCAGTGTGAATGTCGAGCCCGACCCACGTGTCAAACTCAACATAGCTTGCTGTTAACTAAAGGAGAGCATAACCCACAGGTGAAACGTCTTCCGTTAGGATACTTTGAGCTGCATAAAGAATTTGCTAGAGTAGTTTCAGTTGGGTATAAGTGAATAGACCCGATACAACCGCCCACATACCTTTGACATATCATGAAATTTATTGCCATCACTAAACAAAGTGTTGACGGCGTGGCTGAAGTGATTGAGGTTTTGCCAGTGTGGCATACCATCAAACCTAATGTAATTTAACTCGATCAGCAGTATCCCTATCATAGGACTACAAGGCACTTACTGCCAGTCAAACTGTGATAAGATATCTGGTTGTTTCTGCTGCTTACTGACATGCCTCAAGATTTTCTGGAGCTCGGGAAGAATATGCCATCCAAATACTCCACCATGGTTGAAGTGGAGGCGGTCAAATGAAAGTGCATTGTGGGGACCTGATCCATGCACCAGCTTCCAGAAGATGTTCTATTATGTCCATTAATAAGCTAACTTGAGTAACGGACTCGGATAGATGATGCGTACCTCAACCGGTCTCAGTCCAAGCACTTTGAGGTCCTCTTCGGCGGCCGTTTTCCTACTCTCGTAATCAACCATAATATCCATTCCATCCTTGGCAGTTCAACGGTGAAAGTCGGTGACTGAGTCGCATAATTCGTCTTTTGGAACAAGACAGACCGGGCATGGGCACTTGCAAGCCCGCCCTCAAATCAGGGACATCATACATCTGAATGTCGTAAATGTCATCAGTTTTATAAAACGAATGAACCAGGAATCACTTACTGCTCCTCATAGTCACCAGATAGAATAAGAATAACAGGGAACAAAGCACACTTGATCCCGTCATAGCACTTGTGAATGAAACCGGTAAGATTATGCTTGATGATACCCTGGAAGAAAAGCTCAAAAGTTTTGTGCCAAACAACCCGCTTCAGGTTTACGTAGCCCAGGACACCATCCTTATCAGGTGCGTCTGAAAGCTTCAAGCTGTTAACTGACATAGCTCATGTCATGCAGCCCCAATAATCGGGCTAAGAACGTGGACATACCACGGGAAGCCATCCAACAATGCGTGCCCCACCCACGTCAACATTACTGTTGCGGATGTGAGTGGGCAGGTTAGCACATCTCGCGATCACCAGATACCCTTGTGTAGTGCCAAAAGATGATAAATGTGTCTTATCTGCATAGAGAAGGATCGAAAAAGGGGCAGGAACAGCACCCGGTGTTGACAGCAGCTTTTCCTGCATTGTGATTAGTATACTACACATATCATAGTGAAGCTACTTGCCTGAATATTCCACCACCTGTCGGCTGTCCACGGTTCATCGTAGAAGCGCACAAACTCGTCATTGGCATCGCGCTTGTACACACACTGAGCGTCCCATTCGAAATGCGGAGCCAGGGTCTTGTTATCCAAAAGCTCCTTCATCCAGCCCCATAGATCTCGTGTGTGGACTTTTGCGGGTATCTCTTCAGCCTTGTACTCAAATGCAACCTCGTGGGTCTCAACCTTTGATGGAGGCACAGCGCAATAGATAGAGATTGAAAATAATATGTTGAATAGGCAACACGAATACATACTACACTATGACTAGATTGCTTACAGGTGTGAGCTCCTCAGCGGCCTTGTCGCATGTTGAGCGCAAGTCTGCATCATTATGAAAGGTGACTTCCGAATTGCCTGCAGCTACACCCCTAACAAGCTTGAGGAGACAATCAACGCAGGTCTGCGTGAGCTCAGCGTCGATTGCGATTGAGGTGAATTCACAATCGCCGCAAGACTTAAAGGGCTGCCAAGGGTCCTCGTCGGTGTTGAGAACAATTGGAGGCACATGTGACAGATTGCGAAACTTGTCCCATGGCTCAAGTTTCTCCGGTCGGCTGCTCTTAGGGTGATACATGGTCTTGAAGTCCTGAGCTGTCAACATTGACAGTGTAGAGGGAAGCGCGGTTGCGGTGAAATCAACACTCTGAATGCTGAAGTCTGACCCAGATCCTGTACATTATATGAATAATGAGGCTTCCTGCAAGGTGAATGCGGATGAAATGGATACTCACAAGATTGTGCTCCTTCCATTTCATGGTCAACGCCCTCCTGCACGCTATCATACGGCTCCTCTGCTGACTGGATGGGATTCGAATCCCAACTGTGTATGCCATGTTCGAGTACAGACAAGATGGATGGATGCTGCAGTATCCCCGCCCGATTGAACCAGACAGGTGCAGAGATGGCAGCAGCGGTTTGATGAGATGACACGCCTGCTTGTCCGAATGGGCCGGCTGCAGATATAGACGCAGCAACATGCCGGTCCTCTCTAAGTTGGGCAATACAAGCTGTTGAATCGAGTTAGCTACAGATGGACGGGTTGTACGCATGGTATCAGAGGTCAGTCCTATAAATCGCACCTTGTTGCTGAGCCGCTGCAATCTGGTCATTCACAGTGTTGCAAGCTTGAGCTTCAACGGTATTGCGCTTGCATGCCCTCAGGTGACTATTGAGACCGTTGGGCTGGATGAATCGAGGGCAGTTTGGGCACTTGACCTTGTCACTGATGGGCTGGGAAGCCTTGTTCTTGCCCTTGCTGGAGCCCGATAGAGCCCGAGGCATTGTTGCAAGAGCAGAGGGATGGCCGGAAAGACAGGGGGTGCAGAAGAGACAGATATACGAGCAGCGTGAGGAGAGATGCTCGATCGACAATATCGATTAGAGACGGAATATGTTGGGTTGGCAGCAGAATGCCATTAAGACGAGAGGCCAACATCGGTAACCACATCAAGACAACATTACTAAGCATTGAAACACCTAACAACAACAAAGACCGCATTACCACAGCTTTACTTAGCATTGAGACACAGAAGGATGTCAACGACCATGATAAGATTGCTCAGTCAAGATTATTACGAGGGCTCTCACGTTATGATAAAAGTTTGGCACGTAGTAACTCATCTACACCCACGCCCTGCTGTTAAGACAGCATTTTCTATGCCATCTTAACAATGTTGCAACAGCTGTGTCAGGGAATCATCAAAATGCCCCTTTTGGTTTTTCTGACATAGCTGTGTGACCTGTGGACAGCCATGCAACAGCCATGGGACAAAAAAGCTCTTGGTACAGTTCTGTAAACATAATTATGCTATTATAGTTGGCTATCAAGTAAATTTCCAGTGGGATAATCACCTATGCTTCCCACACTCCGGGTGAAGGTAAAGCGGTTGATCAGAGGTTTTCCTCCCCATTAATATGGTTGTTTAGGCCCTTCTCCCAGCCTCTGGCGGGTTGCCCTCCCAGGTCCTTAGGGACTTAGCCTTATTTCTGAGTCCCTCGCTGAGCGTGCTGCGCAGCGTCCCTTCCCACATATCAACATCTTCCCTACTGCATTCCTATTGGCTATGCTCTATTCCTCCCACCACATCTGCTATCCTGCATCACCCCTGGGCGTTGGCATGTCCCGCGCACCGTCCCCGGCACTGTGGACACTCTCCCAGACAGCGAGCACGTGTTTCTCCATCAATTCTCAGTATTTTTGTGCCATTTTTTCTTTATAGTATGTTACAATGTATTCATAGTAGCTACAAACAATGTGCTGTATGTTTTAAAACATATTGGGGGGTATGTCTAGGTGGGGAGAACTTAGGAAATTTTTCTGAAAGTGCGGCATTAGTCATCAGCAGTTTGGCATAAGGAGATGACGTGTCCATGGTGTATATTTAGTCCCGGGCCAAATTGATCTCAGGCACAGAAGGGATGATGTGTTCTTGCATTATATTTTGGTCCGGGCCAGACTTACATAGCCAAAACCTTGGCCTAAGAATAATGACATGACTTTTGGCTCCAGGTGACAATACATGTGGTGCACCGTGTGGTGCCTGTGAACCATGCCACCAGTGTTTTTACCACAGATTAGTAAAATAGTTTTGACTTCACATTATTGACCACGCGGGGCTGGCTACTCCCCCCATTCACTCATATGTTCAGACCCGTAAATACTTAGATAAAAGTAAGCATATCACAAGTCAAGTATCTGCTGGATAGTATGTGGGATAGTACACCTTGGGTGGGACATCATGTAGCATCATTTAGCGGAGGTTAAGCATGGCAACGGCCAATTGATTGCAGTTTCAATATTCAGGGACTACCGGCTAAAACGGCCGGTCATGGAGACATTCTAGAACGACACTACACGTGGCTACTTTGGTCTTTTTAGATATGACTTATGTTTTTGTGCATTTTTGGTGAGGTCAACCATAGGCATACAATTTATTCATTGCATAGTAAGATATATGCGGTACATAACATGCAGATTAGTCTAATAAGAAAGTCATGCAAGATGATGAAGTATGTAGATCACACCCCCTGCCTAAGGTGCTGGGCAATGGGGTAGCCATTGTTGATAGCCTTTGACAACCATTTACACTTGCAACTGGCCTGGGAAGTGCCGTTGTAGTCGTCAACGTCATCAGCATTGGCACCTTCTGCGTCCGCAGGCAACTCGGAGGAAGCAAGGGCCTTGGCAACTTTGCCACGCTTGGCACAGTGCTTGCTGCAAGGGTTGCTCTTGGCAACTGGGGTGGGAGCAGGGGTGTGAACATCCTTGACAGGAGAAGTCGTGGCAGCAATAGTGCTGGCCACATCTTCCAAGGTAGGGGCACTGACTGCAGGGGGAACAACAGGCTCCACAGCAGCAGCCTCAGCAAGAGCAACAGGCTCCACAGGAGTAGCTCTGGCAGAAGAGCTGGTCTCGGCGTGAGGCACAGCCTTAGCAGGAGGGCAGGTCTCAGCGGGAGATGCAGCCCCGGCGGGCAAGGCAATCTCGGTGGCCAAGGCGATCTTGGCGGGCGGGATGATCTCAAACACCAAGTATGTGGGTGCTCAATCAAAGCTGTGGCTTACATCATCCTGCAATGAACACTCAGTTGAAATGGTACAGTAGGCCATGGCTTTGTTAGTGCTGTATATCAGTAATTACAGTTGATGTTAGCTTGTTCAATAGTTTTGTAAAGCTTGTACACCTATCTTTTATCTAATCCTTGTCATTTGTGGACCATGTTTGTTTGTGACCATAGGAAAGTCAGTGTTGAGATCTTGAGATGGCGTCCTCTAGAGCTAAATAGTTTAAAGCCTAAGTCTTCATTAATGGTGATTGGCCTTGCATTAGGCTAGTCTTTAATAAAACTGTTATTTATCAGAAATGATCCTTGACAATGCTATCCCTCAAAACATACCCAACCCTTGACAGCATCTGTTTGTGGAAGAACTAGCCCTTTATAAAACTAATGTGTAGTAATAATAGTCCTGAGTAGGCCTGATCCTTGGTATAGCTATTGCCATATTAGTATTAGATTTTGCAAGACATCACACATGGCAACATGTGTACTGGCTGACACAAGCAGTATCTAATGTTGGCGTCTACATCACGGTAGCGCTGGTATTGTGGTGCCAGGTGCACTACCGCACCCTGATTCATTGCATATACCCTTATTAATATTGCTCCTTGACAGATGTTCATTATTCATCACACACATTTGTTTTGTTTTGTTCTTTTGGGTTCTGTATTATACCGAGTCACTTGCCCGAGTTACACTTATACCAGAAAATTAGTTACCAACACCTCAGTACTTCAGTGTTTGTTCCTTGCACAACAACTGAGGTGAGACATATTCTATTCCGATGCACCTACACACATACTTACACTCCTTTGTAGTCAGCTGTCCTTGTGTCAAGGTGAATAAATTACAGTGTTTGTTTCTCAAGCAACAACTGAGTTAGCTGGCCTTGTGTCTAGGTATTACACTGTTGCTGTAGTCATAGCCTTGTAAAAATTAGTACTTCCTAGCAGTGTAAGAAAAGAATGGTGCGCCAAGTCCAATTGGCACACCATTTTGGTGGCTAGCCACTGGCACACCAATGGCGCACCAATTGGCGTGGGTTGTGGCAGTGCTGCCATTGCCTGTTATGGCAGGTAGCATGAGCCGCGGTGGCGCTGTGAGAACCAGTCCTGCCTGGTCAGGGGCTAGTGTTATTCTTGTTATCTGAGCTATGTAAAGGCTGCTAGGGCCGCAAACAAGCTTTGAGAAGGGGACAGAAGGTCGAGTTTAATATATCTAAAGTTCCTGTGTCGCCTTTCTGACCCCTGGACCCATTCTTTCCCTCATCTTTCCCTCTCACTGTATCAAACTTCATTATGTCCTCAGGCTCTGGTGGTGCTTGGTATTGATCCCTTTTCATGGAAAACAAGACTCAGGGTGGTGTAGCCAACCTGGGCACTCAGCCGAGGAGCCAGAGAGTGAAATCTGTCTGCAATATGTGCCTTCAAGACCACATCAAGAAGGAACAAGCAGCAGATGCCCAAGCAGGGCGTGTTCCTTGTTCTTCTGATATTATTACCGATGCTGGTATGTGACCCAGATTATTGTAACTGTATTCCTGTTTATCATGATTTATGCAGTCTGGGCTTGGGAGCCGAGGCAGCCCACTAGTTTGCTTACGCTGGGAATGGCACAGCCATGGATACAAGGGCATACAGAAAACTGGCTAAATCATCTTAAGGTATGTGTACCATAATCTATTGATATTTATGATTAAAGTACTTTAAGGTGTGTACACTCCAGCCACCCAGCATCCGCAGGGATGCAGCTGAGGTGCAGGCAAGGGGAAAGCATGTGGCCACTGAGGTAGAGGCAAGCAATATTTATTTTCCCTCGGAATCCTCCACATCCCCATCTTTTGCTATGCCCACACCACATTCTGTTATGCTTCTGGGCAATCTACTTCATGCTACACCATTTCCCATGTCCATGCTTCCTCTTCAATCACTTTCTTCTTTGTCTGCCAGTCCCAGCCCCCACTCAAGTGTTGCGCCTTCACCCACCCCACGCTCTGCTACTCCTTCAGCAATATCTGCTGTTATCCCGCTGTCTAAGCAGCAGCAAGTCCTTTCATGCTCTACCAGCTCCCCCGCTCTTGCTCCTTGGTCTTCTATTGATCAGGACATGCTTGTAAGTCACCTTGCTTGTACTGCTTTGTGTGGGTTCCCACAAAGCTGGGTGGAAAATCCAGCAGTGCAGGCCTTTTTCAAGCAATACTTTCCTACAGCCACTCTGATTTTGAGCTACCGTCTCACCCACACGTATATCCCCCACCTCCTTGACGGTTACAGGTATACTGCTATGCAAAGGTCTGCGGGCAAGCTGGTAACTCTACAGACTGATGGCTGGACTGGTATTAACTCTCATCATCTTGTCGCGTTTATGATGACAACCTCACCAAACCATGATGTGAGTTTTAATTTTCTTTTGTTCCATTATTCTTATGTTATTCTTATTTTATCCTTATTCAGGTTCACACTGTTGCGGTGAAGGATGTGTCATCTGACCGTTGCACTGCTGCACACCTCAAAAATCTCATTATCAATGTTATAAGTAAGGTGAAGCCACAGTGGCAGGCAACGGTTGTTGCCGTCACATCTGCCACTTTGGGGGAGTCAAGAGCTGCAAGGAAACAGTTGCTAGAGCAGTTTCCTTTGCTGGTAACACCCGACTGGTATACTCATCAGGTATGATTTATTATTGTATGATATATCCTCTAATCTGTGTTTTTGCAGATAAACCTTGTTGTCGGAGATTATCTCAAGGCCAACAACGCACCAACATATCTTTCTTATACCAAGAAAGTGACTGAGCTGATCACTTGGCTCCAGAACCACTCTCAGGTCACGGCTCTCCTCCAGCGTATTCAGGAGCAACTTAACCAGATGTGTGCAGCTCTGGAGAGGATTTTGTCTGTTATCAGAGCTGTTCTCACTTGTTGGACTGCTCACTATCTTGTTTTTTGTTGGCTTCTCAGACTCAGGTCTCCCTTGTTTCAGCTCGCAGAACAATCCTCAGGGTGGATGCTGGCACAGGGTGCTGCAAAGGCAAAAGCTCAGGAAATGGTGAACCTGATTAAGGATAAAAAACTGTGGGAGGTCTTAGAGGTATGAGCCATTTATTCAAGTTTGATTACTGACGTTTGCGTTCGACCTTGCCAACGCGAATTTTAAAAATAAAAATCCACAAAAGGCAGCTGCATCCACGTGTCTGGGTCTCGTAGTCATAAGTAATCTCCTATTCTCCTCGTCTACTACGGAACTGGGGATTTATAAACCACCTACACCATCTGAGAATACTCTCCATGTTCTATGAGATAGATCAGTCATAGCATAAGTCAGGAATGATGATTCGGGGCCTGGTAAGATACTGAGTTGGTTACAGAGGTAGTCAATATTAATTACCAAGAATTGACTTATAATTATCAGTCTGATTGAATCCAAGCTACATATTAGCCACGTGTTGGCTTGGCGTAGACATGATCTATTTTTATTTAATTTTTCCGTTCAGCAAGGTCGAACGCAAACGTCAGTAATTGAGCACCGATTGCATCGTAATTTGCACAGGTCACTGCCGCCAGGAAATGTAGATGCACTGGCAGGAGGATAACGCTCACCCAGAACTCTCATTCAGTTTGTGCGGACCAATCGCTTTTCGTTCTTACTGACGTTTGCATTCAACCTTGCCGAACGGAAAAATAAATAAAAATAGATCATGTCCGCGCCAAGCCAACACGTGGCTAACATGTAGCTTGGACTCAATCAGACTGATAATTATAAGTCAATTCTTGGTAATTAATATTGACTACCTCCGTAACCAACTCAGTATCTTACTAGGCCATGAATCGTCATTCCTGACTTATGCTATGACAGGCTATGACTGATCTATCTCATCGAACGTGGCGAGTATTCTCAGATGGTGTAGGTGGTTTATAAATCCCCAGTTCTGTAGTAGACGAGGCGAATAGGAGATTACTTATGACTAGTACGAGACCCAGATGGCACGTGGACGCAGCTGCCTTTTGGAGATTTTTATTTTTAAAATTCACGTTGGCAAGGTCGAACGCAAACGTCAGTAACTTGCTCATTTTTTTTCTAGAATGAAAATGCAGATGGAACCTCTTATGTATGCTGCCAACTTCTCGCAGACTACTCATACCCACCTTGATAAAATTCTTCTTGTTTTTGGCTATCTTCACTTCAAGTATACCAACATGCCTCTTCAGGCAATCAGTGATGGTGAGCAGTCTAGTCTTTTGGGCTTGGTCATCAAGAGCCTGGAGAGACACTGGGCAAAATGTGACCAGCAAGTATTTATCTCTGCTGTCATTCTCAACTCCATCTATAAGCTGACACCCTTTGCTAAATCTCCATCATTCCTCCCTGCCAATATCTTCGAGCTTATGTGCCTACTCTATGAGTGCTTCTTTGGTTCAACAACTCCTGCTAGCCTCTATGACGAGCTCAACAGCTACTTGTTTGGTACTGGCATTTACACTGGTTTAGCACAATCAGCTGCCCATGCTTAGGCTGATGCTTTGGCAAAGGTATGTATTTATTCAAATATTTGATTAATCTTCTAATTATTTAATACAGAACTCGCCCGGACCCACTCAAAATTCTCCGGGGCTTTATGCATCCAGGACTCCCTGTATCTCCTTTGTTACAGCTAGCCATGCGCCTGTTTGTGATCTGTGCAAACTTGGCATCCTGCGAGTGCTTGTTCAGCATCTTTGGTCTTATTTTGACCAAACTGCACTTGAGGCTTGGGCTTACTAATATGCTCAATTTTGCAGAGCTCCGACTCCACCTGCACAACAAGTATTTAGCTACAGGCAAAAGCACTGAACGCCTTTGGCGCAACCGCAAAGTCATCAACAACACTGTTCATGAATCACTACCTGCACAATCCAATGACACCCAGGATTTGTCCTCAGAGCCAGTAGAGGACCTGGAGAATACGCTTGAGTCAATCAGGAGGGCATTTGAGGTGCAACTTCAGGAAGATGATGACAATGCCACTATTTCCACTGAATCTACGCAGATGCACAGCCGCATTGAGCTTGTGGCCCTTTTTGACTTCAACAACAGGGGTTGGATGGATTTACTGACTAAGGCTGGGGAGAAGGGACTCAAGGAGGAGGAATTTTATGATTTGGCTGTTGAGCAGGAGAAACACATTGATGATGACAGGATTGATGACATGTTGGCCTCGGCAATGTAATGTAGTGATGTAGGTAACCAATCAGAACACATTTTGTGATGACTAATTTGGTGGTGCCTGGTTGCAAACCAATGGCGCGCCAAATGGCGGCCATTGGCAGCTCCATGTAAAACCATTGGCAGGCCACCAAAACTCCAATCACTGCTTCCTAGTGCCTAATAGAAATTATGGCCTATTACTTTCATGTTTATTTGGACTGCCAATAAGGCGCTTATAATCTGCCAAAGACTATTTCAGTTAAATGTTGTTTCTGTCAATGGTTAGTTACCATGTTTTTCTCATAGTCAGGTGTTTGGGAATAAGCAAGTGTTCTCATAAGGACTTGGCAAGGCTCATATCAAGCATATTTATAAATAGTTGCTCACAGGCATATGGCATTTACCACTATACAAGGGTTAACCTGCAATTAAAGCATTTGGCTGTATTTTGTAGGTAAATTTATAGTGTAGCTAAAGTACCATACAAAAGCCATGACTTGAGCCAAGCCAAGCCAGGGCCAAGCCACAAGCCAATAACTTTGGCTTGGCTTGAGATTTGGTCAGGCCAAAAGCCACTTGAAGCCAAGCCAAGAACAACACTACTTGCATAGAAGGCCATTATAATTCAAGAACCTTCGGTCATTGTAGATCATATAAAATAAATATATTAGGTCAGGCTACATGAAATCCAATCACATGTCTGTAGAATAGGGCACACCCAATCCCGTTGCTGTACCTGCCTGCTCCTGCTTGCTGCATACCTGCCCATCCACTGCTGTTGGCTTTCCATCCAGCTTGTTATGCCACTCCCGTGTCCCATGTGGCTCCCATTCTCCAATCAGATGTGGGCAGGGATGTCTGAGGACACCCAGAAGGCAATGTATGTGGATCTGTGGCTTCCTCTCCTGGTTGTTGTTGATCCATCCCTGCAAAACAGGTTACAAATGCAGACAGTTGCCAGATGACCGCATACTGTTGAAGCCCAGGCATGAGTGGTCTGTTGTAAAGTGACAGGTGTGAGGTTCCATCACGTGATTACATCACAAGATTCCATCTAACTATGTAGTACATCAGCCACTGTTTGCACTCAATACCCATAGTTTATCACTGTATGCTAGACCTACTAGTCATCGTCTCTGTTGAATAAAGCAAGACAAGAACAAGATGACATTAGTCTCAGCGTCATGAGTAAAGTCACATGCTCTCTGCAGCATGCTGAACAAGGTTACTCCTGTTGCAATGAATTTAGTAGTTGGACAGAACTACACCTGAAACCGATGGCAAACTGTGCCCATATAATTCATATGAGTAATCTAAGTGTAGAGAAGGCCTATAGCCCCTACAAACTAGTAGTATAAATAATAGATGAACTCAAGTGAGGAATACTTAGCTTGCACTGCTCTTGTCTGCTGTATGATTCTCTCAACCTAAGTGGTTATGAGCTCCACACATTTCTAAACCCCCATCCTTATATATGCTGATAAACTTGCATCTCAGGTATAACAACCTGCTCTCACACCTCATTTCCCTATATCTGTCTCGTGCAGCATCCCCAAACATGTCCAATCCCAATCCAAACAGCAGCCATATCCTGCCAGCTACTCCCAACTCTGCCAGCACAGCCACTGCTGTGCCACACCAAGAAACTGTCATTGTTCCCAAAGACAACTCCACCCACGTGATTATGGTTGCACTGCTTCACACAAAGCATGGCAAACTGGCCAATATGACTGGTAACAACCAACTCCGCAAAATCTCCGGGGGGACCAACTGGCTCCCTTTCAAAGACTGCACTGAGAGTCTCTTTGAGCTTTTTGGGTGCCTTCATATTGTCAACAGCAAATGGCTGATCATGGAAGCAATAACCCCAGAAGAATAGGAGTTGTGGAAAAAGAGAGATGGGATAGCAAGATACATTCTTACCAATCCAGTCAGTGACAACTTATCTTCCCACATGAAAAAGCAAGACCTGCAGAACCCATCAAAAATCTTCACTTCTGCAGAAATGTGGAAGAAACTCACTAATACATTAAGATCCAATCAGGAGAACATGTCACCAAACTCTATTCACGCCTATACACTATGCAGGCCGGAGACAAAAACAACATCAGCTGTCACATACTCAATAGGACAACTGATGAGCTCATAGCTTTCATTTGGGCTGAGGGTGCTTACCGTGCGGGAACCAAAAGAACTTAGAAGTGGTCACATGGGGAAGAAGCCTTCACACTTCCTCTGGAGAGGTGTGTTGTGGGAATAATGGGAATAGAATCTCTCAGCCACATGGTTGTCATGTCTGCAAGATGAGTAACCATTCATATGTGGACTGCACTGTCAAAGACAAACCTGAGTGTTACCATTGTGGGTATTGTGGTCACATTGCACATAACTGTCACCTCAAAAATGGTTACCCCAAGGGGTATCATCACTAAATCGGGGGAAATATGTCGGAGCATAAACAAAGTTATCAGTGTTATAACATGACCATTGATAGAATCGTGTATGACCATAAATGGCGAGGATTCAACATTGCTTAAGCGTTAGTCCACAGTATGAGAATGAACTATGGTAGAATATCATATCATCGGAATCTTACCATTAAGTACCATATGAGTGTGAGCTTACCGTGGACCGAAACTCAAGGTAAAATCACTTGCGATATGTTGGAGCATAACAATCCGGTTCTCATTTCAAAGGCAATATGAACACTCAATTATAAGACACTACTCATAAATCAGTTAGCCACTAACGTTGGAAGCATGCTGAGTAGTAGAAGACTGACCTCCAATGCATCAAAGCCAGCCTCCTCAGCAAGCGCTTCGTCCTCACCAAGAAACCTCCTCACCTTGCTCTCCCTCATCACTGATGTGGTCATCAAATAGGTTGTGTTCCTCGGCTTCAAGGACACTGTCGTGAAGACGACCAAGGCCCCTATTCTTTTCTTTCTTTTCTCTTTCCTTCTCTCTCTCCTTTTCACACTTAGAGCCAGGTCCGCGCACCTCCGGTCATCTTCGCACACCTTCGCACACCTTCGGACCCTCCGAAGATTTCGGAGTTTTCTCCACGTCTGGAGTTACCTCGGACCTCTTATGTTTCCCTTCGAGCATTACTCCCGACAACATTTGGACTTTATGCAGACCATGCGGACGCTTGACAGCAGCGCTGTACTACCTCCGTGACAGCAGATGGTTATCAGTAGCATGATCAGGATCCGAAGATCGCTGGAGTTGTTTATATACTGAGCGGTTCGCATCCTAGTCCCCCATCTCGACCTCTTGGTCATTGGGACTAGGTGCGCATTCACTTTGTAGTAGAGAGCATGCTTTATTGACTTGGTCATTGGGACTAGTGCTTTTGTGCTCACCGCCGGCACTCGTTGAGATCCTCCATCACCTAGCCTTGTGGTTTCGGCCACTTGTACGCCTACGCTTCTACGCTCCTACGCTCCGCTCCGTTCCGCCTACCTCCGACCTCCTCCGAAGTTTCGGAGCTGTTTAGGAGTTTAGAGTATCGCCCCTGTTGTGTCCACAACAGACACTCGAAGTCAATGCTAGGAGCTTTTGGTGCCATTCTTGGGGTAAGTTGTGGCCAATGCCACTGCCTCAAAACCGCGTGAGCATGTCCCTATCAACAAATCTAAGGAATAGTCAGTAGAGTACATTAATGTTCAAAGAAACACGTACATGTTCACATAATAGAATAGCCATTTGCTCACTATATGGTGAGGGATTGATGGACCAGGTGTTTGCTCATACTTGAAGCTTGAAGGCTGGGATTAAGTGGGCACCTTGAATTACAGTGACGGGATTAATGAAATATCATTCTGGAGCCACCAGACAAGAAGAATAACAATCTTCCGATCACAGAAGGACACTCACTGAGGAAGTAGACATTGATATGAAAGGTATAAACAAGTCTGTTGGAATTCCCCGATTGACATCATGGTGTCATGTTGGGTGCTTCGGGAGAAGTGCAGTGGAGTCGCAGAGAAGCATGACGGAGACGGGAGATACGGGAGAAGGGAAGCAGAGAGATATGGAATGCTGGCCTTATATACCCGGCCCAGCGTAGCGACGTCCAGGCCTCACTCACTTATGCCACAAGTGTCTGAGGGTAAGTCATCCGCGTCACCGTTGCAGTCAGTTGATCCTTAAATGACAAGTTTACTAAACAGATCGATCCAGATTACGCGGTTCTATGGCCAGGATTGTTCGGACACTCATTCACACGCCCCCACTGCACCTCCGCACCTCTGCGCTGATGCGCACGTCACTTTCCGCCCCAACCCCCCTTGCCGCCCTTTTTCTCCCTGGCAGCCCGCGGACTACTCGCAAGATGCCAGCACATCCACCTGATTTGTTCCAATGGAAATGTTCGACCCCTTCCATCCCTTTGATTTATCACTGCTCTCGTATATTGCTCATACTCGTCCTTTGCAGATGCTAGCCTCAATAAATTCTCTTGTATATTGTATTATGTAATGTCTGCTGTAGAGTGTACTGTATTATTTGCAATGAATTTCTTGGTATCGGAAACCTCGTCGTGATCGCAAGTCGTTATAATACACCTGTTGCGAGTTATAGTAGCTGTGAGTACCCGTATGTTGTTATCATGTGGCCTCTGCTGATGGTAAGATGACACTTAGAGTAGATCATGGATTCTGATTGATGTGAGTACCCATATGCTACCCATATGTTATTATCATGCTGTATCTACTAATGATAACACGCCCCTTCGAGTAGATAATAGATTCTTTGCTGTGATCATATCCCCGTGATCTTTCCTGCATGCTCAAAATGGACTTTACATGCTACTAATGTCGGAGTCTCACCATTTCCCCGGTGTATGTTTGTCATGATCTGTGATGTTAGTCAAGGTCATTTGCTTATCATTCATCCCCCCATTTAGTGATGATACTGGCAGAAGACTCATGGATAATGATAGAAAGAAGCTTGATAAGGATATCAAGGCAAAGGCTGCCAAAGAAGGTTTCCATAAGGAGAAAAAGAGAGGCACAGATGAGGCTCATTTGGTCAAGACTCCAACAGAAGCTCCGGCGGAATCTTTCCGCATGGCCACAGAGTGCAAGACTGAAGCCTTAACAGGATTAGAAATTACAGATTCCAATCCTGATGTATCTATGAATAGTGTTGAGGCTGATGACAAGTCAGCCGAGACCAAATTTACTGTTTCCATCTATGACTCAGAAATACGGAGAAACAAAAAGTCCGGCGGGTCTGCACGCAGTTATGGGGTCTCCCAAGAAAGCAACTGCATGTGACTTCTGCGTGTTGCACCTTAGCCTGTTGTAGCTAGTGTATACATCCCTGTCCTCAACACAATTGATTTTGAAAAGATCCTCCACTTTATCCAGCTTGCTGGTGAGCTACAATTTGACATTGCAAACATAGAAGATGGTAGTGTGGACACTGAGTCGGAGACAGTGCCTCAATACTTGCCCTACGTTCAGCAGGTGTGCCTTGCTTGGACAGCTGGCATATGGCTATGGATGATACCCGTGCTATGGCAAGTGTTCAAAGTCTTTGTATGGACAAAGTGGCAAGCAGCTGAGGAGCAGCAGCAGCTACACCAAGACTTTGAGGAGGTCGGGTGGGATATGGGCATCAGTGAGTGATCTCCTCTTTACATTTTCCGGGTTCTAATCCACACAGCACTTTATGTGCTTGCACCTCTGAGCCGGAAGTGCACAAACCTGAACTGTGAGTGCAAAAACGTTGAGATGCACGCCCAGGATAAGGATGTGCATGACACTGTTGTCTTTACTGCAGAGCATGGCCCTCAAGTGGCCAAGGCCATGCTATTAACATGCCCAGGTATTTTCTCTATTATTTTAGTTGCCCATCACTAATATTGTTATATTGCAGCCTGTAATACATGCTACAGGGACAACTACTGCGTCCACAGCAAATCAGACACATGTACATACTATTTTGACCTCCCCAATTTCATTCAGGTTGGGGACCATCACTTTGTTGAGACGTCAATGGTCAAAGGCTGGACCAACAGCATGGTTGTCAGTCAGTGAGTAGGCCATTTCAATGTGCCTTTCATGATCTAATCTATGTACAGTACCTCTGCAACAAATCTTGCAACTGCCTATGAACTGTCACACACCCGGGACCTCGACCTATACTACTTGCACCCACACATATCTCGCCGGGATGCCAGCCTACCTTATAGTGGAGTACTCTATGTTGAGCAAGTATGGCATGCCTTCATCATTTTGTCCCTCCTTTGCAGCCACCGTGCCCACCGTGTTCCGCTGTCAGTACCACACAGTGGGGATCAATGTTCTCGCTTTGAGGACGCTATGAAGCAACAAAATGAGTGCATTGTGAAACATGGACAACCAGAAATAACTCACTATTGCAATGCTTGCATGCACATATTTGCAAAGAGGAATGATAAGGGCGAATGAGAACTCTGTGAGTGCTTTTGTTAGTATCTACAGTCTCACCCTGTCTCATTTCTTCAAGATAAGACTCAGGTTGTTGTTGCGGATGGCCTCACAATTGGGCATCCGTGTTGCAAAGAATTTTGGTTCCCTGACCCTCTTGAGAATGCTTGCCATCACTTTTGCAAGGGTCACAACAGCTTACACAAGGTCTGCTATGCAAAGAATTGCACACGGTTCTCAGTCATCACGCCGTTGACATCAAAGATGTGCAATTTGCCTCATCACCAAGAAATGGAGTGGCTAACTCGTGAGAGAACAACCGCTATGTTCGCATTGACTCGAAAGTGCGAGGCTCAGAAGAAGCTTGCTCACAGTGCCAACTTGACTACACCCACCGCTGCCAACCTTGAGTTTGATGATGTGGACAAATGGTACGAGCTTGACGCTGCTGTCACTGTCTCCCAGCGAGTTGATAGCCACCCGGTTAACATCAGCATTTTGGATGACATTGCCTCGCAAGATCATCATGCATGTCCTGGCAAGACACCCCGTGCCCAGAAAATTCTCCTTGCCTGCTGTCAAACAGCTTGCGAGGTAACATACATCAGGCCATGCAGAATCATTGTTGGACAGACCACCATGTTTGGTGCTGAGGCTGTCTCCAACGTTCTTGTAAGTCTTCTGTTTTTGCTAATTGATCTGTGACTAAATTATATTTAATGATATGGGACATGGGGGAAGTGTTATTCTCTGTCCCCGGTGTCTCTGTCTCTGGTGCTCAGAAACCAGAGCACTTCATATACAACACTGCATGCGACACCCATTGACAAGCTAGAAACTACAAGAGCAATTTCTGGAAACCGGTGGGCATGTGCGTCAATGTCTGGCGCCTCAAGAACAAGCACAAAACAACTCATATGTACTGTCACGACCACTGCAACCCGGCAGATTTCCCCGAGCTCAAGACACCTGATGGCAAAGGTTGGTATTTCAATACTTCTATCACGGAGCAGGTGAATGTATGGCTGGGTGGTTATCAGGCCATCGTTTGCAAGATGCTTCCCACTAAGTATAACTTCTTTCTAGATGAAATGGTTCATCTTTGTAATATCAATACATTTGAGTCTCTCAAGCGTAAGCACCTAGTTCCTTTGCATTACCCTGTTCCCTCTGTAGATCCATAATGTTTTGTAGTTGTATGCTATTCACTCTGGAGGTATGCAAGCATGAGTACAGCGACAATAAAATATCTATCCTTGTAAAAAGCATGAGTATAGCAACAATAAGATCTATACTTGTAAAAGTCTTGAAGGTATGCAAACATGAGTATAGCAACAATAATAAAGACTGGTGAGCGCATGAACAGCTTGGTTGAGCCTGGTTGAGCTTGGTTGAGCTTAGTTGAGCCTAGCCCATGCATGTTCACAACGCACTCAAGAGACAGTCACATAATACATTATCAAGTTATACATAACAAGTGAAAGACACAAGCTGGTACAAAGCCACTATACAGAACTACATGAGAAGGCAAGGTCTAGTAAATGTCTGGTTCACGCAGCCTGACTGCATGCATCATGAAGTCCCATAGGCCAAGCAGAGTGCGGCCGTGGTCCAACATTTCATTGTGGTATGCTTGCAGGACCTTCTTCCAGCACTTTTTGGCATTGCTGAAGGTTTGTTTGACATAGCGAACTCCATATATGGCTTCAAAGTGGGTGGGCGCAGCCATCCAGGCAAAATGGCTATCTGTCATCTGTTCAAAGCCATCAATGATATCAACAGCTGGCCAACTGTTAGGCCATGGTTTACTCGAACACCCTCCTCCTGGGACAATGCTCTGAGGCATTGGCAGCCGTCAGGGCATAGCACGCCCGACATCCTGCGTAGACAAGGCAGGAATGTCATCGTCAGAAAGAGTGAGCGTTGGGGAGATGGTGCCCAAGTGCGTTCACCTGGAGTAGCCGTTCTGCATGGCTATGTCAGCAAGCAGCTTGTGGACGCAGATAGGCAAGGGCAAGCAAGGGGCCGAGGGTGTAGACGTGAGTGAGATTAAGTCCAAGCTTGAAAAAGCTTGGCTGGATGACAGGGGAGTGTCCAGTTTGTGCTGCTTGCCAGTTGTGCTGTCAGGAACAGAGAACATCAAGCCACTAGATGATGATGACAATGACAAGGGCCATGGCGGCAAGACAGCACGCTTCATCTGCTTTACATCTTGGCAATGAAGCTCCCACTGTTGAGGCAGGTTTGCCTTTGCATTGCCCAGCAAGGTGTTTAGTCATTTGTCAAGGATATTGTTAAAGTCCTTGCAAGTGGTAACACCCACATGGCATAAGAATAGGAAGCTGTTTGACTTCACCATGAAGCGGTGACAGAGGCTGCACCCCTTCCAGGTGCTAGATATGAGGTTGTAGTATTTGATCCCTGGGATATCCTCCCCTGCTAGTTTATTCAACACCGCCAAGTCAGATGAACAAGGAAGGTCCTTGTGCACAGAGAAGATAGGGAAGAAGGGCACCTCAGAGTGCTCGTCTGCCAAATCCTGCAATGTACGAAGTATGCACTGAGCATCCTGGAGTTTCTGTTGTAAGTCACCGGTTTAAAAAAAAAAGCGGAAAATAGAAGGGCACGAACCTGGAGCCAGAAGTACATGTCAAATGCTCGTTTGCCAGCCTGCGTGCGTGAAAAGTATTCCTTCTTGTTGTACCTATATCTAACATGTCCATCATGTGAGTATTCCCACTTCCATTGCCAGAGCTTGTTGAGATGGTCTGTGTGGCGAGGAGCATCAGGGTGATCATCTGGGACTGCAATGTCCATGACAAGACTGTGCAAGGGAGGAGGGGTGGACTCTGGTAGAGGATCATTGAGGAAGACATAGTTGTCCTCCTGGGCTTCATCTTGAGGCATTGCAGCAAGCAGCCGAGCCACGTTGTCCGACGCAGCATCTAGCGCAGCAAACAACACATAGGGCTGGGATGGAGGTGGTGGAGGTGGTGGAGGTGGTGGGGTCATGTCCATGCCCAAAACTGAGAGATCAGGAGCTTGAGGTAGACCCTCACCTGAGAGGCAAGAGCGCTGGCGGTCGGTGAGGTGCTCTGCCCAATGTTTGGCAAAGCTGCACCCCCCAGAGAGGATGCAGTGATACTTGCACATCTACCACTGGCAGCACCCCTTCGACGATGCAACCCTGCCGCACTTGCTGCTGTACGCGCACTTGAAGGTGCCTGGTGCTGGCTGCAACTGAGGGAGAGGTTGCAAAGGTGGCAGTGATAGCGGTGCTGGAGGTGGTTGTGACTGAGGCACAGATAGAAGAGGGTTGTTGGTGGATGAGGACACCAGGGAAGGAAAAGAGGGTATGTTAGGCTGAATTGGATAAGAGTGCATGGGGAGGACCCAATCAGGATGCGAAGGGAGATCAGTCACCGGAACAGAGATTGGAGGCAGGAGACCATCTAGATGAAGAAAGCTGGAGGAGGAGAAAGACATCAAGGATAAAGGGTGTTGCATTAGCGAAAATGAGGGCGTGCTTGGGATGGACTCAACTGGCCCATCCCCGATCAGTCCCAAAGGCTTGATGCCCTTGGGCCAGAAGAACCACTTTGACTTCTGTTTGCTTGGCTTGCTTGGGTTGGGGGGATGGCAGCCATGAGAGCACTGGATTGTATAGGTTTCTATAGGGATATAAGCAACATTGAAGGTGAGTACTCACATTGATATACCACTGCCCTTTGTGAGGCCCGTTCTTTGCTTTCTTGGGGGTAAGCAGTGTAGGCCTGCCTTGAATCAAGCAGGTGTCGCAGATTGCCTTGCCGTTCTCCATGGTGGGGCCATGGATGTGAGAACATGCCACCAGCGGCATGGTCATCTGGGTACTGGTGCTCATGGTGGGACTGAGTGAGTTATTGCAGGGAGAATAAAGAATGAGTGAGGGTTTTGCACAGAGATTGAGGAGGAGAGAGGAGGATTTATTAAGTTTCCAGAAGTACTGTACAGTTAGTAACTATTATGGCTTTGGAATTCTGCCACAGCGCAAGCAGGCGCAGCGCAATGCGACTGGTCACGGACTTTGATTTTAGGCTGGACCCTGGGTCCGCAAGAGACCCAGGCACTGGATGCTGGATGAACATAGTTGCTGGACTTTTCATTCCTCCATAGTCCTCCTATGACTGGGTTAGCAACTCAGGAACAACTTTCCATATCTGCCTCAGCTGAGAAGTCTTTTCTGAATATAAAACTATAAGTAATAAACTCATGAAAGGAACAAGCAGACCAATAGTCTGGGCCCTTAGCCAAGGAGCAGTCTATATTAAAACACAGGCTCATAGTGATCAGCACATATTAAAATCAAATAAAGTCCTCTATATCTCCAAGGCAACTTGAAACCTTCTGTTTGTTTCTAAACTTGACCAGACAGGGGGTAGAGCCATATATGGTAATCAGAAAGTCAGACTTGTAGATAAGGTTGGCAAAATTCTTGTAACAGGCAGATTACTGACGTTTGCGTTCGACCTTGCCAACGTGAATTTTAAAAATAAAAATCTCCAAAAGGCAGCTGCGTCCACGTGCCATCTGGGTCTCGTACTAGTCATAAGTAATCTCCTATTCGCCTCGTCTACTACAGAACTGGGGATTTATAAACCACCTACACCATCTGAGAATACTCGCCACGTTCGATGAGATAGATCAGTCATAGCCTGTCATAGCATAAGTCAGGAATGACGATTCATGGCCTGGTAAGATACTGAGTTGGTTACGGAGGTAGTCAATATTAATTACCAAGAATTGACTTATAATTATCAGTCTGATTGAGTCCAAGCTACATGTTAGCCACGTGTTGGCTTGGCGCGGACATGATCTATTTTTATTTATTTTTCCGTTCGGCAAGGTTGAATGCAAACGTCAGTAAGAACGAAAAGCGATTGGTCCGCACAAACTGAATGAGAGTTCTGGGTGAGCGTTATCCTCCTGCCAGTGCATCTACATTTCCTGGCGGCAGTGACCTGTGCAAATTACGATGCAATCGGTGCTCAATTACTGACGTTTGCGTTCGACCTTGCTGAACGGAAAATTAAATAAAAAT